>NC_139227.1:25402048-25462048 GCF_055691185.1 Crinia signifera
ACAGTAGTAATAATAATAATAATAATAACAACAGTAATAACAACAGTAATCATAATAATAACGCACAGGCAGCAGATTGGATGGCCCTGTAGTTATTTTCCTGCTGTCAGTCTCTACGTGTTAATGTCTGTAAGAAGAAGAATCATCCCCTCTCTATGGAAAGATATATCACAGTGATGTAGTTGTTTCCAGAGACATTTGCATCCTCATCAATGTATGTCAGTGAGCTATGTGGGAATCTGCAGCTTGCAGCTGGATGAGGGGTCAAAGGCTCAGTATCTTTTCTCAAGTCAAACGCATACTTCACGGTGAGCTTCTTTCTCAGCGATACATCTTCAGAACAGTTGCAAGTATATTTATCTACAGATGTGCCCAGGCTCCTCTTAAAAGCTATTGGTGGCAAACAGAGGCGTACCTAGATATTCGTGGGCCCCATAGCAAAAGTTTGTAAGGGCCCCCTATTTAGCAACTGATGGTGATAAATGTATGTAAAACATATTACTTAGACAGCAAAGAGGGGCCCCCTTCAGCTCTGGGCCCCATAGCAGCTGCACCCCTTGCACCTATGGTAGTTACGCCCTTGGTGGCAAATGCAACTGGTCATCCACAAAAAGTGTGTGTGTAGGTACTTGCAGCATGTGTGTACACACCTGGGGACGCATGGTGCATTTGCACGCTGCATTTAGTCCTGTCAGGCTGCAGTTTGTCTCTGCCACGATGTGTACACTTGCGGCCGGCGGGAAAAAACATAATAAGAGGAATGGTGGTTCTGTACATGAAGAGACAACAAAGATCATCAATTGCTGCTTATCACAGAGATAGAAAAATTTGTAGTGCTGCAATTTACAAAGAAAATCTTGCTGTGACTTGCAGCTGGATCCTGCTATGGAAAGCCTCCCACCCCGGAGAAAATTGCTTGGACGGGTGAAAATCGCTCAGTTTGTATGCACTGAGTGATTTTTTTGCCCAGCGATTTTCCCCTTCATCGCTGTCCTTACATGCTGGGCAAAATCACCCAGTGTGTATGGACCTTAACTGGCACCAGTTAGGGGATCCTTCAACCCGATTTACCTGCAGGCTTCTGCACCTGCATGATCTGACATCAGAGATAGCGATAGGAGGATTTCATCAGTACATGTACCCCACGATCCTTCATAGATAAGTTCAATTATTACCATTCAAACTAGAGATGTGCCGGTTTGGATGTACCTGGATTTACTCAAATCTGAAAGGGCAATCTTATTGGCTGTTGATTTTTCACATGTTTTGGATAGCCAATAAGAACAGTTTGGATAAATCCGAACTTGCGCCAATTTGGCAATAAGAACCGAGTAAATCCAAACCTGCACATCTCTTATTCAAACCCACCACCAACTAGAACTGTAAGTAGGGTTGTCAGCTTTGTTCTGCTAAAATACACCTTACTTATACAGTAGAGGCAGCATCCATAGGAAGGGAATGGGGCAATATCACCAGAGACTTTATGCACCTTGCCATATTGAGTCTCATGCTGAGATGTGTGCATCCCTGTGTATGCATCGAGGCAAAGCAGAACGTGGCTACATCTGTGTATGATGGTTTCTCTGCAACAGGGAGCCTCGGAATAAATTCATCCTCCCTGCCTGGTTGGACAGTCTTCAGTCGGTATTCACCATTCATGTAGGAGATCACATGGTACAGAAGATGGCTAGTTTTGTTGGATTATAACCAATGCCATAATCATATAACAGAGGTACCAGACTCGTGCCCCTGTGTGACCTTTTTTATTCTTTTAAAGTAAATTTATCATATTTATTTATTTACAGGTTCTTATATAGCGCAGCAGATTCCGTTGCGCTTTACAATAGTAGACAGTGATAAAACAAACTGGGTAACAACATACAGACTTGGAGGTAGGAGGGCCCTGCTGCAAGCTTACAATCTATAGGGATATAGGGGGAAACACAAGGACAGGCACCAGTAATACCATAGCAGTCCCACCAAGTTACAAGTCCAGAAGGGTAGCTATATAATACATAAGTGCCTCAGAGGGTTATGCGTGTAGAACTTAAACATTATAGGCTTGCCTGAAGAGGTGAGTTTTCAGGGAACGCTTGAATGTGTGGAGGCTATTGGAGAGTCTTATTGTGCGTGGAAGGGCATTCCATAGGATGGGAGCAGCCCGATGAAAGTCCTGTAATAGTGAATGGGAGCTGGTGATCCGTGCAGAAGAGAGACGCAGATCTTGTGCAGAGCGGAGTGGTCGAGATGGGAGATATTTTGTGATAAGTAGAGAGATATATGCTGGTGCAGTATGGTTAATAGCTTTATAAGTTAGTAGAAGTGTTTTGTATTGAATACGGTAAGATACAGGTAACCAATGGAGGGACTGGCAGAGCGGATCAGCAGATGATGAGCGTCTTGCAAGGAAGATCAGCCTAGCAGCAGCATTTAAAATGGATTGTAGTGGTGAGAGTCTGTTCTTGGGAAGACCAGTCAGGAGACTATTGCAATAATCAATGCGGGATATAATGAGTGCATGTATAAGAGATTCCATTCATATCTTGCTAATGAGTTCAAACTTGTTCTGTAGTCACATGGGGCAGTTCCGAAGAGTAGAGGACCCATTTGCAGGATACGATTGTGACCCCCTCCTCTCTTTCAGCACAGGAGACACTGGCTTTGTGCCAGAGTAAGTGTATTGGTCTCTGAGAACATGGCGCCCATGCCTTGTTCCTGGGGGTATCTGTACTGTACATGCATGAATCACCATAAAAATGGCTACTGCGCCATCTTCCCAGTGATTTCTGTAAATAGCAGTTGCTGAAGCAGGACTTTGGAGGGGTAAGTCTATTTATATAGGTGCGTTATGGTGCCCCCTTGGACCTGCACATCTTGCACCTTTTATAGATACACCAATTTACACAGCCGGCCCATGTGCAAAAATATAATTTGTGCCCCCTCGTCTACCCCAACTGACGAAGTCATTGCTGATCTGGGCAGCAATGGGCGTCTTTGTCATTAATGGCCCCAGTGCAACTCACCTGGTGCTCCAATGGTAGGTACATCAGGATACAGTCATTAGGTCAATCCTATTAAGGTTGACCGCTGAAGGTCGACAGGCCTTAGGTCAACACCTGAAATAGGTCTCCATGGCTAAGGTCGACAGGGTTGGCAGGTCAACAAAAGCTTTAGGTCGATGGTCAAAAGGTTGACATGAGTTTTTCTCATTTTTTTTGAGCCAACATGTGCCGACAGGCGATATTTCTTGCCCTATCATCCAGTAGGGCGTGTAGGGAGAAAAGAATAGCGTGCCAAGCGCATTGAGGCACGGTGCCCGAAGCATGGAGAGCGCAGTGAGCCATGGGATGGGACGCGGAACACTTTAATGGTGTCCATATTAACAAAAAAATGGGAAAAACTTATGTTGACCCTTTGATTTTCAAACTTGCCATTGTCATCCTAATGCCTGTGTCGACCTTCCAACCCTGTCGACCTATTTCAGGGGTCGACCTAAGATCTGTCGACCTTCAGTGGTCAATCCAATGCACGTCGATCTAAATTGGGTTGACCCAATACCTGTTCCGCCCTCGACTGAGGGGGGAGGGGGCATGGCACCACCCCCCTGCACCCACACAATGCATCCTCCACCTGGCGCCAGCAGCCAGGAATGTACAATGCACAGTGCAGCCTGCAGAGCGCCGAGCCTAGGATACAGAGGGGCTCGGCGCTCTGCAGGCTGCACTGTGCAGTGAGTGCTCCGAGTCCCTACTCCCGACATGAAGGAGGGAGAAGACGCTGCAGCTGCTTGAGCCTGGGAGATGTTGAGATGTTGTACCGCCGCCACTGCTGGTAAGTATTAGTAATTTGGGGGGGTGCGAGCGCGCGAGAGGGGGGTGCCGGCACGTGAGGGGGGGTGTGCTGCTGAGGGCCTGGGCTGAAGTTCAGTCCGGGGCCCCAACATTACTAGTGGCGGCCCTGTATTTATTTAAGACAAATGCACATTAGTTACGGCATCTCGGCAGAAGTTTGGTTTAACATTCACAGTACATTACTTACACAGAAATGATAATAAGTGTAACCATAATATTCATATGGACTCCTGTCATTTATAATCCGTGACTTTTGATGTCATCATTTCAGTGTTTATTTGGAAAACTTAGTTCCTTTAATACGCTCCCCTATTATATTACAGATTTGTAAAGTCAACTTAGACTTCTGTGACACGTGCAAAAGTAATTGCCCGGTGTCCTTCTGCTGTTGTATGTTCATATGACCCGTCAGTTACTGTACAGCTCACATCTGCAGAATAATTTACAGTGGAAAGTCCGTTACTGTATATAATCGCTGAGTTCTGACATCACAGCTCACTTACTGTACGTTTCTTTTTCCACATAAATTATTCTCTAACATGTATCATATGGTCACAGATATAAATTACAGCGCAAGTCCTCTAAATATGAGATAATGGAATCCTTTGTCTTGCCCCAGTGTTCCCTAAGGCGGGCTTTGTAAATAACCCCCATTAAATGAAAAAGAACAAATTGGCCATCTAATCCTTCTCTAATCCTTGGCCTATATTTCATGGGAATGAAGAACACAACAATAAACAGTAGTGCATTAAGATTAGGAGAGCGCTGAGACGTTGCAGGCTTGATTGCTGCAAACTATGTGTTGTTTTTGGATATCACCTTATTCTATTGTACTTTGGCCTTGGGCTGTGTGTGGTCCATTCTACAGAGCTTGTCACAGTCCTTGTAATGTACTGTAGAAGTATGCTTTATTAAAACAAAACAAAGGAAAACATAGCCAAGAGATCTGCAGGAAAATAAATATTTCAAGCTGCAGGAGAAAAACTGAAGAATAATCTTCATTTACATACAGCTACCCTATAGACAGCATGCGCTAGTTTTGGACTAGGGACTCCGGATGCCAGAGCTTGGAAGACCAACAGTGGAATGCAGGTGCTCAGATTCCCGACACTGCGTAGGTAAGTATCCTAACCTATCCATGGCCCCAACCCTCCCTACTTGCAGCCTAACCCTAACTGCCCCCAGAATCCAACCCTCTCTTCCCTATACAGCCTATCCCTGACCCTCCCTTAGGTGCCTAAACAACCACCTCCTCTTCGTGGCCCAACCCTAACCCTCCCTCCCTATATTTATACTCTGAATGTTGACAGTCAGGGTTCTTGTTCCGGCATTGTGAGCGATGTCGGGATCCCGGTGACGGTCTCCTTACTGCCGGTATCCTGACTAATATGCTGAACCGGATCCCATTTCGGAAGATTGCATTCCACGCAGTAAATTGCAAGGGACCTACAATAGGCGACCTATTTTATTTATTAAGCTTCTCATCCCACCAAAAACCATACAAAAACAACAGTTTCCACTTGATTTTAGTATCATTGCTATTTAACAAAAGATTTACTGAAATCCTCATTTATTTCAATGGGTAGTGTGGACTTCTCCAATTTTTTCCCCTGATTTCTTCTTTCAGCCTTTGCAAGCTTAGCCCCCCTCCTCCCCAGTGTTAAAAACAGCTGTAGATGCCGTTAGGCATTATGGGAGATTTGGCTACTTTCTGACGGGTTTTCACGGGAGGTGAACCACTTTCCACAATACGAGAATGTGGAAAGTGGGTCATTCAGCCAGTAAAACAGGCAGACGGATAGCTGCTCATACACACTCAGCCATTTTTAGTGTGAAAACTGAGCTCCTTTGAGCTCAAAATTGCCTAGTGTGTATGGGCCTTGAGAAGGTTTATGCCAATGATGTTTTGCCCAAGACACTGGTTTACAGTGGCCTAAACTTTATCATTGTGTCCATTGTCTCAGCAACTGGATTTGTATGAATAACCCTTAAGTAAGTAAGTCATTACCTATTGGTTGCTGTAATACAGTATGTGGCAATTTGGAAAGGATGACAGTTTCCGGGCCTTCAATACCACAAACGATAAATAGGCTCCTAATTATCAAGATAAAGTTGGATATGTGAATAGCATTTGTTAAAGCAGTACACAGGATTCTCAAACAGTGAGAATACAACTGAAGCAACCCACGTGGATGCTACAGGTCCTGGGGGTGATGGGACTTACTCTGGCCCTAAGTTGTCCTAGAGGGGTGGTGGAACTCATTTTTCTCTGCC
This sequence comes from Crinia signifera, assembly GCF_055691185.1. Lineage (NCBI taxonomy): Eukaryota > Metazoa > Chordata > Amphibia > Anura > Myobatrachidae > Crinia > Crinia signifera. The sequence continues at coordinate 25,408,174 of NC_139227.1, forward strand.
ACCTAATTCACCCCTTCTCCTACCCCCTGCAAACTATAATGCTTTTCTGCTAGAATCACCGTGCAGGGCCAAGGTGAAGGTGAAACTAGTTCCACCTCACCATCAGAGATGGTGGACCCCCCCTACTTTAACCACTGCTCTGGCCCATTAACTCCAGGGGCATCATGCATAGTGAAGCCTCATATGGGATTTTGGTGAAGGCAGTTTATTCCCCATTTTCTGGATCCCTGCTTGCCCAAAAGACAAAAGTAGGGGCCATGTGTAATTTGGAGCTATGAGTATGGCATGTTGGGTAGCCCCCAAAATGTGTAGCCACACACCCATCGTTGCACCTCGTTGGGTGCCAGATGTGCTAGATGTGTGGCTACTCCCCTGATACTACCAGAGACCATACATTTTCACAGTGGCCCAGAGAGTTTATGAAGATGCCCTCAAAATGAGATACTTCTCTTTCCATTATTTTTGCTGTGGTGTCCCATATCATAGCATTGCTGCCCCTTACACAGTCCTGTCCTCAGTGTAGTGGGTACATTAGGGAGCCAATCTTTGTTCCCCAAAAGATCCTCTCACTATCTGTTCTGATCAGTCTACTGATTGGACGAGATGCAGACTTGTGTGCTCAGACCCTAGCCAAGTGCACTCTAATCTATGTCATATTTAATGGAGTTGACACCAAGCATTTACATTTTGACCTATGATAGAGTGGACATCTGATTGACTGCTGCAGGTATCATTAACATTTTTAGTTGAAGAGCTTACATTGATCTCTAAACAACAGAAAGCAGTGTTACAATAACCCTGAACCCCCATTAGTTTTGGTCTCCCACATTTAGGGCTATTTCATGTTTTTTAGAACCAAAATAGTATCGGAGATATGAGTACAACAATCTTACTGTCAGATCTACAGCCTCTGGAAAAAGCCTAGTGCCTGTCAACTGTATCGTACAAGTGTATGGAACAAAGTGTATGGACTCTGGGCGGTAGAGAAACATGACCACAGAGACCCAGCAAACCCCCCACACTCGGGTAGGAGCTGCCACTGAATATATGTATAATTTAGGATTAAGTGTACAGACTATAACCTCGATCACTAGGGCCCTTATTCTGATCGGTGCGGCCCGATCAGAAATATGCGGTGATGTCCGTCTTGGCGAATCCCCGCCTTCCATATGGATCGCCACCTCCGTCCGTATGCGGATATGTGGCGGTCCGCATGAATGTGGACGGGGATACGCCTCCTCCATGGTGGGAGCAGCCCCTGCATTCGATGGTCGCCGAACATCGAATGCAGGGCCGCACGCTCCACCAGGTCCCGCAACACAAGACCACACGGACACTTGTCCGTGTGAAATCTTGTATGGGGGCGGGCAGCTGACATCCGGCGATGTCAGATGCCCGCCCCGTACCCACGCGTCACGGCCTCATTACCATGCATACGCCCCGCGTTTGCATGGGAACGCCCATGAAACGCGGGGCGTATGCATAGGGTAATGAGGATAAGTAGCCCCTCACGCCCCTCGTGCGGCGTATAAAGAATCCATGCGGCGAAATCGCCTGCACATGCGCAGAGTGACCTCTGCACATGCGCAGACGATAAACATCGGCGGGCCGTACGCAAGCGGGAATATCCGCACCGATCAGAATAAGGCCCTAGATGAGGGGTAGGCACATACGCAGTGGGTTGCTCCTGTGGACTAGTCTGACCCTGGATAGGTTGGAACTTTGTCTCTCTCTAAGTTTTAATTCAATGTTTACTTCAATACCTTCAACCTAAAACATGAGAATGATGTACTGTAGGCCAATACAGAGGCGTAACTCTGGGAGGCAATGGCGTCCTCTGCTGCGGGGCTCCTACTCTCAAGGGGGCACCTCTTCTTCCCTGCTTGTTTGAATCAGTTAATTGATATCGCTTCTGTGGCCAATTCCCCCCTCCTAGAAGGAAAATACACGTCATACTGTCTAATTCTTAACATCATTTTGGCAAGTGTCCCACCCTGTATTAGAACTATGACCCCTTATACTAGATGCAGACACCTTACTGACAGATATTTGCTCCTCCATAGGAATTCTGCTATTCTAGCTGTATGAAGTTACTACACTACATAGTTCTGCCTAATAGTAATGGTTTTGAACTAACAATCCTATCAGTAAAGTGTCTGCCACCAGTGAGGCAGGTCATAACTAATCCTGGGAATTTTGTGTGTGGGGAGGGGAGCACCAATATTTATCTTGCCCCCGGGCATCTGGGACAAACTTACGCCACTGGGCCAATACATATAATTATTGCATTCATGAATATCAAATATGTTCATTTTAAATAAGAAAAAAAAATATCCATAGTCTTTTTCACACATTTGCAAATGACACGATGAAATATCACAATGGTTAAATAAGTGTTCTAGCACCAGTCACGTCTACACAAATGTTATTCAATGAAAGTATATTCTCCACGTAGATCAGTTTAAGAGCCTGGAAAACATTAAGTACTGTAAAATGAAGACAGCGATTCTGTTTTGTTTTTCTTTAGATTATATAGACTAAACTGCTACCATCAGTAAGAACTTCATTTAGGGTTATAATTAGGGTTTTGCATTAAATCAGGACAGTTAAGTACGTCTGGCCTGTAGACTTGCTGCACTTAAACGAGAACCAGACATTTGGCTCCCGCTGCTGGCACCATTTGTAAACAGAAAATTTAACAGTGTTTGTGCAGCGCTGAAGTGAGCGCACTCATTAAGTAAAAATGGACTCCGACTTGCCAACAATGCCTGAGCGAGAGGCTGTCTAGATGGAAACACTCAGATTCATGTGCTAATGTTTAGGTTAACATTGCGACGGAGTTCAGAGACAACAAAATAGCAGGAATCCTTTACTACTTATTTTATAGTTGTCAACATGTCTCTTAAACAGAGTATCAATTTGGGGCGCTAAACACAGGCTGAATGTTACTGATCCTCGCAAGGTTCATCTCATTCTCAGGCTTGCGGTGATGTTAAGAAAGGATAATAACATGGTTTCAGAGAGGCCTGGATGAAAATTATTTTTCTGCATGGTGCCGTATTAACCGGTGCAGACATTTTCCAGCGGTGTCCAATGTAGCATTCCATCTGCTGGATCTCACCAGCAAAATAATATTTAAATGTCCCCCTGACCTGAGGTTATCGGAGCAACGACTTCATGGCAGAAAAATGCAATAAAATATATTGGCTCTACTCTTCTATGTGTATTTTGCCTAGTTGTACAATTGCAATATACTGTATACAGTGTATGTATCTATCTATCTACTGTATCTCTCCATCTACTGTATATATATATATATATATATATATATATATATACAGGGCCGGATTTCCCACTAGGCCCGTGAGGCACGGGCCTATGGGCGGCACCTGCTGGGGGGCGGAAAGCAGTGGCGTGATTTTCTTTTGTCATTAAAAAAAAAATCCGCCGTGCGGGAAGTGCCGCCCCCTCCCCCAGCTGTGCCTGCAGCGTCTGTTATGTGAACCGGCGCTGGGGATCAAGTGCCGAGCACCCAGCACCGGAAAGAGGCAGCTCTGTCATGTCAGTGACATGACAGAAGCATAACGCTTCTGGCGCTGGGGAGTGAGTGCTGCTGCTGAACACCCGGCGCCGCAGAGATGCTGCAGAGGGGGCTGAACACCCGGGAACTGCAGCCCTGCGCTGCTGAAGGTATCTCTCTCTCCCTCTCTCTCTCGCTTTCTTTCTCTTCTCTTTCTTTTTCTCTCTCGTTTGGTGGGGGGGGGGGGGCGGCAAAAAATTTGGTGCCTATGGGCGGTATGGCACTGAAATACGGCCCTGTATATATATACACTTAACATCGGCACTCACCTTTCCTAGTTTTGGGGTGCCCTATGGCTTGTGACCACATTGTTTAAACAGACATTGTAGGAGCTCTGCACACACTAAATTAACTGATAATAAATAGTGGAGATTTGGTTCATGAATTGATCAATGCATTTTAGCCTGCAGCCCCCTTCAAGGGACCCCACTGTTCTGCAGGTCCTAACACTATCGCTGAAAATGGCTACAATACACATAGCTATCACATCAATGTTTGATTCCAGGCATGCTATCTGGTCTGAAGCTCACAGCACACTTTGCTTTTATAGGTGAGCAGCTACCAACACACCTGTCACTAATCATCTAGGGAAATGGTTAACATGAGCTATGGAATCTTAGTTAAAACATGGTGCATGAGAGAATGTGACCACAATAGGACTAATTTAAAAAATTAATCTAATAAACAATATATACACTTAACATCGGCACTCACCTTTCCTAGTTTTGGGGTGCCCTATGGCTTGTGACCACATTCTCTCATGCACCATGTTTTAACTAAGATTCCATAGCTTATGTTAACCATTTCCCTAGATGATTAGTGACAGGTGTGGTGGTAGCTGCTCACCCATAAAAGCAAAGTGTGCTGTGAGCCTTAGACCAGATAGCATGCCTCGAATCAAACATTGATGTGATAGCTATGTGTATTGTAGACATTTTCAGCGATAGTGTTAGGACCTGCAGAACAGTGGGGTCCCTTAAAGGGGGCTGCAGGCTTAAATGCATTGATCAATTCATGAACCAAATCTCCACTATTTATTATCAGTTAATTTAGTGTGTGCAGAGCCCCTGCAATGTCTATATATATATATAATATATACACTTAACATCGGCACTCACCTTTCCTAGTTTTGGGGTGCCCTATGGCTATTTCTTTATTGAAACCCAACGCGTTTCGTCAGAACGACTTCTTCAGGGGTTAGACAAAGACTTTATAATTAAGTCTGCACAGCAAATGGTATTCCGTAAGAAAGAATAATATCAAAGTAGGGAGGTTTTTAAGGAAACCTAATATGGCCTATACGGCCTGGTTTTTCGGAACCGATTCTTAGATCCCTGAATTATATGGGTCGTATAAAACCACTTAATTGTATGCACCTTTTCGTAATATTCGGTAAGGTGTTTTCCCAGCAGGAATAATAACCAATCTCCACAGTGAAGCAAAATCAATGGCTCTTTCACTGCCAGTGACGGGCTTTAAAAAAAATAATAATAATAATAATATATATATATATATATATATATATATATATATATATATAAAATCCTTTTATAAAATTTTCTTTGTCTTATTTTTTTTTTCCATTTAAATTTACAGTTGTCTATCTTATAGGATACAATTACATGGCAGCTGGAATGTAAAAGTGTTTTAAGTGAGTGACAAAATTAAATTAAAAACTCGTGAAGTTTATCAGGTCATGCGTTTGCTTCCCAAAGGAAGTCCTAGCATCTCACCGGGGCAGGCAACACGCTGCCTTAAGTGTTGGAAGTTTAGATTATAACTTTTAAAGAAAGCAATTATGATTTTATTGCATCTCCTGCGCTGGTGATTAATGCTGGAAGCCCCAGGGACAATGTAGCCTATCATTTGAAAAACACACACTGTAATTATGCATACCTCTCCAGGTACTGTAATCTAGGGCCCCAAACAAACTGCCTTCAACAGGGAGCGGGGGCAATGGTAACGCATTACAAATGTGTTATCATATAAATGAGATGGCTCTGGCATGATAGTGGCCTTAATAAATCTCTGACTTAGATTGCAGACAAGATATGTCTCTGGCGGGTCCAAACAGTCACTTAATCTTCCCTACAAACTGTTTATATTGCCAAGCACCCTATAATAATACATGCTTCACGGAGCTTTGATGGCTGCTGGATTAATGTCTTCTATTTTCCTACAGGTCATTTTAGAAACAAATGTTTAATGATCTCTGTTAGTTGCAAGGTTATACGACCGCTGCACTTGCATCCTCCAGCAAAATAGGATATGTATATACTGTAAATATAAATATAAATATATATATATATATATATATATATAAAACAAAAAGACAGAGGGGGAGCCTCATAGTGGCATGTACATAACGGCATGTACAGCATCAGTTCTCCTCGGCAGGGCTATGGGACTAGCACGCCAATGCCGGGCGTCCTCCACGGACACCACCGTGCGCCGCTATCCCTCTCCTCTGCCTGTGATAAACAGCCACCAGCCGGGTTGTCCTAAGCAAGTTGCATCACATAGCCATGACGCGTTTCATCATCAAGAGTTTGTCAGTGTCCTTGAAAACGGGGGGTATGTTACCCCGAAACATCGTCTGAAATAAAGGCATTTTATTCACTCTTTGAAGCCCAGTCTGTTGGAGTATATATATATATATATATATATATATATATACCAACCACTGATGTGACTACAGTATTCTTTGTGAAAGAGGCGTGAGTGCCACATCAGTGGTTGGTATATGTAAGAAGTTCTGTCTGTTTGTGGGGGCACCCGTCCAAGCCAACTATCTGGTTATATGTGTGCCGGACACTGTGAATTAATATATAAAACATAGAAACATAGAATTTGACGGCAGATAAGAACCATTTGGCCCATTTAGTCTGCCCCTTTTTTATCCTTCAGGTAATCCTTATTTCTTTGTAAGAATATTCATATGCCTATCCCAAGCATGTTTAAATTGTTCTACTATAGAAACATAGAATATATATATATATATTATTTTAACTTCATATATCAGTTATTAACCCTTTGAGTGCCAAGTGAATTTGTCAACATTGGTGTGAAAATTGCCAAGCAAACATTTTTATTCATCATAATGACCTGTAATGTTTACCTTATATAGGAAATATAAGCTTTTTTTTAGACAACATTAATCATTTGAATCTATATAACAAATGAGAGCGACGCTGGCATTTTCAGCAGTTATTTTGCGCATTGCTCACAGAGATGTTGACACTCCTTTTTTTGCGCATCTCTCATAGAGTTTTTGGCACTCAAAGGGTTAATAGATCACAATAAAATAATGTAATTGACAGCACTGTGGCTACAGTAACTGATGTTATCATTGCCGTTTTTCAGGTTGACAAGATGTCGAAAACCGAGAGAAACGTTTGACCGCACAACACTTGGCGTAAACCCCAGCAACACTCTAATGCTGGTATCTGACCATAAGTAGTCCCTACATTTGACTCTAAGCGCTTGCCGTGTCAAAAACTGAACATTAGTATAATTACCCGAGTGGTGCCACTCCCACCTGACCTCTTAGCTCCGGTCCTTGGTGACTATTCCTCCAGATCATAAACCCTATAATCAAGTGGTTAGTTGGCAATAATTGTAGGCATCAGTGTGACATCTACATCATTACGGCTCCCTGTAGGGATCATTAGACCCCAGCTCACCAGAGAGTGAAAGCTGTCTCCTGACACCGATGGTTGTTTGTGAAGTGCTAAAAAAACATAAAGATGTCAACATCAAGAAATGTAAATGTATCTAAGAGCACTGTAAACACAATCAATAAGCCATCTAGGATAAAACAGAAAGACTGTATTATTTCTACCATGTATAGCGTTATTTTATTGTGTTTATTTTTTTATTTTTTACAATTCTAAATACTCTACAACCTTTCAGATTAAAATAAGAGTTAAAAATGGTAAAACTTTCATTCTTTAATGCACTGTCATCAATGTGTTTAAACACCTGCTCCCATTCTGTGCAAACCCATCTTTATCCGCAGTGCCGTATACACCCCTAATTAGTCCCCGCAGAATGTCAGTAGTGGATACGTTTCATGTTATCTGTCACTGTGCTTTTGTGAGTCGTGGACTTATGAGATAATCTTTGAAAAACTGGAAAAAAAATCGATCAAGTCACTTTCAAGGTGTGAAAAGCAACAAGCGAGAGAATGCATCATACTCCATCACTGCGGTTCCATACAGCTAATGCATTGCAGGGATAGGGCTTCTCTTAATATCAGAATCAGTGACATATTTACCCTTCATGATCACACTGAACAAGATACTGTAGAACACTGAAGGTCATTTTTGGGAGTGCAAGACGTGATTGTGGGCAATGTTGTGCTATTTGTGCAAATATGTCTATAGAAATGATGTAATGATTTAATATTATTAGTTTAATATTCATAGTGTTTAAATACTCTCTGCTGCCTTTGACACTGTGGATCACCTGCTCCTCCTCCGCACACTCCAAAACGTTGGCCTCTCGTCTCTGGAACTGTCTTTGAATGGTTTACCTCTTGCCTCACCAACCGTTCCTTCATAGTCTCTGTCTCAGGCACAACCTTACCACATACTTGCCAACTTTTAAAATTGCCTCTCCGGGAGATGCCCGGAGAGGACAGCCGGATCTCCAGGTCAGAGAGCGGGGACGGGGGTTGATGACTCAAAGCCCCACCCCCAATCCATACAAATGCCGCGATACGCGGGTCCGCGAGTAGGGGGCGGGGCTAAAATTACACGAAATGATGCGATTTTCATCATTTTAGTCCCGCCCCTTGCCGCGGACCCGCGAAACCCGTAATTAGTGCGGCATGGCAGGGGGTTGCGGGGGCTGCCTGACAAATGCGGGAGGATTGCCAACCTTCCCGGGGGGCAGGGAGGGAGACCCGATTTTCGGGAGCCTTCCGGGAATTCCGGGAGGGTAGGCAAGTCTGCCTTACCACCTTCCTGTTGGAGTCCCTCAGGGTTCCATCCTTGGCCCCCTTCTTTTCTCTCTGTACACCTCTTCCCTGGTTGCACTCATTGACTCCTTTGGCCTCCAATATCACCTCTATGCTGATGACACACAAATCTACCTATGCTCTCCTGGTCTGTCCCCCACTGTTCTATCTCAGGTTTCCAACTGCCTCTCCGCCATCTCCTCCTGGATGTCTGAGCGATTTCTAAAGCTGAATATGGACAAAACTGAACTCATTATCTTTCCCCCATCTAGCGCTACACCCCCTACTAATATCTCTATAACTGTTAAAAACACTGTGATCTCCCCCATTTCCCAACTCCGCTGCCTGGGTGTCACTCTTGACTCCTCCCTCTCCTTTACACCCCACATCCAAGCTCTGGCTCATTCTTGTTGGTTCCAGTTACGTAACATTGCTCGCATCAGGCCTTTTCTCTCACAGAGTGCAACTAAGCTTATCATCCACTCACTGGTCATCTCATGGCTCGACTACTGCAATGTTCTCCTCACCGGCCTCGCTCAATCCCCACTGGCTCCTCTCCAATCTGTCCTCAACTCTACAGCCAGGCTTATCTTCCTCTCCCGCCGCTCTAATTCTGCCACTCCCCTTCAACAAAATCTGCACTGGCTCCCATTCCCCTACAGAATCCTCTTCAAACACCTCACACTCACATACAGGGCCCTCTCTAATTCCATTGCTCCATATATCTCTAACCTCATCTCCATTCATACACCCTCCCACCCTCTACGGTCAGCCGACGACTGTCGTCTCTCCTCCACCCTGATCAATGCTTCCCATGCTAGAGTTCATGACTTTGCCCGTGCTGCAATCCTTCAGTGGAATACACTCCCACACTCCGTTACACTCTCCCTGACCTTGCAAAGATTCAAACAAGTACTTAAAACTCAACTATTCATCAACGCGTACCCTTCCACTGCAGAAACTAGTCCTGGTGCTGGTCCTCAAACCCCCTGCCTCATGCCTTGACCATCTCTGCCTGCATACATCCTGCTATCAAGCCACCTCCCACTTGCTTGCACCTTAAGTAATCTGTCTGTCTCCCCTTCGTACTAGGTTGTAAGCTCCTCCGAGTAGGGCCATCTTCCCTCCTGTTGTCAAAGCCCTCTTCTCTTCACATTTCACTCACAGCTCTCCCATTCTCAAACACTGAGAGACCATCTTCATCCACATACTCATCTCCATCTTTGGCCACCAGCCTCTAGTAGTACATTGATCAATTCCTCACTTGATCACATCGATTTGCTTTTGATTCGATGTTAGATTCGATTTTCTATTAGATCTGGCATTAGATTTTTCCATTCGATTTGGCATTAGATCTGTACTTTTGCATTAGATATCGAATTCGATATACATTTATGGTACATTGTGCACATTCCATTTACTAGATCAAATTCGATATTTCCTTGGCTGCACAGTAGATTTTTCTGTTCGATTTTGTGAAAACGGGAGCGCGCATCGAATCTAATGCAGATCGAAAGTGACACAAAAACCATTCGATTTTGTTTAGGATTCGATTCGATTCGATTTTGCTTCTATAAGCAAAATCGAATCGATAATCGGGAAAAATCGATGCATGTGTACAGGACTTGAAGCTATAATGTGTATTGAACTGTGGTATTCTTTTTACCTGTAATCTATTTTTGTTATTTATTTACTGTAATGCTATGTTTGTCTCCCTGTACTGTTCCTTTGAACGGCGCTGCAAAATACATGTGGTGCCTTATAAATAAAATAATAATAATAATAATAATAATAATAATAATATTGATGATATTGTGTAATGCTTTACAGGTAATGTTTACAGCAGCTCCAGTACAGTTTACAATCTGATTTGAAGATGTACGTAAACCCTATGGTTTAAGTCCTTCTCCAACGGTGGGGTTCCTGGGCTACAGTGCCACTTTAACCAGAGAATATTGAGGTGGGGTGGCCAGAGCTGGACAGTGTTCCAAAAAATGGGGATTAGTATGACCCATTTTTTGGGAGAAGTGAGCCAGGGTCTTTGTCTTCTGTCTTCTGATGTAGATTTGCTGAAGTGGGCCAGCAAATCTAGCTTTACGTACCAACGCTGGATCAGACGGCCTCCAGATCTCTGGATCAGTGGTCCACAAGGGGCGGTTTTTAGGGAGAGGGCATCCTATGGCACTTGAAATACGAATGATTTGTATATTTTGCTGCTGGTGAGAAATGGGTACAAGCCGCTAAGCAAGATGTTAGTGCAGTAGATGCGAAATGGCAGAAGCTACTTGATGGCAGCAAAAATTCTAAAGTCGTGTAGATGTGGCTTGTGCCGCTTTTCCACCAAGCCCCTCAGTTATAAATATAGAAAGGCTCTTAATTATCTACAGATATACCAAAGGCTAAATACTCACCTCTGAGGTGAAGTATAACCAGTGACCACTAGAGGCCACTCAATGAACCAAAATACTCCTTCACAGAAAGTGAAAGCAAATCTGTTTCAAACTTGCTGAATATGGAGGGAGCTGTGAAGACAGCGATTGGCGGTAGGAGCAGATAGGGACTAAAGCTGTCATTTTGACGGGCGGTCCACTAATACAGTAAGAACATAAAGTACTGTTTCCTTCAGTTCATCCCTATCACAAGCCAGATACTGTATAAAGGCGTTTGGCACATCATGTATTTTTTTTTTGTTTCTGGAAAACTATACCAATAAATAGTTACAAAAAGTTGCCTGTAACAGTTTTCCGTTTGTTATCCTGCTATAGTTATTAATCACAGTCTCCAATATCTTTTGTTATTTTTTATTTTAGCAATGGAGTCTAAATGCCCCATTGACAAGGGAAAAACAACCAACTTAATTGATATTGGTCAATTCCGACAATGCTGTAAACTGGACACTAGTTTGAAGCCGATTTGAGATTTTGACGCACTTTCAATGGAATTGATTTCTGCCCAGCTTTAAATTTCTTTGTTATATTGATTTTTCGGTAACACCCAAAAAAAAAAAATGTCAATCTAATAAAGTAATTTAATTCCTTCACATTCAAAGAGATTAGCAGCATCAATTCCACAAATAGCTTCTGTTGTGGAGAAAGGGGGGGCACCTTACACTCTTAACTTCCCTGTGAATCAAGCTGAATTATATCCGAAACGGCAGCAATTTCCTCTGGAGAGGCGGCTGATATTTCAGGCACTTACTGTACAGTGAGAATGCTGAGACTGCTCGAGAAGCAGGATGCTACGCTGACTGGGGAGGGGGTGATTATGTACAGTATCACCGAATTTCCTTTATTCTCTATAAATCCAAATGCCATCCATACTAGAATTCTGCCTCCCTGAGGCCACATAATGCACCTGCCCTATGTAAGGTACAGTATATCAGATATTACAGGAAATACACACTGAGGGCCTTATTCTGGTTGACTCGCTCAGGCGCAAATTCGCACCCTTGCGAGCCATCCAGAACCAGCCCGGCGAATGGTGGTACGCCCGCCCCCATTCGCACTCTAGGTTCGTTCCTCCAGAAGGTGAATGTATGTTTTACATAAACCACCATTCGCATGCCAGTGGGAACCTCCCCCATCTTTCGATGGTCGGCGACCATCGAATGATGGGACAGGCACATGCATATGTATGGAAGGTCCAGACCACTCGTACATATGAACGAAGAAATGCAGTGGTATGAGCGGGCAGCTGACATCCGGTTATGTCAGCTGCACACCCGCCGCACGTGCGTAACGATTGGATTACCATATGTACGCCCAGCGTTTTCTAGGGAACGCCCATGAAACGCCAGGCATATGCATATGCTAATGCCCCTTGCCAGCATCACACGCCCCTCTCCTCCACCCGCTCGAGCGTGCAATCGGCGAACAGATTAAGCGCGGGGTTCGTACGCTTCCAGCACATGCGCATATGCAAAACATCGGTCCCTCTTGCGAATTTGCACCCGAGCGAGTCAACCAGAATAAGGCCCTGGATATATTACATGCACTTGTCTCATACATATGATGGAGTCAGCCATTTATTGGCTTAACCCTCTCAGGTCCAACGTCTACTTAGGCTCAACAGCCCTAGCGCTAGTAGCAGATCCAATGGTGAGCCACTTTAAAATAATAACATTAACATTGTTCAACATTCAATGTAGACCATTTTTTTTATTTTAAAAAAAGACAATTAAAAGAAACATTTAAACCAGACTGTTTGAATTGCCCCCCAAAAAATTTGGACTGCAAAGAGTTACCAATGTTCATGAGAAAGCAGAAACCATTAGGATCCAATGACATCACATGACTCAAAATGGCTGCCTCCACTGAATGTACCAAACAGGTGCACTTTGATGGGAGCCACTTAAAAATTAACATGTGACACAAAGCAGACTATTGGCTTTACATAATCTATAGAAAATGATTAGAATGGGAGCCAACTTTTATGATGCTATTGTTACCACAGCGCTAACAATGTTTGTCCGATAGAGTAGCCATAGTTAGCGGAAGCAGCGTCACAGATACTAGGAATGCGCAAGCAGCAAGAGGGACGGCCCCACCTATGGGCGGGACTTCATATTTCAGAGGCCAAAAACCAACAGCTGTCATCCAACAACAAGGGATTAGTAGTAAAGTGTGTGACAGCATTTACTGGGTGTCTATCAATTAGCAGTTGCTGCTAGGGAGCCCCTGCATCCAAGGAAAGCAGCTTGGCCTTCATGCCTTTGGAGGGAATCAGAATCGGAGTGACAACTTGATTTGCGATGATGGTATCGATGTCTTTGCATTTATACGCCATCATATGGAAATGATGAGACAGCAGTGGGCATCCCTATGTGTAATTTAGCTTTTGCACATATCAGCATATAATCGCAATTGTGAACAGCAAATAAATAAGAACAGAGATTGCAAGAACAGACACTTGCGAATCAGGCTGATGGTGTGCACACTAGAGATAAACCTTGTTTCTGCTTGTAGTTTTGATTTTAATTCCATTGTAGTGTTTTGGCTAGGAATTCAGATTTAAAATCCAAATCTTGGGTTTTGGGTTTCTTGAAAATAAATATAAGTATGTCATTTTTCACTCTAAAATTTGAAATTTGGATTTAATATCAATTTCCAAACCAGGACTCGGTTCAGTTCGGATCTGCAAAATAAGGGTGGGTTTGGATTTCTAGAGAACCAAATTTCTAGTGCTCAAGAATATTGTTTCTGTGCATGGTAAATACAGGCTGCTTTTCCATGTAGCGTGCTGATGTTATTTATTTATTACCAGTTATTTATATAGCGCTCAGTCACATATGCCGCAGCGCTTTACAGAGAATATTTGCACATTAACATCAGTCCCTGCGCCAGTGGAGCTTACAATCTAAATTCCCTGCACACAGACATCAAGGAGTTTGTTGGGAGCCAATTAACCTACCAGTATATTTTCGGATTATGGGAGGAAACCAGAGTACCCGGAGTAAACCCACGCAAGCACGGGGAGAATATACAAACTCTGCACAGTTAGGGCCATGGTGGGAATAAGACCCATGACCTCAGTGCTGTGAGGCAGTAATGCTAACCATTACACCATCCTTTATTTTTAGACTTCAATTTAGATACAGTATCAGTTTGAATACACCCCACCCAAATCTAACTCCTCTCTCTGCACGTTACATCTGCCCCACCTGCAATGCAGCATTTGCCTATTTGCGCGCTTTCTGATTTGCTAACAAATCGGGCCCCAGGTGCCATACGTGTATCCGTAATATGTACGTACATACCGTTTTTAGGCATTTGTTATTTGTGACTGCATTTATTGTATGCTATAATTACCTCAACAGTTCCTATCATTACCTAAAAGTACTGGTAAAATAATTTGTGCTTCGAAACAGCTGGTTTATATTAAGGACCTAGATTCTTTCTGACCCCATCAAATATAGATATTAGTGTGGTGTTTCCTATCTCTGTGTAATTATTATACTGTCCTGCCAGCAGTTACCGCGTGTATCCGCAGCCAACGTCTAAGCCTAGTGTATCATTTATTAGAAGTATCTGGCTTCGGACCGTGAAAGTCGTGTGTGTTTTAGACAAAACCAGAAGAAGCTTAAAGAGACCAAAATGTGAATCCACATCTTAGCTATAATTCCATTTTCTGGTTCCCGGGATGCTCGGCTTCTGCGTCCTTAGGAATGCTGGTGCCTTAATAAATGTCCTTTCTATTCTGGGCTTTCAGCTGGAAGATACCTGTCATAATAAGCAATCACTGGATTACTCTGATCATACGTTGATATAATAATTCATTTACAAACTTCTCCCGGTATAATTAAAAGCCATCTGTGCCTCCGACCCTCCCAGCGACATTTCTTCTTACAGTAACTCACTTAAGAATACACCAGGGAAAAAAAAATCAGAAGAGAAAAAAAAAAACTTTCCAGATCTTTCCCTATTACAAGAGATGAAACTTTTTATTATGTGGCCTAAAGTTGTGATTTGTCCGTCTGTTCTTAAGATCATAAAAATGTTGCTTGCGGCCGTCTTTCTCCAGTAGTTACAGAAAATACAGCCTACATACCGGCAGCGCAACGGTATCGGGATGATAGCTTGACAACGTATAGGCCGACAGTTGACAGGGACTATATGGTCGACATGAATTACGTCGACAGGTTAAAAAAGGTCGAAAGATTGACAGAGCTTAAGGGCGTCAGGTACAAATTGTCAACAAGTTCTAAAGCAGAGGTGCTTTAAGAGAGGAGGGGCCTGAGAGCAGGCAGAGGCGCCAAAAAATTCAGAGGGTGCCGTCACAGCTGTGTGACCTCCCGGGGGGGGGGGGGGGGGAGGTACAGGCGAGCACCAAAGTCAGTGCGCATGCTGCAGGGCCGTTAGCCATGCACAGTGTGCTTCCAGCTGCTCTGATTTTTTTTGGATACTTCTTACAACTACAATTGCCGTGTGATCTGTGGAGGGGGCGGGGTCACATCATTTTGGGGGCGGAGTCACACAGGCCACAGGCATAGACGTGCCTTATGTATGCCAATGCTGCTGCTGCTGCTGCTCCTGCTATCGCTATTGTGGGGCTGTGGTGAGTACTTCTCTCCCCATTCGTTGCAGTGTACTGTAGCCTCACTCACTTTAGCGAACTTTGTAATACCAATTACACATAAAGCCACATGCCATAATGCCAATTACACATAAGGCCACACATGATGCCCATTGCATACTATATAACAAACCGTAATGCCCTTTACATACTATATAACAAACCGTAATGCCCATTACATACTAAATAACACATCCTAATGCCCATTACACAAAAAGCCGCACACCGTGATGCCCATTACACCGCAACCGCACACCATGATACCCATTACTACACACACCGTGATGCCAATTACACAATACGCCGCACACCGTGATGCCCATTACACCCCACACCGTGATACCAATTACACAATACTCCCCCCACACTGTAATGCCAATTAAACATTATGCCGCACACCATGATGCCAATTACACAATACTCCCCCACACCGTGATGCCCATTACACTGCACACTGTGATGGCAAATACACAATACCCCCCACACCGTAATGCCCATTACACATTACACCCCACACCACAATGCCTATTACAGATATGCCCCCATACTAGTGCCAGACACAGATATGCCCCCACAGACCAGCCCAGCCTCCCAGCACAGTGTGCGCATCATCCATGCCACTCCCCGCTGCCCTGCCCTGCGCGCCACTGGCAGCAGCGCTGTCCCTGCTGTTGAGATAGGTGCAGCAGATGGCTTGCTATCATTAAGATAGGGCTGATATGGACCGGGTGCTTTCATTACCGCACACCGGGCTCCTTCATACATGGGCAAGATCGGTATCAGTGCACATAACGTGATACCCCTTCTCCCCCATACTGCATACATCCGCCCTCTAATGTTTTATCGGCCCAAACTGAATATCCTTGCCTTATCTCCACACATGATATACAGTAACCATCCCCATCTACAACACATATTTACCCTTCCCAAAACCACATTAGCCCCTCGCTTCCTCAAACATAACCCACCCTCCTCCCACCTGTATCACATATTCCCAGCACAGGACTTGCCTGTTCTTTTACCTTTATTATAAAGGCTCCCAGGCAGTGAGTCAGTTTCACAAGATGAAACATTGATCATATACCATTTGCAAGCCTTAACTCGGCAGTACAGTGACAGTCTGGCAGCAAATCAGAAGTCATTTACTGTAATTGATTCGGATTCACTGGCCGACGGTCTGACACCATGATGAATGGCTGTGAGGCTGCGGAGGTGGGAACAGGTACAGAGGAATGGGCCGCTATACATTGTGGCACCTTACTTTAAGAATCAGCCCGTAAGATATTTACATTCAGAAATCAATATGCCATAATCCTATAGACCAGGCATGTCCAAACAATGGCCCTCCAGCTGTTGTGAAACTACAAGTCCCATCATGCCTTGCCACAGTTTTGCTGTTAGGGAAGGCTAAAACTATGGCAAGGCACGCTGGGATGTGTAGTTTCACAACAGCTGGGGAGCCACAGTTTGGCCATGCCTGCCATAGATGGTCCAAACTTGAAACGTCCCTTTGAAATACCTTTTTTTTTTTAATGAAATAACACTGTCCTTTACGAATAATGTTTAATCATGATCACATTAGGAGCAATTTATAAGAAACTTCAGTAATAAAATGAAATAGCTGTGGGGAAAAGCAGGGTAAGAATGCTAGGATTAACTGGAGCAATATAAAAAATAGATTATGTTTAATGAAAAATTTCCCAGCGTTCAACATTTTTATTATAGTTAATAACGCCAAGCTTCATTTTTGTCTGTGGTAATTGTGTGTCTTTAATAGCTGGCTCTACTATTCCCCAATTGAATATTGGCAGACATTAATAAACTTAATTCTCCAGGTTTAAGTTTAATGTTAGTGAAATATATAAGGTAGTTACATTTATACTTAACAACTAACAGGGAAGTAATGGCCTTATGCTTTCTGGCTTAGACATTTTCCTTTTAGGAAGAGTATAAATTGAATTGGTGTAAAATTAACAGTGAAAACATTATATATAGACTGTATATATAACAAAGAGTTAGGACATCGGCGGCAGGCAAAAATACAGAGCAAAATAGTCAACATTATTACCTTTTATATATGGGATCCGTGGACTATCTGAGCAATGGACAGTTGTCCCGTACACGGTGTAGTTACCCATTCTGTGGAACATGTAGATGAGAAACCAAATGATTACTATAAGGAATTAGATAGTTTAAATCCGTATGATGGGGGCTGGTCTGAAGGAACATCATACCAGCCTGCCTATGGTGTGGCCGGGAACATGTGACCTAGCTTGCCTATGGTGTGGCGGGTACATGTGACCTAGCTTGCCTATTGTGTGGGGGTAGCTGTTCTGTGATGGACTTTATTTAGGCGCTTGCTGCAATGGGACAAACACTCTCTGGTTTCAGTCTTCCCACCCTCCCTTCCCTTTTGGCTTTGTTGCTGATGATTGAGTGTTGGCTTTTTATGGCTGGAAGGATCCACAGCTTTCCAATCCAGCTACTTTGAGTGTGCTCCCTGTGTTGACTGGTAGTTGGCTGTATCTCCCATAATGAAGGGCTGAGTCATTAACCAAACAGGTTGGTAGTCAAGTTAGAAGATGATTGGATACCCTTGGTGGTGGTATACTGTAGTATAGTTGTGCACCTTGGGCGCTCACCACCTGCAATGAATGTTGTTGTTTATTATTGTGGATTGTGCACTTGATCCGACATGTGGGGCGGCCTTGCTTTGTCCTAGGAGCTGCTCCGCCTTCCTTATTCAGCAGCCGGTGCCACCGGGCACCGGTTCTCGGTAGTGAGCAGAACCATGAAAAATAGGGCTTACTAGGGATTTCCACAGTTCCTCGGTGGCCAGTCTAACCCAGTGTGGCTGTGATCATTGATAGCTACTACAGAACAATGATCTTGATTAAAACTTTGTTGTTTTGTATATGTATATAGGTGTACACATAAAAATATATATTGTAAGCCTAGAACTAATTAACCGTTATTATATTTTTTACAATAAACTGCCCTGGTCGAGACATCACTTTTTCTGTGTAATATAGTTACAGTACCTGCTTCGGTACAGGCATTTCATTGCAACCTCAAGCAATATATTTTTTGCAACATATTAACTGGCGATCTTGCAGTGATTGTCAGTTACTTTATAGAGAATGACGATTTATATAAAGAAGAGAACATTAGCCCCAAAAAAGTGACAAACTTCCCTTGAGCTAAGCGGGTGCCTTTGCAGATAAGAGTCAAAGCCATCATTGTACGAACTGGAGAGCACACGTTGGCAGTTCAGTTGCTGATGTAACATCTTAAACTTTATCAAATTGTCATACAAAGGTTTTTGTTTTGATTTAGACTTTTGCGGCTGTAGAGGTCAATATGTCAGGTCCTTGTTGTGTTGAAATATAAATACATATGAGATAACAATTAAGGGGGGGTATTCAGACCTGATCCCTTTTCTGCTAAATTGCAGAGCCCCATGTTCAGTTATATGCCACCCAGACAGTGTGAAATCCTGCCTGGGAATTGGACGGCTTGCGAAAATTAGCTTGATCGGCTATTTGCTGCAAATCTGTTCTCAGGCCCCTCACTATCAAATCATTTTTCCAGTTTGTGCAATCTGTGCCTAGCCTATAACTCACTCGTCGGTGTGATTGAAGCAGTTGGATCAGGGCCGCAGCCATGCCTTCCTTGAACACGCCAGGGCACACCTGTATTTTCTCTGATACTCCCAGAAAACGGACGATTACCACCCAAAGCGCTGGTTTCCAATCGATTAACTTCCGTATGCCCAGCAATTAAAAAAATAGTTTGTAGCGGTGGAAACAAATTACAAGACTGCAGATTGCCAATGTGACAGTCATCCAAAGAGCAAACAAAAGGGTCCAAGTTGTCCAAGTTGTTCCGTGTTCAACAGTGTACAAAATAGAATGAAACTATAACGTCAAACTGTGAATCAAACTCTTGTACAGGCAAATGTTTTCAGGCAACCTTACATTTCTAGGTGTATTGTTCAATAAAAGAAGCAATGCTTATGTCAATGTTAATTAAGCAAAGATATGTTCTGTTAATGCATCCTCATCAATGTTCCTCAAATATATAATGGGTAACAAGCATTTCAGGTGTACACAATGAAAAGCATTGTTCAGATTGAGCGAGGGCTGCCTAAGCCAGAGGGTAGTTAAGAGGCGCAAATGTTTGTCAGTAAGGAGTTGATGACTGCTAGTTGTATAAAGTTTGGTTGCAGTTTTGTTGGTAGCCTAATTGGAGACTATAGGGGCGTGAGCTTGGGAGAGGAGAATATAGGCAGGTCCATGCAGGAATTACTTCCTCTTGCAGAAGTTTTAGCCCCACCCACCCTCCCTTGCCTTTAAGGCATACAAATGTATAGTCAATTATGGTACATTTACCATTATTCTGAATCTAGGAGATACGGCGACACGGTCCAGCGGTCACTTGTGGCTTAAATGGGCATTGGGAGGCACTGTCCCTTGGGTGGGTGTGTCCTGCCTTTGCGGGGGGGGGACAATTTGGGCACTCCTTCACGGGAGTGTCCACACTGGCCAGATAAGGGGTGGTGAGACTTCCCAGCGTCAGGTTGTGCTGTAGTCAGATGGGGCGTCTCAGTTGTCACCATATATAATAGTTGGGGCATAAGTAAGTCGCCAACAGTTTTTATGTGACTAGTGCTGGACATCATGTGGCGCCTTATTGCCAGCCCTTTACGAAGAGGGGTCATACCAAGTAATAAATGACTATGGAGCAGATTTATTAAGCTCAGTGAAGTGATAAAGTGTCTGTTTTTTATTACCGGCCAATCATCTCCTAACTGTGAAGTTACAGGCTTGGTTTGGAAAATGACAGGTAGAAGCTGATTGGCCGGTGATCAAAAACCGACACTTTATCACTTCACCGAGCTTAATAAATCTACCCCTATGACCTTTAAATCTAATGCTTTGGTGTCCGTGACTTTATTGTGTCAGTTTGATTTATTTTAGATAAGCTAGCTTAAAGTTTGTGTTAAGGTTCAAACTCAGTAAATGTATAGACACCTTATTTAGGGATGCTGGCAATGCAGACTGGGTAGGACAGATCACAGGGGCAGGAGAAGAACAATTCAGCTGGCAGTTGTAAAACAGAAGTTAGTTTATTCCATAGTCGGTGATCCTGATATGGGCGAGCAAACTGAGTAAGAACCACTCAAGGGGGAAAGACAACAGGGCGCAGAACACTGATGACATGGAAAAAGTTAGGAAAAAACAAAAGGGTGGAGGGTCCTGCCTGTAAGAGCATACATACTAAGAGGAAGGGGTGAACAGTTGGAGGGTGAGGGTGGAGGAGATTAGTACCAAGTTATCAGAGGTATCCAGGCATTAGATCTACAGTGTCTAGGTAGACAATCAATAGATCAACAACTATTGGTCCACAATCTAAAGGTCCACATGGTCAAAAGGTCGACAGTCAAAAGGTCAACATAGTCAAAAGGTTGAAAGACAGATCGACATGCGGGCATAGAGTTAGATTATAATAATGTGCTAAGCGCATTATTTCGAAATAGACACCCAAAAACCATGAAAAACTCATGTTGACCTTTGTCGACCAAAATAAACATGAAAAACACATGTTGGCCTTTGTCGTCCTTTTCCATGTCAATCTGTTGACAATTTCAATCCTTTTGACCAAGTTGAACTTTTGACCCTGATGATGACCCAACTTTGATTGTAGACCTAGATACTTGCAGATCTAAAAGACCAGTACACTTACTAAGAATTGCTTTTTAAAAAAAAAAAAAGATTCAGATTAAAACATTTCCAGATTTCCTTGTTTTAGCCTACAGTACATGTATGTTTGGTTTTGTCAGGCATAAGGTTGCCCCTCTAAATGTATTACATAAGCAGTCACTGTTTTGTAGCATCTAGCAGGATTTATTTAAAGTAATAGAGTTTGCTCCACACCCCGGGGCGTTATGTAATAAAATGATTCTTCCTATATGGATTATGGATTTTAAAGATATTTGCATTGTGGGTGCACATGAAATACTTGCTGTATGAGGCACATTACTAAACTTATTACTTAATAGAATTAATAGTTTAACTGTTTTCTCTGGGACATTGCGGAACATCCTCCTCTATATATATATATATATATATCCTGGTTTTCTATCCACTGAGAGTGAATCAGATTGGTTATGTTTGTTTATTTCTGTAATTAGAAAACCTGAATTATCAGTTGTTTATCAACAAAACTTTTGTTTTTTGGAGTGGATAAATCCTAGCAATAAAGCGCCTTTACACCCTGCTGCTTTTGTTAAAGTCGTTAAATAGTAATAACTATAATCTTTGTTTTTCTTAAACAACTCCCGAAACCAAATGATACATAAACTACATAAAAAGTCTCACAATACATCGACTTAGGGGATGGTGGAAACAGAAAGTTGTGCAAAATTATAGCACACCAAGAGAAGTTTTGCTAAGGATGCCACAGTCCCTGACACCAGCAAACAACACCTGACACGCCAACGAAAGCCCCCCCCCCCCATCGCTGCTTCTGAACATCAGGACCGGATTTCCTAGGTGCTTGCCTAGGGCCTGGCAGGTCTGAAGTGGCCTGGCTCCCACCTTGTGGACGGGCCACAGGCCCTACTAAATCCATCCCTTCTCACAATTGCTGCGACTGTAAGCAGTTTCTCTGTGGCTGTGCTCACCTGTACTCCATTTATGTATTGCCATCGACCATTGATGATTTGAAATCAATGATGGTTTATGGTCGATGTTGAATACTTTTGCTATCGATGTGGGAGAACCAGATGGTTTCCCTACATTGATGACACAGCAGAACCAATGTTTTTTTTTGTGTTTTTTCTTACAAGGTGCCGGGCAAAGCTCCACCCCCCGACAACCCTGAAGCCCTGTCCCCACATTCTGGTTAGCCCACAGGCCAGTCGTTGCACCAATGGGCATCCCTAAGTCTGTGTCCATTCCAGGCACTGCGGTAGTGCGGGTGCAGCGGACGTCAAGCAGCGTCATGACCTCAGCCCGTCCTTTGTCGACAGTTTATCAGTGCCAACCCAGCGCCTATCGCCCTTTTAGTCAATGTTGACATTGTGCGTATTGATCATTCGCCATCGACCCTGACTACGGCTGTTGACCCAGACATTGTCTGTGAGCTAATCCACACCCCTGATATATTCCATCTCCCTGCAAACAACTAGACCCAGTGTAGCTCATCTCAGCGCTGGAACTGTTAATCGATGTTGAAGAAGAGATCCCCTTGGTTTACACTTTTGATAGAGACAAGAAAGAACGCGAAGAATTGAGACTGACAACCAGACAACAAGCTCCTAAATAATGCCAGCGCTCAGTGCTTCAGGCAAAGTAATTTTCTTTGTGTCAGCTTATATCAAGAGTTATATGTAAAGATATGAAACGCACGCATCGGATTTAGGTGCATTAGACTAAAGAACTGAAGGTGTTGGGATATTTGCATGTGGCCTTGAATTATATTGAAATAAGGTGTCAATTTGGAAAAGGAAACAGATAATGCTGACTCAGGAGTGTAAAGCAAGGCAGGGAGATGGAAATGCGGAGTTTTAAACTGCATTATAAAATATAACCATTAATCCCTTCAGTGCTGAAAGCAGAGGTGGTCTCCCAGGCTCACGGACCAGACACCACCCTGTGGCTCCAATTCTATTTTAGGGTCCTAGTAATCCTGCAATAGACATTGCCCATAATATGGATAGGCATTTAAGTGAATAAGACATCCTGATTTTGCAGTGGATTAAAATACATCTTTAAATCTGGCAGATCCAATCAAGAAGCCGTCCAGACACAGATAAAGACCGGGATCTTCTTCTCCATCAGGGGTTTCTAAACCTAAACTTGCAGTGTCCAAAAGCCTCTCCATTAATTCATTACAGTGTCTGCCCATCACTTAAAGCTTAAGAGATGATACCGGCGGCTGATCGCGGTAATGCTGTCATCTGGATTTGTACAAGTGCTCTAAGCCCTGCTCTATATAAATACTCCAACACTCCAACAGCTTCTCAGTCTGAGATGCCTTGTTTACCCTCATATTACAATTAGCATCACTTTCAATAGTTCCACTTTTTTTTCTTTAGATTCTATATTATACTGAAATTATTTGTTGGGTTCCAAAATTATGTCTGTAAATCCTGATCTGTAATAAAGAACTGCACCATTTATCATAATAATGTAGAAAAATAATGTAGAAATCCTAGAAATGAGGGAGAAATTAGCATGGGTTAAAATGTTATGTACTGAGGTTGTACATTTCTAATTGCAGGGCCTGACTGCGGTGGTATAACGAGGGGGGGGGGGGTGCACCCAGCTTCTGTCACTGTGTATAAGATGACACTGCAGACATAGCACTCCCGGAGAAATGGGGGGTGGGGCTTCACTTGTGTCAGGAGCAGAGCTGTGCTCGGTATCCCAGCACCTTTGAGAAAAAAAAAATATTAGGTTTTTCATCAATGGAGGGAAACCATGTTTCTCCCCTATTGATGGCAAAACTATTCTACATAGGGCATAAACCATCGATGATTAGGAATCACGGATGGCCATCCCTACTGGAAATAGGAACAGTGGAGCTGGAAATACCTTCATGTTAACCTTTGAGTTTTGCAGGCATGGCAAATGTCATCAGTACTACATAGAGGGGGTGTTCATTTAGCTGCTGGGTTTACCCCATGACCAATTTCCAGCAAAAATGCCAGCGATAGGCTATATAATTATGTAGCCTTTTTCCCCTCACCCTGAAAAATGCGGAAACCCACTGATTCCTTGTAAACTGTGGAATCAGTGTATTTTTTCTCCAATGCACGACCTGATTTTGTAGGTTTTACACAGATTCTCTCTTATGGGGTGGGATTTACTAAGGGGAAAATACGGTAAAACCCCTGTTTTACCGCATTTTCATATGTACTAAAACCCCGCCACCACGTTGCCGCAGAGTAGTGTATCGCCACCTTTGGGTTACCCTATAGAAGCCTATGGGCTTCTATCGCCACCCAAAGCCAACCCGCCGCCTCCGCCGACCCCCTCCCTCTGACTTAACTTAGTCCAGGTCCTCCTGGACCCGGAAGGTAAACCCTTCCTCCCCCTAGTAAAGCAGCCGGATGTCCTTCCGGCTGGAGGGGGGAGGAGGAGGAGGCGCCGGGGACAGCCTGCTTAGCAGTCCCTGGCGTGAGGGGAGAATGAGGCGTCCAGGAGGTGACGGAGATGCACAGGAGGTGACGGAGACGCACACCACATTACAGGTATCGCGGGGGGCCATATGCGCTGGCATCGCGGCGGCCGGTCGGCGAAGGGCGGCGATGTATTAATACATCCCGCCCATGGAGCTGCGAGGTTCGGTCCAACTTTGGGGACTCTCTCACGGGACTGTGGGAGCCCCGCTTTTTGAATAGCTGTGGGGTAAATCCTGCTGCTAATTGAATTCCTCCCCAATGTATCAGTTGGCATATCCTGATAGAAATGGTTAGTTATCGCCTTTTGTGTTGTAGGTTACATAGAAACATAGAATTTGACGGCAGATAAGAACCATTTGGCCCATCTAGTCTGCCCCTTTTTTACCCTTCAGGTAAACTCAACCCTTTTTAATCCAGAGAGTTCCAAACTCTCTTATCAAATTAGACCTCTCAGGACACCTGGCATAAATATCTGTAACATAGAAAGAACATAAAAATATTTTCCTGCGTAAAAGACAAATAAAGAGAGAATACGTCTGAGGTCAGTGCCTAGTAAAACAAGGAATTATGAAGTGTGGCTTGAGCTAAGTAATTTGTGAGACTGGCAAACACTCCCGAAATGTAAAACTGACGGTGCTGGGGAAATGTTTTAGTATTATTGAGTGTTTCATTACATGTATGTAACAAAAAATGACATTGCTTTTGTTCACTACAAGCAGGCATGAGTGGGGAATTTCATAAGCACCATTACTGTGACTTGTACATTATGCAGAAGAGATTTGCCCGTCTCGATTAAGTATTCACATCATAGAGTGGCAATGAATAGCATACGGCTATATGGCCCAATTAGCATAATCAATGATGTAAGGGATTATTTATTGTTCTGCGTTAGAATAATGGACCTTCAAGAAGTTTAATTGTAAGCCTGTGTAGCTCGTGGCCTGGGGACAATGGGGTTACATTTTGTTGCCCATAGCAACCAAGCAGATTCTGTCTGTCATTTTCTAGGATGCAGTAAAGAAATGAAAAACAAAATCTTATTGGCTGCGCTCCGCAACATCACCTGTTTTCATTTTTAGAAGCTGAAGTAAATCTACCCCAAATGTTTGATCATCTTGGCCACTTATGGGGCACCTACAGTATAAGAATGACCTCTCATGCCCGGGCTCAGGGCCTGATTAACAAGTGGGGGGGGGGAAGCATTGCTGGCACAACAGCTGCGCTCTGTTGGGAGGAGCGTTTCCTGGTGCCGCTGAAGTTGGAGCCGACCAAAGTGGGATCTGCCCCAGGAACTGTGGGAGCAGTGGTGCCTGCTGGGATTGCCGGCGTCACCTAGGCAGGGATGTCGGCAAGAGGAGATCCGGTAAGAGCCACGGTTGGCTCTGCCACCGTGGCTGTCATTGATGTCACTGCCTTTGTTGCCAGCACTGCTAGGGCAGAAAGTGGCAATATAAATGGAGCTGAGGCCAGAGCCTTTTACAGATTTCTAGTTGAGTATGAGCAAAAAAGAATGCGGGTGGGGGGCACTTCTATCTTAGCCTAGGGTGGCTGGAACCCTTAATCAGGCGCTGCTCGGGCTAGTCGTCTGGATCTTCTGCACTGTGTCTGCTCCTTAGCTTAGCATAGGTAACTACGTGCAATTTACAGCCATATGCATCTCAGCGGCACATGATTTCAGATGGCTCCCGCCACAGGTCTTGGTATGCGTGCCATCAGAATCAGAATCAGAATCATCTTTATTGGACAGGTATACTTGCGTATGCTTGGAATTTTTTGTGGTAACAGTGCAGCATCAATCAGGGAACACAAAGGGGGTGGGAAGAGAGGCATAAACATACATCACATACATTTCACATGTATCTAGAAAAGTTCGAGTTAGTATTTAGTATTTGGTATGTTCAATACGGTTTATTTGGTGGACAGCTATTGGGAAGAAGCCTTTTGTAGTTATTGTCGTCTTTGCTGGGATGGACCTAAAATGTCTGCCTGACGGAAGGGGTTCAAACAGGTTGTGGCCAGGGTGTAGCTTGTCCGCCAAGATCTTTCCTGCACGCTTATTGACCCTGGCTAGGTATAGTTCTTGGACAGTGGGGAGCTCCGCCCCAATGATCTTTTCTGCCATCCTCACCACTCTTTGCCACCTTCGTCTGTCATTCTCGTTTGCTCCTCTGAACCAGATTGTGATCGAGGAGCAAAGGACAGACTCTACTATGGCAGTGTAGAAGATGAGCAGCAGCTCCTGCGGGATGTTGAATTTCTTGAGTTGCCACAGGAAGAAACATGCAATTCATCCAGGACATATATGAATTACACAGTTCTGTGGCTGGATGCCTTCACCTGGATCTAATCAGCCACATAACCTACAATATGTACATCACAGGTGTCCAGATTAAAGGGATATTATGGCAAGACTAGTACACCAAAGAAGCAGTGGAACCACACACCAACTCGGGACATTACAGTATGGTTTGTTTTATCTGAATGACCTCCAAACAGTAACCACCACACAATGAGTGTTCATAGTGTCACTAGCTAACAGAGATCAGCTGCCCAAAGCCCTAGTGATCATTGGTGGATTGGCTGGAGCTATCCACCAATCAGAGTGGTGACAGCGATGGAAGTACATGGAAGTACAGTATGGAAGCAAGTGAAGAGATGGCACAGGATCACAATATGGGCATGTTATATATATATATATATATATTTTTTGTTTACATTTATATTCCAGTGAATGGGTGTGGAGGGGCCCCAAATGTATTGCTCTGCCTGAGGCCTACAATGCTGTTAAGATGGACCTGGATGTACTGTGCTCCCTAGTCACCGGCAAGTATTCTCCACATTATTCATATAGAAAAAATGGGCCAGATAGTCTTTTATACCATAGACCTCCCCTCCAAAACTGACAGGGAAGCGACACACCTACCCTGTCTTCTTGAGGGATTTCTCACAGTTGTGCTGACTTGTCAGTTACATTTCTCCCATGCAGTAGGCTGTACGGTAGCAATGTACTGCAGTTAATATATTAATGTATAAATCCCAGGGACTATTACCCGTGAGAATAATTACATCTGGAGTTGTGGGTGGAGTGTCATGTTTTCATTTTGATTCTAATTTTATCCTCTCGTTTTGGTTTTGGTTCAAAATTCAGATTTAAAATTCAGATCTTGGTTTTTGATTTCTGGAAAATGGATAAAAATAGCTAGTCCAAACCCCCAAATAAGGCTTTTAAAATCTAAATGATAAACTGCGAGACTATCCATTGCCATATTGGGCCTTGTTTGGAATCCACAAAAATTTGGGTGGATTTGGAACCACACATGTCTAATTGCATCTAATATGTGTAAAAAGAGGACTTTTACTGTACACTTGGGTAATACTGAAAAATAAGGACATTGGTACTGTAGGGTTAAATCATTAAAAGCTGATGACCCCTGAAAAATAGAAACTGTCCCTAACAACTGGCATGATCTAGACCTGGTTTCGCAAAACTGCACCCCTGAAAGTAGTCTGTGGGGAGGGGCAACCCAGCACAGGGCAAGACTGCCCCGCATGCTTGGCCCCTCCCATACCAAAGCACTTGCACATGACCAGCAGCCTCGTGGCTGTGCAGCCTAGCTGCAAACTCTGGTGCAGACCGGCCATGTTTAAAGTCCTATCAGCCAGGACATGCCAATGTTTTCTGGGCCTCTCCCAGACAATGCTTAGCCCTCCCCCTCAATGGTACATCACCGCCTCCCATCTGGACTAATGTAGGGTACACCCCAGGACAACCGTAATCGTGCGATGATCATGAAACGATTTTCTTTGAAATCGCACAATGGTCTCACAATGGATTAGAGTATACAAACACACACGATCTGCACACGATCGGTACCCAATCAAATGTAGATTGACGAACAACAGACAACCAGTGGGGGCGCGCCTCGGATAGGAATCGTAGTGAAAACAGATTTTTTTCATACAAAATTGGGGGAATTGAGCCCAAATTGTCCAGCATTAATATGCGCATGCGCACATCTCCTAACATCACTATTCGGGTGGCCAATCCCGGGATCGGCGGGATCCCGGGATTTGGCCCCCAAAACACCGGGATTTAAATCAGTCTAATGCCAGGCAGCGTCTGAGCATCGTTCAGACGCTGCCCGACTTCCCCTGTACCCGGAAGCGCGGCCCTGCGCAGTGTGACGAGGTCATTTGTCACGCTGCGCAGGCCACACAGACAGCCAAGACGTGCTGCTTGCTGGCTCCCGGAGAACCAGCCTATCCACCCGGCTCACGGACAACTCTCTCGTCTCTCCCCCACCCGGCTTCCTGCCTGCTCCTGCCTACCCACCGGCTCCTTGCTCCCTGAGACCCCTCCCGGCTCCCCGCCCACCCTTCCGGTGACCCCACCGGAAACCAGCTCCATGTAGGTAAACATGCGGGGACTTTTCTTTTTTTAGGGAAGCCAATCCCGGGAATCCTGGGATTGAGCATTTTTCAATCCCGAATCCCGGGATTGAAAAAATGCCCGGGATTGGCTTCCCTAATCACGATATGCGATTTTTCAGAGATCTGCTCCAGGGTCTAAATCAGGCCGTATACTGTACCATAAGAAACGTATGGAAATCCAAGTTGCACATTATAATGTGGATTTTATAGCCACCTCTGCACTCCGACAGTGCGCCTATTAGCCTATTTATTTCCTATGGTTTTCCTTTCAAAACAGTTGTTACATAGGCGGAGGTGTAGGCGCCGTAACACACTGCAAAAATAATGTAACTTTACTGTTACTGTGTACTTAATTGTACTGTTTTATTTTCTTGTAGGCAGCTCTGTCAAATGACATGATAGACTTAAGTTAATAAAAATTTTAATTAAAAATAAAAAAAAAAGTTGTTTGAACTTTGTACCCTATCGAGATACTTTTATTAAATACTTTCTAGAATGTTACAACCAGCTGTGTACTGCCCACTGTTGTGAATATATGAAAGAATATTTAAGAAGGAATGCTGCGGTTCCCCCCTATTGTTACCCAGCTCTTAAGTGCTTAGTAAAATCTGGTCTCCCACACGCCATTCAGGTGATTTCTGCTGGTAATCGCAGAAGCCAGGGGCATTTGATTTACACAATAATGTTACATTACTGAATGCGCCATTATTGTGCTGCTACGCATCTGAGCAGTTTATCATCTTGATATACTGTACTCAGCTCCTGCCTCAAAGTGCCATAAAATCTAAACTCTTCCATTACCTACATCTGTTTAGTGCTGTCAGTGGCGGCAGCAGGGGATGCTGGGCAGTCCTAAATGAATTTTTCTCAACTTTACTCACACGTCGACTTAACAGCCGCTGAAAAATACGGGATTCCAAAGGCTGCACATCCAAGGGGGTGTTTACTCTGGCCGTAGGAATGCAGTGTGCTGTATAAATACTGCATGGGCCATATATCATCCTATGGGCTAGATAGAAAAAAAGATACTGCACAATACAGTTATAATATCTTCCTCTCCGTTCACATTAGGACTTTATTAAAAGAATAAAAATTAAATCACTAAAAAATTTTTTCTAGATCTCAGATATATTTATCTATGCAACAATTCACGGGGCTAGGGCAAATTCAACATGTAGTACTGGCACCAGTGGTGTATCTTTAATGGGTGCAGTGTCATAGTGGGGCCCACACCGCGCACGTTGCACCCATTTTTCTAATACTTACTCTACAGCGTCAGGAGCGCGGTTGAAATCTCTGGAAAAATGTTGCAACGGACATTTTTCCGGAGTTCTGCGCATGCACAGCAGAGTCTGCTGCTCTTGTGGTCAGACTCCACAATGCTGTGTGATATGAAAATTGATGGGAAAATGGCCGCCGTGGCATTTTTATGGAGATACGCGCATGCTCTAATGCTCATGCCCTACTGCTCCAGTCGCTGCTCCCGTCAGAGAGGAGAGAGCCCGGCCAGAGGAGGCTGCACATGGGCCTCCTCCTCTCTTAAAACGGCCCTGACTAAAATGGCTGTTGTTGAACAACACATCCCAGCATGCCCTAATAAAAAATCGTTTGCAGGGACTGTTGGGATGTTAGTTCCACAGCTGCTGGAGGCCTACATGTTAAACACCTGTGACCATTGGCATTCTCTCTTACCTGCTTAGCCAATAGTTGGTGATTAGTAGCCGTGCAACCTATTTTACAATGCTGGTAATGTATGCATTGTAATGCAGAGGTGGGGCTAGGATCATGCCACCACATCCCCATACTGTCACCTCCATGCCCCCTCCGAGGAACATGGCTGCTTCCTTCCAGAAAGAGGGGGCATGGAGGTGACAGTCTGGGGGTGTGGTGGCATGATCCTAGCCCCACCTCTGCATTACAGTGCATATATTACCAGCATTGTAAAAAGAGGGAGCAGCCTGCAAATAGGCAGCTATGCATAATACCTGTACTGTATAAAATGTTACTGGGAGATGTAATAAAAGTGCCCATACACAGTACAATTATTGTATGCAATTTGGACTACATTGCATTGCATATGTTTTGCTATACAATGAGATGCAATGCGATGCAATCTAGTACAAAAGGTATGTGCAGCACAGATGCACTAAGCTTCAAAAATTATATAATGGAGAGTGATAAACAGCCAGCCAATCAGCTCCTGTTTCAAACACAGTCTGTGACATGGCAGGTAGGAGCTGATTGGCTGGCGGTTTATCACTCTCCATTTTTTTTTACTTTTGAAGCTTAGATAGAGCGAGGGCCGCATAGGTCAGAGGGAATTTAAGATACTGGGAATTTGTTGTCCATAAGTAGTGTAACAACAACAGCAGTGCATAGCCGTGGGTAATATCAGAGAGTAGCAGGTGGAACTACCAATCAGGGTGCAGGGGGGCGTCAGCTTAGAGAGGGGTATATCTGGGATTGCAGCCAGGAAGTGAGCCTCTTTGAGTCTGGATTCCTCTGGAGACAGTCTTTGAAGCGAAGCTAAGTACTTTTCCTTACCTTACAAACATGTCTGGCCGCCCACGCCGCTCAGCGCCCCCACCTCGCTGGCTTGCGGACGCCGCCCGCCCGCTATCCTCCGCAGCGTCGCGGGGCGGGGGGCGGACGCCGGCAGGTCCCCGCTACTCAGCGGGGCCTGCGTCTTCAGCTCCCAGCACAGGGTCACCAGTGCGCGCGTACATGCTGCCGCCGGGTGCTGACGCGCGCCATGCGCCTGGCTCACCCGGCGGCCGCGGCAGCACAGCGGGCGCCGAGTCCCTGCTCCAGGCCGCGAGTCACGCGGCCGACGGAGCGGGCAGCAGCGGCACACGCAGGGCGTCAGACGCCACCCCAGCGGCTGCGTGGGGGACCCCCCCCGCCGCCGGAGGCTCTGAATCATCATCAGCGTTAGGCAGCCCATACAGCCACCGCTTACCTGGTCGGGGCCTAGTCGCCACAGAGACGCCAGGCTCCCCCACAGGTTCCCTCCCAGGCAATCTGAGGGCATCCACTCCTGTGGGCAGTCCCATCCAGCGCATCACTGGCGGACCAGCCAGCAGCCCCATTCCCCTCATGGCCGGCCAGGTCATTTCATTTCCCAGGGGTGGGGGGATCTCCGCCACTGGCAGCAGGGGGACAGCCCCGGGGGTTTTTCCTATGGCGGCCATGGTAATCCAGGTGCAGCCAGGGGGCGCAGGGCGGGCACAGGCCGCAGCCCATCCCCCTCCTACGGCACCAACATACCCACAGCAACAGCCTTGGTACCCCGGCATGGGCCCCGGGGCAGGTTATGGTGCGGGTTTTCAGGGCCCCCATCAGATTCAGCAGGGGGCACCCGTTTCAGGGCCCCACGGGCTTAGTCATGTCCAGCCCCACACTACCCCGGGACAATTTTCCCAGGCGTGGCCCGGAGCTACCCCAACGGTGGGCGTGGGCCAAGGCTACCAGCCCGCCCCGCCTCAGTTTGCTCAGCAGCCAACCTGGGGCCCCTCCCCGGGTTTCCCCTATTTCCCGGGCACAGGTGGTTTGGGAACCGGGGTTTCGGGCCCCTACTGGCAGGGGTACCCCCCACAACCAGCTCCACAATGGCCGACCGGCCATCAGCAAGTTTATCAGGGCGCAGGGCACCCCCAAATGCAGCAACAGTACGTGGCACCCACCCAGCCCCCTGTCTCATCCGCTAGTAGCTTTTCGGGCGGGCAGTTTGGGGGATACAACCAGGCGCAGGCTTCCCGTTACGGCTCAGCCAGTAATATTGTTCCTTTGTCTCCAGAGCATGACGCAAGTGCTGGTCCTGACGCTGTGCCTAGAGGGCCATCCCGCAATGCCGTCAACGTGTCTGTCCGAAGAGCAGCCCCACCACCTCGACCACCCACACCAACGGCCTCCACAGGCGGGGAATCAGCCGGCTCTGCTTCAGGGGATCACCAGGCATTGGGCCTGTCAGCGGCGGCTGCCGACACAGAGCCGTCAACATCAGCCGCTGTGGAGCAGGGCGAAACATCCATGGGTGGTGAGCATACTGGTTCTTCTATGTGTGATTCTTCATCTTATCACTCATCTGCCAGTAGTGATGGGTCTGGTTCCCCCAAGCGCCCGCGTAAGCTGGCTAAATTAGTGGCACGCGCGGTAGCAAAGAGGGTCAAGGGCACCAAGCGCCCCAGGAAGGAGACCGCCGCAGCTGAGGCCCCCCCCTCCGGGGACATGGTGCACTGCGCTAACACAGCCGTGTCCCGAGGTTTACGCAAGGGGGTCAAGGACAGGATAAAAAGGGGCAAGTTCGTTGACCTGTTCGCACTCACCTCGGACATGAAGAAGGACCTGGACAAAGCCAAAAAGGCCCCAGGCAATGGTGAGCTCGCCTTTAAGAGTTTTCACAATTGGCTGAAGGGGTTCCTGGTGTTCGCCTCGTGTTACCTCAGCACCAGGCCCGAGGAACACATGAATGTCATCTGTTACTTATTCTTAATCAACGAGACATTCATGTCCTACAAGGCTAACGCCTGGCGTGAATATGACGAGAAGTTTCGGCTTAATCACGACGGGTCCAGAGTCATGCCCATGGGGTGCAAACATGTTGAGATATGGTTGGAGGTGATAGGTAAGGGGCAGCCCTCCACGGAGTCCTCATCAAAGAAGTCCTTTCCAGGGGGGAAACCCGGGGCTAAACCTGGCGGCAAAGGGAAGTGCTTTGCTTTCAATGACGGCAAATGTGAACGGGGCGCAAAATGTCGCTTCCGCCATGAATGCCGTCATTGCGGGGCAGGGCACCCGGGCAAGTCTTGTAGAGTACCCGGGCACCAGGCAGATGCTGGAACTAGCAGTAAATAAGGCCCCCTCCCCGATAGTGGTACCGGAACTGTTGCGCCGCCTGGCCAGTTATCCTAACAGGGCCGACACATCGTTTCTGGGCCTAGGTTTTACCCACGGTTTCCACCTCCCTGTCCCTGAATCAGTGTTAGTAGTGTCCCACAAGAACCTCAAGTCGGCGAGGGATTTCCCCGAGGTGGTAAGACTTAAAGTCAGAGCTGAAATAGAGTTGGGCCGCATGGCGGGGCCTTTTCAGACCGAGCCATTGCCGGGGATGTGTTTCTCCCCTTTGGGGGTGGTCCCCAAGAAAACGCCCGGCAAATACAGGCTGATTCAGCATTTGTCTTACCCCCACGGGGCGTCCATCAACGACGCCATCCCCGAAAGCTATTGCAGTGTGCGATATCAATTATTCGATGAGGTTCTCGTCATGGTCCGGGATTGCGGCAGGGGTGCCCTTATGGCTAAGCTAGACATAGAGTCAGCTTTCCGCCTTCTCCCATTGCACCCCCAGTCATTTAGGTTCATGGGTTTCCGGCTAGACGGGGGGATATACATAGACAAGTGCCTGCCCATGGGGTGCTCGGTCTCCTGCTCCTATTTTGAAAATTCAGTTCCTTCCTACATTGGTGCATCCAAACCAACACAGGCTGTAGAGGAGTCGCGCACTACCTGGACGATTTTCTCTTCATGGGGCCAGGAGACCGTGACACGTGCGGGAACATATTAGCGGCAGCCATGGAGATCATGGCGGCCCTAGGGGTCCCCATTGCAGCAGATAAGACAGAGGGCCCTACCACGGTTCTGTCATATCTGGGCATAGAGATAGATACGGGAGCGGGTTGTTGTAGACTCCCTGAGGATAAAGTGGTTAAGTTACACGCCCTCATAGAGGAATGCAGACAGAAGAAGAGGGTCCAGCTGCGCAAGTTGCAGTCTCTGCTTGGATCATTTAACTTCGCATGCCGCGTCATCCCCATGGGTAGGGTGTTCTGCCGCAAGCTGGAACGGGCCACAGCAGGGGTAAGGGACCCCCACCACACCGTTAGGCTGTGCAGGGAAATGAGGGACGACCTGTTGGTGTGGTCCACATTCCTGGAACACTTCAATAGGGAACTCATCTGGCCTTTGGACCCCGCCTCCAACGTTGAGCTGCAGTTGTTCACGGACGCGGCGGGATCGTCAGGCTTCGGGGCGTATTTCAATGGGGAATGGTGCGCCGCAAGGTGGCCTCAGTCGTGGGTTGACCGTGGTTTCACGGTCAACCTGCTGCTGCTTGAACTTTTCCCGATCATAGTCTCAGCAGAACTCTGGGCCTCGCGATTAGCGAACCAGCACATAGTGTTCTGGTGTGACAACCTAGGGGTTGTGCATGCCATCAATAATCAGCGAACGGCATCCCCAGAGTCATTGCGCCTCCTAAGGCATTTGGTGTTACTCTGCTTGCGGCACAACATTCATTTTAGAGCCAGGCATGTCCCGGGGGTGGATAACAATATAGCGGACGCTCTTTCTAGATTTCAGTTTAGTAGGTTTAGGGAATTGGCCCCTAAAGCTTCACCACTGGGGCTTAAGTGTCCCCCTTCTGTGTGGCAGATCATAGAGCCGGCATGACGGACCTGGCTTTATTGTCATTGGCCCCTTCCACCCGCAGAGCTTATGGGGCTGCTTGGCAGGATTGGTCGACATTTCAGGGCTCCCCCGAAGCCAGCGGTAAGTCGGTCAATGACCGGTTACTCGCTTTCGTTTGGGGTCATCATAGGCGAGGCAGGTCAAAGTCGGCTATGGCAGCGGCTTTGGCAGGCATCGCCTTTCATTCGCGCTTATGCGGAGAACCAGACCCCACGAGGTCCTTTGTCCTATCAAAAGCCATGAAGGGTTGGGCGAAAGTGCGTCCGGTGCCCCCGGATGCACGCAAACCCATAGACGAGAACTTGCTGGGGGAGCTGATAGGATGTTTAGCCTCAGTAGCAGAAAACGAGTTTGAGGCGTCATTATTTAGGGTTGCATTCGCATTTGCGTTCTATGGCGCATTCCGCATCAGTGAGCTGGTGGCTCCTAGCAAGCACGCCCTCACTGGACTCCTCGGGGAAGACGTAATCTCTCGAGGAGGACAGGTATTATGCAAACTCAAGAGGTCCAAAACGGACCAATTGGGCAGGGGCCAATGGGTTACCCTGAAAGCGCAGGCTAACGCTGCTACATGTCCAGTTTCCTTATGTCGGGAATATAGCTCCCGCAGACCGGGGGCTGCCTTGCAGTTCCTAGCACATGCGGATGGACTACCGCTGACCCGATTCCAGTTTTCGGCTGTGTTTCGGCGATGTTTGGCTGAGTTAGGTCTGCGGGAGCAAGATTTCGGAACACATTCCTTCCGAATTGGAGCAGCCACTTGCGCAGCGGCGGCAGGGCTTCCACCTTCCGCTATTCAAGCGGTTGGCAGGTGGAAGTCTTCCGCTTATATGAAATACGTAAGGTTAGATAAGTTAGATAAGTAGTAGAGTAAGCGCCTGTTGCGCCGGCCCAAAAACGATTGTTTACAATCGGTTCTGGAAGGCTAGCGTTCCGGAATCGACGGTGTGAAGGGAATTTTTTAATTTTTCCTCCTACGGTGGTCTAATTCAATTGGCTTCCCCCTAAAGTCCACAGGAGGTTTTTTAAGTTTTTCACCTTCACTTGGGTCGTAGAAAATGTATTTTGTTGTGTGTACAGTATATCATGATGTTAACCTCTAGGTTTCTTCTTTTTCAGCCCCTCTCCCCTCCGAATTGACTCTGGGTAGGGTTTGGTTCGTAGGGCACTCATTTATTTTTTGGGCAGCTAGGCACCCTTTAGCCTCCGGGGCCCCCGTCATAGCAAAGGCTTCAGAAACACGGTGGTTCGGGGTTCGGGGCCTGCAGTGGGACGGTTTTTGGGACCTGGTGTCTGCCAAAGCCCGTAGGTGGGGCCGTCCCGATGTGCTGGTTATCCACTTAGGTGGCAATGACTTGGTTAGAAGGACAGGCATCGACTTGACGGTTAAGATCAAGAAAGATTTGTCACGTCTGTTAGAACTCTGGCCGGGTTTGAGACTGGTTTGGTCTGACGTTATTCCACGCGTTAACTGGCGTGGGTGCCGGAATGTGGCGGCAATCGAAAGGGCCAGGCGGAAGTTGAACCACGCGGTCACCAGGCACATTGTCGCCATAGGTGGCACCGCGGTCAGGCACCCCTCCATAGTAACCGAGTCCCCCGGTTTGTACAGGCCTGACGGGGTCCATCTGTCGGACACCGGTATGGCAGTTTTTCTGCAGAATATTTTTGCTAGTTTAGTGTAGTTTAGCGTAGGGGAACTATTTGTTGGATGGCGGGGCCGGGTTCCAGGTGACGACCCCTGGGGTCTTGGGAACCCGGGCTGTGGCGAGAAGGCGCTCTCGACCAGCAGTCAGGTGGGGTGTCAGGTGGTCACTGTGCGGTATTGCCCCCCCTTTGCCAAGAAGGCGGGCGAGTCCCCATGCTCCGGCTGGGGGCGTCGGACACTTCCTGGAAGGTCCGCGTCATGCAATAGAAGGGGGCGGTATGTCCGTCACAGCGCGGGCTGTACCCCACGTGAAGGGGTGTTGCTAGATTGGGACGCTGCGGTCGTTACCATGGCAACACCCGGAACTGGTGCTGGTCTCAAGTGCTTTCTTTGCCATCCCTTATACAAATAGGGGTCATACCATTTAAATAAATATTCATGACCTTTAACCTTACGCAGTTGGTGTCCGTGTCTTATTTCAGTTAAGGTTTGTCCAGTTATTTCTAGGCTTAAGAGTTAAGTTAAGGTATAGATAAACAACAACAACATAATTCCCTAGGAGCCTTAGATAGAGCGAGGGCCGC
Organism: Crinia signifera; assembly: GCF_055691185.1. NCBI lineage: Eukaryota > Metazoa > Chordata > Amphibia > Anura > Myobatrachidae > Crinia > Crinia signifera. Next base: position 25,446,103 of record NC_139227.1, read on the forward strand.
ATAGGTCAGAGGGAATTTAAGATACTGGGAATTTGTTGTCCATAAGTAGTGTAACAACAACAGCAGTGCATAGCCGTGGGTAATATCAGAGAGTAGCAGGTGGAACTACCAATCAGGGTGCAGGGGGGCGTCAGCTTAGAGAGGGGTATATCTGGGATTGCAGCCAGGAAGTGAGCCTCTTTGAGTCTGGATTCCCACCCTCCCTACCCTCTTTTTCCTCTGTGCTATCTGGCCTGACGCCATTTCACCAAATTCGGCTAGCATGCCATAGTTTTAGTTTAACCAATCGGCGAGAAGGCGCTCTCGACCAGCAGTCAGGTGGGGTGTCAGGTGGTCACTGTGCGGTATTGCCCCCCCTTTGCCAAGAAGGCGGGCGAGTCCCCATGCTCCGGCTGGGGGCGTCGGACACTTCCTGGAAGGTCCGCGTCATGCAATAGAAGGGGGCGGTATGTCCGTCACAGCGCGGGCTGTACCCCACGTGAAGGGGTGTTGCTAGATTGGGACGCTGCGGTCGTTACCATGGCAACACCCGGAACTGGTGCTGGTCTCAAGTGCTTTCTTTGCCATCCCTTATACAAATAGGGGTCATACCATTTAAATAAATATTCATGACCTTTAACCTTACGCAGTTGGTGTCCGTGTCTTATTTCAGTTAAGGTTTGTCCAGTTATTTCTAGGCTTAAGAGTTAAGTTAAGGTATAGATAAACAACAACAACATAATTCCCTAGGAGCCTTAGTGCATCTGAACCTGTGTTTGAAAATAACAGTAAGAGTTGATTGCTTGTCAGTTTTTCTCTCTCTAAGTTATCACCCTCTGATGCTGGGCTTAGTACATCTACCCCTTAGTTCTGATGTCATTGCTTACGACAGTTCTGATGTCATCACGTCTATGTTGATTAAGAACATTTCAGAATAAAGAGAATTAATGACTGTACAGTACTACACATATTATGTTTTGTGGGATTAGCAAGCACGACATCTTTATAAACCTTCAGCCAACTCCATGGTAATCTGTAATAGAAAAATAATTTATACCCCTTACTACTAGGTACAAGCCGACTCGACCCGGGTAATATGTGGAAGGGGTTACCGGGTCCCGCAAACGAGTAGCAACACGGCAATAAGAACCGGTAAAAAAGCAGAGTTCTTACCGGTTCGTTGCCGTGCAGTGTGAACGGGATAAACGGGTGGAGCGACCCGTTTCCTGTTCACACTATGGAGGAAGCAGCGCTTGGAGCAGTGCCAGTTCTAAGCGCTGTCTCCTCCCCCCGCCCCAATGAGGTGCCGACTCCCCGCCACACCCCCAGATGACGTCAGCGAACCGGCATTGCTGTGGGGATGTGAACATCCCAAAATGCAGGGTCGCACAGGGACTGAACCGTTTCAAAGTTCCGGTGCGACTCTGCATTTTGCGATGTGAAAGCAGTATGAGTGTAAATGTGCTCTATCCCATTTACAGGGCCGGTGCTAGGGTGTCCGGCGCCCTTCTGCAAACCATACATTCTGCGCCCCTTTCACATTGCCATTGCAACAAGCTGCAGCCCGATTGTGGGAGCGTATGCAACATGCAATCCTATGGAGGATCTCGGGTGCATGTACATGTATGCATACACCATCTCAGTGCTGTGTCCGCAAAATGTTGCAGGCACTAAAGGTGCCCATACACGCTGCGAGAATCGCATACGTTATGCACTAGATCGCATCGCACGGCATGCATGAAATGTGTGTGCGATGCGATCCGAAAGCAGTACAAAAAGTATGTGCAGCACATACTTTTTGTACTATGCGATGCCCGCAGGAGCGCACATCGCATTGCACGCTGCTATTGTAAGAAGAGGGGAGGAGATATAGGGGGCGGAGTGTTGTGGACTGGCAGTGGCACTGGCACAGCACACTGAGAAGAGGGAAGGAAGGGGAGGCGGCGCTGCTGCCTGTTCGTCATTTGATTGACAGCTGACAGTCTCAGGGAGCAATGGGTAGGAGGCGGATCCGGACATGACATGTCATCCAGGCATTCACAGACAGCGCTACATGCCTCAGCGGAAGTGTCCGTGAGGAAGAGGGGGGCAGGTAGCAGGAGGAGGACAGTGTGTGCGCGGTGCAGGGAGCTGCTCAGCCTCTCCAACTGCTGCCCGCTGTCAGACAGGCACTGCGGGCAGCGTGCAGGCTGTGTGCACTCGCAGTGCAGGGAGGAGCTCTTTATACTGCCACCTGCCCGCTGTCAGACAGGCGCTGCGTGTGGTGTGCAGGAGGCAGTGATAGTGAGGGCTGAGGCAGCTTTAGCAGAGGAGGGAGGGAGACAGCGCCTTTTCAGCATGGCGCCTCCCTGCTTTGCAGGAGCTGCTGAGTGGGTAGCGCCAGCCCTGCCCATTTATATGCAGCAGTGAGAGATATTGGACAATTGTAACCAATAGCAAAGCTTTAATAAATACAAGTCCATGGAAGCTTTTTTTTGGACAGTTTTAAAAACATCCCGGCGATATTTTGTTGCAGCACCTTTAACATCGCATGTGGTTATCACATAAAGATAGACGTTAACCATCACCATAACGGAAAGATATACAGTAAGTTTATTCTTACACATTATGTCTTCCCTCCGGCTGCTCAGAGATTCCTGCAGGGTCACTGCATAAAACCCAAAATCATAATGTAATACATCCAGGTGCAGAACTGCAACACCTAGGATTTTCTAAGTCTTGGCTGTGTAAACTTAGAATATTGCTGGTTAATTGTTGGCTAGGAAAGACAAATTATGAGCAAGGGAACTGTTCTGGGAGGATTTAGTGTATTTGAATAATTTAGACCCCTGTGGTTCATGTGACAGGATTGTTTTTCTCTCGCTGTACCCCGCTGCTACAAGAATTAAAACTGCCGGGTGCACTGGAGTCTGTGCCTGGGCTTAGTAATGAGGTTGATCAGTCAATAAATGATTTTATGCAGCAAATTAAACTGTAAATTTGGTGCGGGTGGTAAATATTTTGAGTACAAAGATACCTGGCTAATGAGAAGGTCTGGGTGGGGAACACATAACTGAAATGTCAATGCCTTAAATCTTGAGGATGGTGGGGTTTTGTGAAAAGTTTATTGCTGGAGTGCGAGTTTTTCAGCTTGGTAAACAGCAGGGGGATATTTTATGAGACACTGTATTTACAGAAAACATTTCACCTTAATTTAAATCCGCAAAAGCCAGCACAATACAGCAGGCGGATTGCTTGCAGATAGCTCAGCTCTTCAAAAACCAATGGGGAAAATCAGCAAATATAAAAAAAAAAAAAGTAATTTCTTAACACATATGAATGTTATTAGTGGACTGATAGGGCGATGCTGGATGCTTGGATCTTTGATCAAATGACAGGGTTAGGTACTGCGTGTTTCTCCCTAAAGGAAAGGAATTTCAATATTAACTAAATAAATATGTATTTGGTATAAACTGCTTCTCTGCAAAATGTCACAATTACAAAAAAAAATTAAATAAAAATCTCTAAAAAAAAGTCTTCATTTAGGGCTGATTTAAGATGTCCAGTTGTTTGTACGGAACGTTAACTCAAAACTCCACCCGATTGGTAAATTTTTTGGGCTGGTGATTCTGTACTAATTCTGTCAGTGTAGACAGCAAGTTAACATAAATGATTGGAACAACTCCCTTTAATCTTCCATTATATTACTATTCCAATAAAACACAAACAAGCTATAAAAGAATATTGATGTAGAAAAAAAATCAGGATTTGTTTTAAAATCCTGGCAGTTGGGATCCTGCCAGATGACCAACCGAGGGATGCCAATGGAAAGAATTCCGACATATCTCGCCGGTAAGTAGTGGGGCTATTGTTAATCACTAGGGTGAGGGTTAGGCTGTGGGAGGGGATAGTTAGGGTTAGGCTGTGGGAGGGGATAGTTAGGGTTAGGCTGTGGGAGGGGATAGTTAGGGTTAGGCTGTGGGAGGGAATAGTTAGGGTTAGGCTGTGGGAGGGAATAGTTAGGGTTAGGCTGTGGGAGGAGATGGTTAGGGTTAGGCTATGGGAGGGGATAGTTAGGGTTAGGCTATGGGAGGGGATAGTAAGGGTTAGGCTGTGGGAGGGAATAGTTAGGGTTAGGCTGTGGGAGGGAATAGTTAGGGTTAGGCTGTGGGAGAGAATAGTTAGGGTTAGGCTGTGGGAGGGAATAGTTAGGGGCAGGCTGCGGGAGGAGATGGTTAGGGTTAGGCTTTGGGAGGGGATAGTTAGGGTTAGGCTGTGGAAGGGGATAGTAAGGGTTAAGCTGTGGGAGGGAATACTTAGAGTTAGGCTGTGGGAGGGAATAGTTAGGGTTAGGCTGTGGGAGGGAATAGTTAGGGTTAGGCTGTGGGAGAGAATAGTTAGGGTTAGGCTGTGGGAGGAGATGGTTAGGGTTATGCTCCGGGAGAAGGGTTAGGGTTAGACTGCGGGAGGAGAAGAATAGGGTTAGGCTGAGGGAGGGGAAGGTTAGTGTTAGGCTGTGGGAGGGGAAGGTTAGGGTTAGGCTGCGGGAGGGGAGGTTAGGGTTAAGCTGCGGGAGGGGAGGTTAGGGTTAGGCTGCAGGAGGGGGAATTTAGGGTTAGTCTGCGAAAAAGGGAGGTTAGAGTTAAGCTGCAGGAGTGGATGTTAGTGTTAGGCTGCAGGAGAGAAAGGTTAGGGATAAGCTGAGGGAGCGGGATGTTAGGTTTGTGCTGCAGGAGGGGACTGTAGGGGTTAGTATGCGGGCGGGGAGGTTAGGGATAAGCTGTGGCAGTGGATTGTTCAGGTTAGGCGGCAGGAGAGGGAGGTTACGGTTAAGCTGCAGGAGGCAGAGGTTAGGTTTGTGCAGCAGGAGGGGACTGTAGGGGTTAGTATGCAGGAGGGGGCGGTTAGAGATAAGCTGCATTAGGGGGAGGTTAGGATTGTGCTGTCGGAGGGGACGGTAGGGGTTAGGGTTAGTCTGCGAAAGGGGGAGGTTAGAGATAAACTACAGGAGAAGGAGGTTAGGGATAATCTGCAGGAGTGGATGGCTAGGGTTAGACTGTGGGAGGGGATGGCTAGGGTTAGACTGTGGGGGGGGATGGCTAGGGTTAGACTGTGGGGGGGGGGGTGGCTAGGGTTAGGATGTTAGAGTTATACTGTGGAATGTGTAGCTTAGTGCTAGGGATAGGGGAAGGGTTAATATACTGGGATGCGTTGGGATTCTGCAGTTGGTCTTCTGAAACTCGGAATCTGAATTGTCGGGTTTTAGTACCTTATCCAGAGTTGAGTGAACTACAATATTGCATGTTTGGCTGTCAGAGCTGCTTTGTTTACAACTTAATTTAATTGTATTTATTTAAATATAAAATGTATTTTTTTGTTTAATGGACACTCTGGCGCCATAGTATGTGTACTTGCTATGCAGCAAACAGTGTTCTATTGAAAAATAACCAACAAAATGAATGAGGCAGAATGTAGTAGACACAGTTATGTCCTGTATACAACTCGTAAGGCGAGTGATAGGTTAAGCCCACTCACTAAGGCTTAAACGGGCAAGTTCAACCAAAGTTGAGCAGCTGGTTATTCTTGTCTTGTTCAGGACGAGGAATCTGAGTGGAAAATGCTTCCAACAGCCAAATATAAGTGCAAGAAAAAGGGATTTTTTTGTGGAGAAACTATTATTAAACAGAGTATAAAAAAAGAAATAAATGAATGCAGTCAAAATGTTTGGAAGGCCGAGAGAAATAGTAGAATGTGTTTGTCCATTTTTCCATCTAGAGTAAATAAACTCATGAGTAGAATTTGTTCACATATCAATGATTACAAATAAAGACGTGCGTACGTCTCATCATCACTAGATATAATAAACTCTCAATAACCCAGAACAAAAATACACTGAAATGTGTGGAGCAACTCTCTGAGACAAGGTGCAAGACTACTTTGGTGCAAGGGCACCCAGGGCCGTCTTAACAGCAGTGTGGGCCCCTGGGCAAAGCAATGCACTAGGGCCCTTACCCATTCTCCCCTCCTAGGGGTGGGGGGTGCTATCAGCAGCAGCTTTGATGTCCCACGGGTGGCAGGGGGCGCTCTATCTTCCACACAACATGTAGGACCTGGAGCAGTAACTTCTGCTAATTACTCCTTTACTGCACAGGTGGTGGGAGGGAGAACACTAACGTGTGGAAGGGGGCACTGAGCTGAATGAAGGGTCCCTTGTGAATGACTTCCAGGGAGGTAGCGGGTGTTTTATACGCAGGGGAGGATTGGATAATGGAGTGGATAATGGAGTTCGTCATTTTCCGGTGGAAGGGCAGCTTGTTTGACTGCAGATATCGCCATTATCTGGAAATAGATTTCTTAGCCTTCACTAGTATAAAAACCTAGAGTCCCAACTTTCAGGAGGTGCTGGGAACTTGGGGATCAAAGATCAGGAGCCAGAGCAATCCATTGACAAAAATATAAAACTGTACACCAGACGTTTGGAGCTGGAGCAGGGACCGACTGCTGGAAGGCTGATATCTCTGGTTCTGGATATGATAGAGACAAGCTGCTAGTGTCGACAGAAAGAGAAGAGTCCCAGCTTTTGGAATATACTCTCCGAAAAACTCTAAGTCAGAGAGAACCTGACTGGGAATTGCAATTAACAGGTCGGATCTTGACTGCTGCTTTGAAGTTGGATATCTCCAGTTCCCTGGGGCCCATTTTCAAAATTCTAGTATCCCTGGATATCCCTTATACACATGGGGCCCCTGGGCAAGTGCCCATTAAGCTCATACGAAAAGACAGCCCTGCTGGCACCAGAAGATGGACTGGAAAGGGGGGAAGCACCTCCAGGTTTCTGCAGTTCATAGCCTACAGTAGGCGCACAGTGGGCCTGATTCAGGATGGTTTGGTAAGCTGTGAACATCGCATGTTACTGAGCGCCTAAGATGCTGCCTGTCCAAACGCCCGCCCCCTCGCCGCGGATTCCCCTCGGTAACATGCGAGGGGATGTGTAACGGAAATGCGTCCCCTCACATGCCTCCGCTGCAGGAGAAATCATTCAATGGTTGCCTTCGCAAACAGAAGTCAGTGGAAACTGACTTTTATTTGCGTGCGTCTGGATGAAGACAAGCGGGCGGCTGACTTCCTGTGACATCAGCCAACCGCCCACGACAGGCATCGGCCCACCTGCGTACTCAAGGGAACGCCCAGTGTTTTCATGAGGATGCCCATAAAATGAGGGGCGTTCCCATGGGCTGGCCCCATTCCCATCGCCTCCCCCCAGCCCTCCCGCCCGCAATGTCCAATCGCATCTGATTGCATCAAGTGGTGCCCAGTGCAGCACCCGATGTTGAATGCCATCCTGCAATGGACATCGGGTGCTGGGTAGTGTGTCGGCGGGACCGGAGCTGGGGACCATAGCAGTGGAGCTTTCAGGCGGCGGGACTTGTCAGCGGCAGCAGTTGACTTTGAAACACTGGGATGGCCCTCTGAGAGCGCTTGCTCAGCCAATCAGCGGCTTTATATTCAGGCTGCCACTGATTGACTGAGAGAGCTCTCTCTCATCTGCTGCCGCTGCCTGAAAGCTCCACTGCTCCGGTCACCGCTACACAACCACCATGCCTCCCCTGCTGCTGCTGAGTCCCTCTAGTCCCCAGCATTAAGCGTGGGCGGCGGGGCGGCGGGGTAGGGGTGCTTGGCAGGGCGGCGGCGGGGGGGCGCCCAAAACGTAGCTACGCCACTGGTTTCTGGGGAGCTTATGAGAATGAATTAATGCCTCTAATGACTTTAATGCAGTTAAGTGTGCAGTATCAGTCCAGGAGTGCCACCATTGGTGCTGTATAATGCCAGGGAATCTGCTATGTGTGCTATATAATTCCAGGGGTGCCGCCATGTGTGCTATATAATTCCAAAGGTGCTGCCATGTGTGCCGTATCAGTCTAGGGGTGCCTCCTGATAAGGACAGCTGCCTGTTCTGCAGCCACCTCTCCTCCTTATGGTCAGGACATCAGTCTGCTCCATCACCTTCCCTTCTCCTGGTCAGGACAGCAGTCTCCTCTATCACCTTCCTCCTCCTGGTCAGGACAGCAGTCTGCTCCATCACCTTCCACCTCCTGGTCAGGACAGCAGCCTGCTTCACCACCTTCCCTTGTCCTGGTCAGGACAGCAGTCTCCTCTATCACCTTCCTCCTCTTGGTCAGGACAGCAGTCTGCTCCATCTCCTTCCACCTCCCGGTCAGGACAGCAGCCTGCTCCATCACCTTCCACCTCCCGGTCAGGATAGCAGCCTGCTCCATCACCTTCCACCTTCCGGTCAGGACAGCAGTCTGCTCCATCACCTTCCACATCTGGGTCAGGAAAGCAGCCTGCTCCATTACCTTCCACCTCCCGGTCAGGACAGCAGCCTGCTCCATCGCCTTCCACCTCCCAGTCAGGACAGCAGCCTGCTCCATCACCTTCCTCCTCCTGGTCAGGACAGAAGTCTCCTCTATCAACTTCCTCCTCCTGGTCAGGACAGCAGTTTGCTCCATCACCGACCTTCTCCCGGTCAGGACAGCAGCCTGCTCCATCACCTTCCTCCTGCTGGTCAGGACAGAAGTCTCCATTATCACCTTTCCTCCTCCTGGTCAGGACAGCAGTCTGCTCCATCAGCTTCCACCTGCCGGTCAGGACAGCAGCGTGGTACATCACCTTTCTCCTCCTGGTCAGGACAGCTGTCTGCTCCATTACCTTCCTCCTCCTGGTCAGGTCAGCCGGCTGCTTCATCACCTTCCTCCTACTGATTAGGACAGCAGTCCGCTCCATCACCTTCCTTCTCATGGTCAGGACAGCTGTCTGCTCCATTACATTTCTCCTCCTGGTCAGGTCAGCAGTCTGCTCCATTACTTTCCTCCTCCTGGTCAGGACAGCAGTCTGCTCTATTACCTTCCTCCTCCTGGTCAGGTCAGCTGGCTGCTCCATCACCTTCCTCCTCCTGGACAGGACAGCAGTCTGCTCCATCACTTTACTCCTCCTGTTCAGGACAGCAGTCTGCTCCATCACCTTCCACCTGCCGGTCAGGACAGCAGCTTGCTCCATCACCTTCCTCCTCCTGGTCAGGACAGCAGTCCGCTCCATCACCTTCCTTCTCATGGTCAGGACAGTTGTCTGCTCCATTACCTTTCTGTTCCTGGTCAGGTCAGCTGGCTGCTCCATCACCCTCCTCCTCCTGGTCAGGACAGCAGTCTGCTCCATTACCTTCCTCCTCCTGGTCAGGACAGCAGTCTGCTCCATCACCTTCCACCTCCCGGTCAGGACAGCAGCTTGCTCCATCACCTTCCTCCTCCTGGTCAGGACAGCAGACTGCTCCATCACCTTACTCCTCCTGGTCAGGACAGTAGTATTCTCCATCACCTTCCACCTGCCGGTCAGGACAGCAGCCTGCTCCATCACCTTCCTCCTCCTGGTCAGGACAGCTGTCTGCTCCATTACCTTCCTCCCCCAGGTCAGGTCAGCAGCCTGCTCCATCACCTTCCACATCCCGGTCAGGACAGCAGCTTGCTTCATCACCTTCCTCCTGGTCAGGACAGCAGCTTGCTCCATCACCTTACTCCTCCTGGTCAGGACAGCAGTCCTCTCCATCACCTTCCACCTGCCGGTCAGGACAGCAGCCTGCTCTATCACCTTCCTCCTCCTGGTCAGGTCAGCTCTCTGCTCCATCACCTTCCTCCTCCTGGTCAGGTCAGCCAGCTGATTATCTTCCTGGCAAAGACAGCAACCTACTGGTCAGAGATAACATCTTACACAAAATTTAAAAAAAACAGGCGTCATCCCTCAAGATTAAGTCATCGTATACAGCAATGCAGGAGTGTACTGTAGCAGAGTAACTTTGAGTTAAGCACAGACACGTCTATTGTAAAATAAGTGACAGTATATCTATGTCATGAAAGACTTTTATAGATCACAATTGTCAGAACATTCTGTTGAAGGAGCAGTGCCTTTCAACCACAATTCTTTCTTTGCATGTCCTTACTTCACCTTCGATCTGGCCCAGCAATTGGAAGCAGATTATTAAGCTTCTCAGGCAGAGACTGGAATCAATCTCACTGAGATCTGTCACAACCATTCACATGTCATGCAAACAAAAACTGCAATTCTGAGGAATACAGTAGCTCGAGGATTGAAATACATGTGACTATAATACCACTGGAACTCTGCAAAATCCATTACTAGACACCTATAGCATTGTAAGAGAAATATAATACTTACCAGTCAGCTTCTGACACTTTACAGGCTGTGGGGGAGCTCTACTAATGAATGGAGAGAGATAAGGTATCAACCAATCAGTTTATACGTGTCATTTCCACTGATTGGTTAGTATTTCATTTCTCTCCATGATTTCAAAATTTTTCCCCATACTAAAATACCGGTATAAACTTCTGCAGTAACCTAAAATAATAACGACAATGCATCTTCTATTGTGTCAGCTTGGAGCATCCCCTAAATCAACTTGGGTGTAGTTGCGGGCAGCCTGATTTACTACATCATGCTAACTTGAGAATCCATAATATGAGTCTGCAAGCAGAAAGCTGCACAGCTCTATTTGGGTTATTCGGACCGATTATCGGTACTTTGGACAAGCGCAGGACCTATTCTGCATGAATGCAAATGGGTCCTGAGATGTTGGAAGCAGGGCGGCAGCAGGCTGTCAGTGATTGACACTATTCTACTGTTTGTGGCATTACGATGACCTCCGTTTCTTAACACGGAGGTGTGACGTCGCCATTTAACGTGAGGGAAAGGGCAAGGCATCTCTGTTGGATGCAGAGTACCTGTGCCGGGCCGTGCCATGGCAGGTGATTGGATACTGCATCCTAGGGGACAGGTCACATCACTACGGCAGCAGGAGGTGTCTGCTTGTAATAGACATTACCATAAAGCGCTATCACTGCTGCTTCCAAGGATCTTGGTTACAAATGTATGTAACCAAGATCTCTGAATTCTATTAATATGTAGTATTTAAATTAGAGATGAGTAGTTCGGATTCCATGGAATCCGAACCGCTCCAAACACAGCCATCCCGATGACCGAGTTTCCGGCTTTATTCGGAAACACGAGCGCGGCTGAATGCGGGAATCTGGTGTCGGATTCTCGCAAGACGCCAAGTCTATAAAAGCTTGGCGTTCCCAAGAATTCGGCACCATTTCACAGTCACGCTTCCTGCTGCACACAACTCTGCTGTTCGCGGCGGTGACGGGCTTCTGGGGCGTTGTGCACTGGGGGAGGGGTATTCTTTAACTGAACTTGTACTAAGTTGTCATAGTGTGCAGAGTGGTGTTGTGCAGACTGCAGAGGGGTGCTGTGCAGTGCAGAGTCAGACAGAGGGGTGTTGTTTGCAGTCCATGCAGAGGGGTTTGGCATTGGAGTGTTTAACTTGAACTTGTTGTCATCAATCATTACATTAGTATGCAGAGGGGTGTTGTGCAGACTTTAGAGGGGTGCTGTGCAGTGCAGACAGAGGGGTGTTGTGAACTTGTGCAGTGCAGACCACTATACACCATATACTACTATCAGAAGAAACAGAACAAGTTCAGTGTGTGATTGTTCTGCCTCCACGGTCCACACAGTGTTATCCAAGGGCCTTCTAAAAATGAAATACAATATAAAAAAAATAAATTTTGCTGTTCTTTATTTTTTTGTTGTATACATCACAATAGTATACACCACAAGTTGCGTGTGTGATTGTTCAGCCTTTATGCAGCTGTTAGCTCGCTGAGCATTCAAAACAAATGTAATTAATTAAAATAAAAATCTGAATACATTTTTCTCTTCTTTATTCAGTCTTTGTGTGTGTAGTTGCACCCATAGTATACTGAGTCTGTCAGAAGGTGTGTGATTGTTCTGCTTCCACGCAGCATTATACAAGCTGCGCATTAAAAAGAAATTAAATGTAAAAAATCCTAATCAAATTTTTCTCATTTTTATTTATTCATTATTTGTGTGTAGTGCACCCATAGTATACTGTCTATACTGTATACTATGCACCCATAGTATAGAGTCTGTCAGAAGGTGCGTGTGTGATTGTTCTGCGTCCACGCAACGTTATACAAGCTGTGCATTAAAAACAAATGTAAAAAATCGTAATCAATTTGTCTCGTCTTTCTTCATTCTTTGTGTGTAAAGCACCCATAGTATATACTGTCTGAAAGTGGGGGTGTGATTGTTCTGCGTCCAAGCATCGTTATACAAGCTGTGCATAAAAACAAATTAAATTACAAAAATTATAATCGATTTTTCTCATCTTTTTTCTTTCTTTGTGTGTACTGCACCCATAGTATACTGTCAGAAGGTGGGTGTGTGATTGTTCTGCTTCCAAGCAGCGTTATACAAGCTGCGCATTAAAAACTAATTAAATAAAAAAAATACTAATCAATTTTTCTCGTCTTTATTCATTCATTCTCTGTGTGTAGTGCACCCATATACTGTCAGAAGTTGGGTGTGTGATTGTTTTGCGTCCAAGCAGCGTTGTCCAAGCTGCGCATTAAAAACTAATTTAAAAAATCCTAATCAATTTTTTTTGTCTTTGTTCATTCTTTGTGTGTACTGCATCCATAGTATATACTGTCAGAAGCCACTTGTGTGGCTTAGCATAGTTATCCAGCTATCTCGGTGCAACTTCTCAGTGAGGAGCTGATTGGCCGGTGATAAACACTCAAAATATCTGCTAAAAATGCCAGTGTCACTCACATTTGTTATATAAATTCAAATGAAAAATGCTGGGTAAATAAAAGATTATATATTTGCTATATAAGGCAAACATTACAGGTCATTATGATGTATTAAAATGTTTGCTTTTGCAATTTTCACACCTATTTTGACAAAGTCACCTGGCACACAAAGGGTTAATGGGGACAACGGTATTGTACATCCCAAAATTGGGAGCATGTAAGAACAATACTAAATAATATAAACCTAAATGCCCCGGCACTTGCAATTCCTTTGCTCAGTCTTCACTGAATTGGTCCAATCCAACATGTTGACTTGATTTCATGCAACCCTTTTCATCAGATATGATGTGTGCCAATTATTGTGAGCCTGGAAATTAATGCGAGATTCAGGAGAATTATCATGAAGCCCCAAGGCGAAGGGTGAGATTACTGCCAGGAAACTGCCAGATGTGGTTACAGGACAGGGCCACTGGAGATATGGACTGCTCCCAGGAGGCTACAGGGGACTTGGCTCTCAGCTTTTGCCCATGTCACGGCTGCAAGAAGCAGGCACGGCCTGCTACTTTCACACAGGGGGCAGGATGTCCCTCGTGTGGGCACATATCATTATTTGTATTATGCCCCTATGCTCATTGCCTGAGATTATTTGTCAGCCCGGCCTGATAATTATGAAACTTCCGTGAAAAACAGCTTTTTGTGAATATATGAGAGTCACGTCATTGGCATTCAGCAGGCCAAGCTTAACGTTTCTCCCCAGTGCACTTACTTCTCCTCCTTTCCGCTGTGATATCGTGTTTAAAAACGGCAAATCTACAAGGGCCTTATTACCTAAGCAGCAGATTTTACTTTCGCAATTTACAATGGTGCATAGGACGAGACTGTTTGCATAATGTTTTTAAAAATAGTCTATTTTAATCAATGAATTCTACATTTTTCTCCCGCACTAGATTTTTATTCATTTTTTAAATGGAAACACCTATTCTTTAGAAAAAAAAAATGATGAAGTGTTTTTTTGTAGGTTTTTTTTCCAACAAGCTTTGTACACTCATATTATAAACTCCGTTCCCAATGTTATTATGAGGTGGGATGTATACAGCTCATAAACTATCTCCAATTTTCACTGCGTTATTTATTTTTACGGCGCTTTCTATCTGTTTGCTCTGCAGAAGAGTTTGCACATACAGTAAATTACAATAAATGGATGAGGTGCTGGATGCACATATATATATATATATATATATATATATATATATATATATATACATAGTCTGAATTGTTATATAAGAATCAAGAACTTTCACTCTAGAAATAAAGTCAGTGGCTAACTGTATACACTAACCAACAAAAACAAACATTAAAACTGAAATTTTATGTACGCATCAGTTTTCAATTTGTTGCCACCCGACAGGCCTCTGTTACCTCAGAGGTCCATTGCCTTACCTTCTAGGACAGCGGTTCGCAATCTTTTTTTTCTCGTAATTGGGTCCCTCTGTGGATGGCCGCTCGATATCTCAGGGGTTCTTCCTTATGGCTGTAGGATTAATGCCGCTGCTTCCTCCACCCGTGTCCGCGTGAGGCAGATGAATTCTGATGTCTGAGGGCAGTGCAGGTAGCTCTCAGTGGATTGCTGGTCAGGCAAAAGCACGAGGAGACGCTGATGATGCTGCAGTCGGAATCAGAAGTGATGCAACGTGGTTCATCTCCAAGGCAATGGAAGACTTCTTCTGGCATTTCCAATATTACAATCAAGTTTCCCCAACTGGTCTGCAGCATAACCCCGGGGGCACACGTACCCCAGGTTGGAAACCACTGCTCTAGGACATCATAGCCGTATAAGAAGTAAATATGTTCTACCAGTAACTTTAAGGTTCTTTATGGGAAACCAGGGAGATTAGAAAGCCCTCCAGCAAAGGGGATGGTTCTTCTTTAATTATATTTTGCCCCTGGCATTCTCTCTCCAGAATCTTTCGAGTAACTTTCTAGACATTTAGGCCTGGCCTCACCGTAGGGTTAGCCATCAATAGTTGATGGCATATTTAACCATCAGGGGTTACCATTGATGATTAAACCGTTGATGGATTGGGGTTGCATATCTTTAAATTAAAGAGGACTTCTGCCATGCGTGTGCAATTCTTACAAGTAGAGATGTGTTTTGGTTCTAAATCATTATTGCAATCATGAGGTAGAGACTAAAATAAAAAATATGAGATTTGTTTTTTACATCCAAGGTCTTCTGAACTTGAGGGAAGACCCATCTTGGTACTAACACCATTTAAATCCTCCAAATTGATCCAAGTCGGGACTTGGTTCTTCTTGGATTTCCAATGTTTGGGTGTGTTCTGTTTCCAGAAAAACTCACCCTTTGCTAACAAGCGATCCAATTTTGTCATTTAGACATCCCCATTTACAATAAAATAACCTACTATCAAAGAGAGACCATTGATGATTACAAACCACCAACGATTGATGGCCACCCCTACTTACAGTTCACACAGCCAGCTTCTCTCGATTCCACACTGGTATTGCAAATTCTTTGGGGACTGAGGCTTAGAAACTACTGAGGGTGGAGGTATCAAGTCAAGATGGGCATGAGTTTTCAGCAATTCTAGTTTTAGGTGCTTAATAATTATATATACATTTAGATGGATTTATCCTTCCATTTATAGATGACACTACGTTCTGTTGTCTTCTTACTGGCTTGAAAGTCTCTGAAGGCATCCGTGGGAAGTTCATCTGGATGACTACATTCTGTAGCGAGGAAAAACCACTGGTCCACCCACCTAGTTGTTTCCATGCACCCGTTCACACCACAAGATCAGATGCTACTAACAAGCACTACTTGTTTCAGCACAAAAACATGAACCAGTAACTGTTATGAAACACTACGATACGCTAACAGACGTGTGTGGAGAGCGCAGCACACGAGGCTGCAATTTAATCTTCTTATTTGAAATATAAATATTTTTACTATCAAACTTGACAGTACAGAAAATGTGTGCCCTGCAGCCGTCTGACAAAACAAAATTTATATTTAAAACTTCCTGAAATAATGCCTTTCATATGTAGGGTTTTGTCACATTGGAGTGGCTCTCAGCCTACCTCATGGTCCTGTACCTTTAATTATTTTGTGCCTAGAAGACAAATTTTAAATAGAAGAGGCGGGCTACATGCGTTTTGACAGCTGGGGATGATTAAATACTGACAACATGTACTCTATAAAATTCCCTAAGGTTTCGGTTGGGCACTTACTCATAGGAGAGTTGAAGATTACAATCCAAAAAAAAAAAAAACTGTATTCTTTT
>NC_139227.1:26072048-26437048 GCF_055691185.1 Crinia signifera
AGAGTATCAGAATTTACTTTTTTTTTTTTTTTTTGTGGCTCCCCAAGTTCAAAAGCTTCTTATTATGAAACACAGATCACACTAAAACAATTGTGTTTTTTGTCATCCTGATGTTGGTATTTATGATTTGAAGCCACAAGCTGTGGTTTTGCTTATTACATTGACCATAAATAATTTGGATGGGTTCTGGATCACCAACTGAGGGCACCCCTGCAAGTCACCCACTGGATTAGAACAGTAACTCCATAACCTAGTTTGTTCTTTGTGCCATCAAAACCATTCAGACTTATTTGCCGACTTCCTGACCTGCCGTATGGTAGATCCTGGAGAGGATATAAGGCATGTCGCATCCTCATGTTTCCCACCTACCCACTTCACTAGGAAGGAGGGCAAGACCAGAGAGGGTTCCGTGCTGTACCATGAGTCAGGTTGAACTGCAGACCATCTTGTGTGCGAGAAGGCAAGCATGTATACATATGTATCAAAGCAAAGTCTAACATACATTGATCATATGTTTAGAAGTGATTGTGGATAAAGAGCATAACTTGTTCAAGTGGCAATGCACGTGACTTGTCGTAAGACAACCACCCTAAGCTGGGATGGTAGTTACCCTCAGAGAGATTCTGTTCACTTTGGTGCACCAGAATATATAAAAAATAAGTCAACGCACACAACACCATAAGACATGGTACAGGGTAATTGGTAACATGTATCATTCAGCAGCCTCTTTCAGTCTGCACCCTAATATGTCAATCTCATAATCTACAGTTAGACAGTCCTGTGTCCCCCACCCAGACTGGAGTATTGGCTCACACAGACCCTGTCCTTGTAGGGTTTGTAGGCACAGCGATGGATGCCTAGCCCAGAGGGTTTCCTGATGATTTATGGTATTATTTCCTTTTATTCCTAACTGGCAGATCCCCCTTGTTGCCAAAAAGTCTACTCAGGGTATAGGGTCAGGATATCCCAATGCTATGTAAGTGTTGTGCTATGGAGACCCATTGTGCATCTTCTGAGAGTTCTAACCTAATTCTCTGATGACTCTGCTATTGTGAATCCTTATCGTAGCTGGAGATGATGGGGAGTACAGAGAACTTGTGCAGAACTTTATTATTTGGTGTCAGGGGAACCTACTTCAGCTTAATACGAGAAAGACTAGGGAGTGGGTAGTTGATTTCAGGAAACGTCAGCATACTCCCCCAACTCCGGTGAGGATTCAGGGAATGGATATTGAGATCATAAGAACTGACAAGTATCTGGGTTTTCACCTGAAAAATAAACTGAACTGGTCCGATAATTCTGCTCTGTATAGGAAGGGAAAGAGCAGACTTTATCTGCTGAGGAGACAAAGGTCCTTTGGAGTTCAGGGAACGCTCCTGAAGACCTTCTTCGACTGTGTAGTGGCATCGGCCATATTCTACATCTACAGAGTGGTCTGCTGGGGCAGCAGTGGTTTTGATTGCTGACCATAAGAAACTAAACACACTAGTAAGGAAGGCCAGTTCTGTTTTAGGAATGCCTTTTGGATTCTGTAGAAGTAGTGGCAGAGAGGAAAATGATAGGCAAGATAACATCCTTATTGGATAATGCATCACACCCACTCCAGAATTTTCTGACGGAACGGTGTAGCTCTTTCAGCGATAGGTTGCTTCACCCTCGATGCTCAATGGAGAGATACCGCAGGTCTTTTACAACTTTCACGGTCTGTAGAAGACCAACATGTTCTTAGATTCCAGATTCATATTGATTGGACTTCTTATCATGTGTGTTCTTATTATGCTATTTTATCTGTACTTTGAACCTTGCTGTAACAATAGCAAATTTCTCCATTGTGAGGCGAATAAAGGAATTCTATTCTATTCTATTACCACCCACATTACTTTACCATGGGCTGCCAGCTACAGTAGCTGTCTTTACCAGTTGCTCAAGCATTGTTCTGATTACATTACTAACAACCCCTATCACTCCTCACACAATGCACTAGCACAAATGTTACACACGGTAATTAGCTAGCACAGCTGCCCAGCTTTACCTCCTGTCACACACTATAGCTTCTGCTGCCCTGCTACAGTCACACAATGTGGCAATGAACTTTATATCTACAATACTTACAATATCACAGGTAATATCAAGGGCAACATATACATATTTACAGGAAATAACAATACAAGTGATAAAATGGTTCTCAGTCCAGTTCCATCTCATGTCGTCACACTCATTATTCTTCAAAACATCTGTCCAGTTTGCGGAGGAGCAAACAAAGTGGGATTGTATTTTGGTGTGCGCAAGATTGTGTAGTGTCTATTTTTATCCTTGCCAGCGGAGATGCATCGATAAATGCAGAAGACCCCTGACTCAAATAGAACTGATATATACCTTAAATCAGGGGTGGCCAAACCGGTCCTCAAGATCTACCAATGGTCCATGTTTTCCAAATCTCCTAGCTGGTGCACAGCTGTAGTCATTACTAACTGTCACATTCCAAACATGTTGCGTTCATTCCTACTATAGACCCACAGGTTGCCTGAAAAACATGAACTGTTGGTAGATCTTGAGGACAGGTTTGGCCACCCCTGTCTTAAATACAGTAGACCCATATTGGCAGCTCAAATAATTTGCCGGCTCCTACTTTATGTATTTCATCCACTCCTCAATCCTGGCCAGTCACACATTACAAATTGACTCTGAAGTGTATGCTCATTTGGGTGTTAAAGAAAAAGTATAATGAAATATTTTATTTTTATTTTGTATTAGATTTAACATTAAGGCACACTCCAAATGTAGCATACAATATTTTCAAACTTTCCAGTAGTTTTCAAGATATTACTGATTTTCTACTGATAACTCACGTTACATGTTTTGTCCATGGTTTTTAAACATACATTTGTAATTATGAAATCTCTGCTCTCCTATGTAGCATATGTTTTTGGTAACTAAACGAAAAATATGACAGGTGATGTTCCAAGGCATGGAATATGAAAAATGACCTTAAAATGTAAAAAACAAATCTGGAGCAAAAAAAAAAATGATGGTAACTCGCGTTACCTCAAGGTAACTCACGTTACACTTTGCCCATATTCATACAAATATATTTATTCAACAAATCAAAATAGAAATATTTTACAAGGTATAACTACTTTTTCACAAAGGTAAGTTATTTGAATAAAAAGTGCCCTCTAAGCTGTAACAATTGTTGGTGCTGAAATTTTTTTCTGCATTTTTTTTTTGTAACAAACTTCACCTCTCTGACTGATGCCCATTTCCAGTATTTCCCATCTCTTGTCATGACATTAACATGATATTCCCCTTTTCCTATATTGTAACAATTCCTGGAAATACATATAGTACTTCCACATCTAGCTTTGGTGAAAATTCATTAGTTTCTATGAAGGCAGGGGCATATGACTGAAGGGATCTTTCAGCTTTTTCAGTTGTTAGAACGCCAATCATTTCATTGTCTTCCATATTTAGGTAGTGTATCGGCTTTATTCCCTCTAATGGTTTAGCATTTGTTGTAAGGGATTCAAAATCAAGTTGGTTGTTGATGTCGGCTATCTCATCTTGGTTCTTTAAAATAACTTTGAGGATCCATCGACAGCTTTAACAAAGTCTGAAGCACATTGCACAGTGTGCTTCCTGTTTTTCACATTTGCCCACACCTGTCTTTTTACTGCTCCACCAATCCCATCAACGGCTCCCTTTCCATGAGATGTGGCAAAATAATTCAAATAAATTTTCGTCTCCACATGTGTTTCCAAATGTTCTATAGCTTCCGCTATATATCTGTTTTTAAACTGAGAGCTGGGACCATCGGACCAGATTTTTATATTTGTAACTGTTGAAGACAATGCTTGCAACAAGGTGTACATTTATGGAACTACAGCTTCTTTTGTATGGACAAGGTAATCTGATACTATCACAGATGAATACAAGTCTCCAGAATCCCAAGCTGCTACTGTGAAAAGGCTCACTTGATATAGTTTGGAAGTTAAGATGGTACAAAATAAAGATAGACAGATGGAAACCCACATTACAACATTAAGATCAATTACAGAGTCCAGAGAATATAAAACATACACCATTAAATCTATTGACAGCAACACACTGTAACGTGAGTTACCATGATGGTAACTCACGTTACACACATGTTTTATTCATTTATTTGGTAATGCTACTGCATTTAATAAATGTTTAGTGGTTTTGGACTAAGCACTGTATGGTCTAATGTTAGGAAAATATGAAATCATTAATTTTTTTGCAACAATCTGACAAGATTAAACGAAAAGATAAACTTTTAGGTAACTCACTCTACATAGTTGAGGTTATGCTCATTAGGAATGCCAGAACTCTTAAAGTATTTTGAATATGGATAGTATTGTTAACGAAAAATGATTTCCAGATTGTGATCTAGAAATGAAGTGACGTATGTTTTTTTGAGTATTATTAACATTAGAAAATTTACTTTGAATTCTGGGGGTTTTCAAAGTCTATTTCGCCATCTGAAGCAAGCCTAAAGCAAGATGGTTGCCATAGCAACAATGATGCTACTAGCTAAAGAAATCTCTTGGAGGGAAAACTCACATTATTGTACTATAATAATTTTCAAAAATAAAAGTGTTGCTGTGAAAAAGAAAATCCACACAAATTTCCATAGTTACACGGAAAGACCCATTAGAAGATTATCTTGCAGCCCATAAATATGTGCAGGAACACTTGCAATGTTGAGTCTATCTGATGTGGTGGATATTATGTGCCGCCAACATCACGGCACCGGTTCATCTCTCTGAACTGAATCTCAAACTCAGTCCCGAGGACCACACACACATACACACAGTTTGTTGTCCATGTCACTTGTGGATTTTTAAAATCTGACCATTGGTGATACACAGGTAACCTTGAAAATATGACCTGTTTGGGGTGCTGGGGACAAAGTTTGAGTAAAAATTCATAGCATTGTAAAACATAAATAACCGTGTCAGGAAAATGGTGTTATATTACATTACCTGCAATTTTTTTTATGTAGTAACAGGATAAGGAAGGGGTATATAACTATGTAGCAACAGCTGGTGAAATGTATCTTATGTAATAATACCAATTAAGCCAAGTACTATAGTGCATCTAAATAGCCGGGGGGGGGGGGGGGGGATGGGGATTTGTATTTACAAAAAAATCTCAGATTTTTTTATTAAGATTCTCAGAAAGAGAAAAGTCTTGTTGCGCTTTGGCTTGCAAAAAAAAAAAAAAATGCGTTAAAATATAAATGGTTCTTAAATTTCAGAAGAGGAACGAATTTCCCAGGAAGAGACTACAGTTCTTTGTAACAAGATAAAAATGTGCTGTTGGTACAAAAACAATTTCATGTATCCTGTAACGTTACTGAACAGAAACTGTTGTTTGGTCTTCGGGAAACTTTAATCTATAAAATGAATCTTGGTTAAAGAGAAATAAAACTACATTTTGAATATACTGTAAAAAAGGAAAAGTCCAAAGATAAGCAGAATAAGTCAGAGATCGTCTTGAAGTTGCTGCAACATTTATATAATTCATCAGAGCCATAGCTATTATGTTATATTTTGCGGATTTAGATAAGATACTTTAATAAAAAAAATTAATTGTATCCCTCCAGTCTGACAGGTGTAAAGCCCTGTACACATGCATCGATTTTTCACGATTTTCGATTCGATTTTGCTTCTAGAAGCAAAATCGAATCCTAAACAAAATCGAATGGTTTTTGTGTCACTTTCGGTCTACATTCGTACACATTCAATTTTACAAGTGTCCTAAAAACCATTTGATTCCGTTTCGCTTCTATAAGCAAAATCAAATTGAAAATAGACAAAAATCGATGCATGTGTACACAGCTTAACAGTTCTGTGTGGAAATCATCTCTTAAACTGTGTAAATACGCTTGGATTTTTCCCTGTTTTCGATTTTGCTTATAGAAGCAAAATCGAATCCACATCGAATGGTTTTTAGGACACTTTCGATCAGCATTCGATTCGATGCGCGCTCCCGTTGTCTCAAAATCAAAAAGAAAAATAGACTGTGCAGCCAAGAAAATCGCAAATTCGATCCAGTAAATTAATTGTGTACAATGTACCATGAATGTAAATGGAATTCTATATCGAAATCAATATCTAATGCAAAAGTACAGATCTAATGCCAAATTGAATGGGAAGATCTAATGCCAGATCTAATAGAAAATCGAATCTAAAACAAAACGAAGTGTGTACACATAGCAAAAGGCTTTGTTTGTTAGAAATGGCTGTCTGCATTGTCAAGCCAACCCAGAAGAGTTTCTTGCATGAGCCTTTCAAGGCATTTTGGGATTGGGGCACACAAGTTGATAACCTCTCCTTATCCTATATAATAAAAAGCTAACACTGCTCCTCACCTATGGGGGGAATTCTAGTGTTTTGCACGACGGCAACCACTAGATGACATCCGACAGAGCAATTCAAGTGTTGCTTTCTTCAGGCACGCACAGCCACCATTGCTGTAATGTTGAGTCATTTTGATGGGCTGGCTATTAGTACAGAACAATCCCCCAAATTCATTTAAAATGAAGGTTTTGGATGTCATTCATTTTTCGTTCTTTCCATATTTATTTTGGATTCCAAAATGTATTTCAAATACAATCATAGCTAATTGATGCCTGGCTCCTACCGGATATATAAATTACTAAAATACTGGTGAAAACTGGAGTGGAAGCGAAACAAGTGTTGACCTTCTTGAATACCTTTTGGACATTATGATCCAAGGCATACAGATAAGGCTGAATAAATCCCCCGCTGGTCTTCTGCTTTCGGTGACCCTTTTACTTTACACCCATAAAAGCATAATTCTTACTTTACGAGGGGTGGACAATAAATTTCCAGATGCACAAAAAGTATTCTATTTACAAAGTGAACATTTAAAATTTCAAAGTATTTGCCAGAAGAGTCTGTGCAAAGTTGAATGTGCTCAAACAACTTGGTGATGCAGCTGGACCAGTCTGAATCCAGTAGGTCTTCTACACACTGGATGCAGGTCTCCACTGCAGCATCCTTTGACTGAAAACGCATCCCACACAGGTGTGTGTTTGCCACAGTGGGCTCATGCCTATTTATACACAAATCTTAGTAGATAGTGACCAATCAGCTTTGAGGAAGCTTTGAGCAAGTACATTCCATAACATGATAGAAGTTGATTGGTTGCTATGAGCATTTTCTCCACTGGTCTTTTTCTCAGTTCTTTTCCCAACTAGATTCATCACCCCCAAAATGTCATGACACTATTTTCTATACTGTGCTCTTCATTCAATGGCCATCACCATTCTCACACCAGCCCTACATCTGGTGCTAAAGTATCATCTGAACACATATGGACAAATGTGCATAAGCACTAGTCCGTTCCTATGGAGCACTAAAAATTTGTAGTCCCATGGATCCATTGAATGCCAGGTGGACCTTGCGTGGTTGCAGTACCTCCACGTTGGATTACATGGATACCAAGAGGCAGATATAATAGCTTTTTCATTTGTTGGAGGTGCAGAATGCCGGTCAAATTCTGCCATTTTTTTTTGTCACTTCTTAGGCATGTGTTTGCCTTGTAAATGAATGCTGCTTTAAACAAATGCACGAGTTCAACCGGCATCCCCCACCTTCCATGAACTAAGATGCTATTACATATTCCCCAAAGGGTCTGATGCTGACTTGCAAAAAGCAAATGCATATATTCACATGTATGTAGAGTTGTACGGATCTTGCGATGCCATTGTCCACATCCTTATGCTTGGTGTGATGCTCATCATCAGTGCACACTTTGTGCTAGGTGCAAAAGTTACCCTGGAAATAGGCACATTTGAGCCTACATCAAAGTTTGGGGAGCTCACTAATATTCATTGTAGCAAACTGCATATTGTAAAATCGGTACTTGTGTAGTTTCAACTTCATGCCAACGTGGATAGTGGGGGTATGAACTATCCACGTTGGCATGGAGTTAAGTTACTTTATTTTAGATAGTTTGGGGAGCGTAGAACCCGGAAGTAGCACGGCGCCATTCTGGCGCCGTGAAACTACACAAGAACCGTAAAATTCTATCAGTTCCTCCTTCCTGCCTGTGGTGTCCCTCTTTGCTCTGGGTTTTTCCAGAATCTGATTTCTATCTTAACATAGTTTAGGTTGAAAAAAGACTTCCGTCCGTCAAGTTCAACCTTTTACTGGACCACTTAGGGTGTTGTGTAGATGTTAAATTCCCTTTTGATTTTATTACATCGATTCCACTTTGAGTTAAATAATATTTATCGGTTGTACCCTTCGATGTTTTTACCCAATAAATGCTTGTCCAACCTTAATTTAAATGTATTTATTGTGTCTCTTCGGGATGAGAGTTCCATAAGTTTACTGCCCTGACCGTAAAAAAAAGCTTATCATTTTGGAGGGTACAAAATGTTCTCTCCTCCAGCCAGAAGGCATTTACACATGTCCTAGTCTCCAGCCTCAAAGCAAATAAGGTATTTTACAGTTTGTTATATGTCCCCTGATATATTTGTACAGTTTGTTATATGTCCCCTGATATATTTGTGAAGCAACCTATCCATATATCTCTAACCTCATCTCCATTCATACACCCTCCCGCCCTCTACGGTCGGCTGACGACTGTCATCTCTCCTCCACCCTGATAACTGCTTCCCATGCTAGAGTACAGGACTTTGCCCGTGCTGCACCCCTTCCGTGGAACGCACTCCCTCGCTCCATTAGACTCTCCCCGACCTTGCAAAGCTTCAAACGGGCACTGAAAACTCACCTATTCATCAAAGCGTACCCTTTCACTGCATAAACTAGCTGGTTCTCCGACCCCTTGCCTGTTTACATCCTGCTATCTAACCACCACCCACTTGCTTGCACCTCTTGTAATCTGTCTTTCTCCCCCTCCTACTAAATTGTAAGCTCCTCCGAGCAGGGCCCTCTTCCCTCCTGTTGTCAAAGCCCACTTCTCTTCACATTTTACTCACAGCTCTCCTATACTCCAACACTCAGTGACCATCTTCGTCGGCATACACATCTCCATCATTGGCCTCAAGCCTCTAGTTGTATGTTGATTGAGTCCTCACTACTTACTTTTAAGCTGTAATGTGTATTGATCTGTGGCGCTCTTTATTTGTACTGTATTTTTGTTATTTATTCAATGTTATGCCGTTTTGTCTCCCTGTACTGTTCCTTTGTACAGCGCTGCGAAACACTTGTTTCGCCTTATAAATAAAATTATAATAATGATCACCTATCACTGAAAGTGCTACACAGATCCGTCAAAACGTTTTTGAGCGGGTGTGAAGCATTATCCAATATAATATTATATAATATAACAAATGTGAGTGACACTTAGACCTCATCTTATCATTAAGATACCAACCAGACTGTGCTAGTACCACAGCAGAGAGCAACACCCCAGAAAGGAAGGAGGAACTACAATACTGCACATGAAAACACCATTTCGTGTGCAGTATTGTATCTCTTTGTGTGTTTTCGTGATACACAGACCTCAAGGCGGTCCCAATGAGCAGCTATTAGGCATAATTGTTTTCACAACGCACATTCTTGTAGGAAGGAGGAACTGCAAGTGCAGGGTGCTAGAATGAACACTAGCTCACACTTGCATCAGAATGCCCTCATTATGCTTTGCCTACCATGAGATTACTTACCTGCAGATTCAATGACATTGAATAGTGTATAACTCTGCCTTGCCTGTTTGTGTACTGTTCCAGGCCATGTGTAGTGAACAAATGGGTAATCGTTCAGGTTCTAAATGTCTCCTATGCCACATTGTATAAAGTATGGTATACTCCCTCTAACCCTAAATAAGCATTCACTTATCCGTTGACTATTTGATCCTGCTGACTGACTATTCTCTATTTTCATTATAAACATAATTTTTTTATTTATAATTTTTTATATCTGTGACTGAGAACCTTTTGACTGCCATACCTCACGTTTGCTTATCACATGGCTGGACAGATTTATGTCTAGTTTACCACAACAACTAAAAATTGCACCACACACACACACACACACACACACACAAAGAAATTCATACTTTCATAGTTTTCCACCACTGACTTTTTCATTGGATGATCATCTACATCCTTCAGCCAATCTCCAGTGCACCTCCAGCTGTCCATTTGAAACCAATTATTTTTACTTTTTTTGGGCTGTTGTATCCTTAAATTAATCCAAGTGTCGGGAGGTCACATGAGAATCGGCGGCTAAGATCAGAGGTATTTTGTAATCTATTGAACCTTCTTGGTTTTGTTTGTATTAACCTGTAGTAGTACTAGATGTGTAGGACACTTGGAAGCCAAAGGGTTATCAGCACGCATGGAAATTGTTCTAGAGGTTTGGTAATCCTTAGAAACCAGGAAACGTTCAGTACTGTAAATGGAGAGCGAGGGAATTATCAGAGAAGGAGGTCAGGGTTTAAGCCAAAAGTTTGATACACTTGGAGTAAGTCCAGAGCTTAATTGAAAATGCTAGACACTGGTTCATGAACGCAGTCATCTGGCATTGCTGGAGTTGTATTTAACTGTCGAGATGAGCAAGGAATCAATGAACCTGCCTCCAGAGTCGTCCATGATTTCCTGGAGTACATAGCTCTGACGGGACAACCCTGTCCCCACCTGCCAGGATCTAGATCTCAGGCAGACCCTCCCTATTGTTTTTCCATAATGGAGTAGCCGTATTGTAGGGATGGAGACCTAACCATTCTACTGTGGCACTTAATGGAAGAAAATTCAAAATGAATAGTGCTTGAGATTGATGGTTATGAAGTGCATGCAGGAATAGACTGGTGAAGACTGCATTTGAAAGTCTTCAGGTGGGTGTGTAGGCTGAGGCAGAAGAGCACACTGGTGTAACAAGGGAGGGCTAAACTCCGAATGAAATAGCAGCAACAACACGATGGTACAGTGCTTGGAGATGGACTCACTGCTTGTAACAGACTGATGTGGGACTTCCTTTAGCTATTGGTAATTTACCTCTATGGAAGTTTTCGGGATCTGGTCACTAGGTCCACCCTATAAAGGTTGACCATTTAAGATCAATGGGGCTTAGGCCGACACCTGAAATAGGTCAACATGGCTATGGTCAACAGGGACATTAGGTCGACATGAGTTTTTAGTGCCGACAGGTGGTATTTCATGCCCTACCATCCACTATGGCACGGTGGGAGAATAAAATAGTGTGCCGAGTGCAGTGAGGCACCGTGACTGAATCCTAGTGAGCACAGCGAGCCATTCGAGGAGACGGGATGTGTAGACATTTTGACCGTCGACCTTCCCATTGTGGACCTGAATCTAGTGTCAGCCTTCTGACCCTGTGGACCTTAGCACCCTTCAGTGGGTTGACCCAATGCATGTCGACTTAAATATGGCCCACCCAATGACCCATATCCAAGTGGTTTATATAGTGTAGTCTGCACCTGAATTGGACAGTGGAGTCATGTGAGTAGTAAAGTATCTCTTATTGTCTTCAATAGTGATAACTGACCACGGGCTAGATGGTTGCAGCGGGAACATCATACTAAAAATGAATAAAGAGGAACGTCCATAGATGACTGACCTGTGGACACAGGTGAATCAGTGAATCACTGGGTAAAGTTACGAGGGTCTGAGAACCCACCCAATAGTGATAGGGCCTGGTAAGAGCATCAATTCTCTAGTAAAATCCATGGAATTCGCTTTTCCAGGGCTTGATGAAGATCAGCCAGAAGATATATTTCATGTGATTGATCCAGCTGAGATTGTACCATAAGATATAGCTGATGGGCTGGATTAGGTGACTGGAGGGACTGGAAACATCAGTCAAACTTCCTGCGATATATTGCATATGAAAAATCACTCTTTTTTTTCCATCCGATTTCAATAAATCACTGGTGCAGTATGACCGATCTAGGGGCTTCTATCCGACACTCAAACGATATATCGCCCCGAAACATCGAAATTGGATGAAATTGTGCAAATTGTGATTCTCTTAAACTTTTTAATTGCCTTCATGATCTGCATTGCCGCTGTGAGACCCAGGTCTATAAGGAATGGGGTAGGCAGGTTGACAAGCAATAGGTCGGCATGAAAAAGGCTGACATGAGTTTTTCACTTTTTTTTATTTTTAAAGGTGGTTTTTCATATTTTACAAAGATAGATTATAATAGTATGCTGAGTGTAGCAAGGCAGATTCCCGAAGCATGGCGAATGCAGCAGTACAGTGACGACCTATGTTGACTTAGACACAAAAATTAAAAAAAACCGTCAACCTTTTTTATTTGTCGACCTTTTGCTTGTTTCAAACTTTTGACCTTGTTGACTTAAGATGTGTCAACTTTTTTGAGGTGTCGACCAATACTGGTTGACCCTATGACCCATATTCAGGTTGTTGTTTTTTTAATCATAGTGAGGCATCCCAGAATATTGTAATGAACTATGTGGTTGACATAGTCTGGTATGGTTTTATTAAGACAATGGGTTTTGCAGGTTGGTAAGTATATAAGTGCGGATTTGAACGGGTGCAACCAATACAGTGATTTTAGCAGTTGGAGGGGGGTTGGATGCGGCGATGTGGGTCATAGGGGACAGGGAACAGAAATTATATGGGCATTCCTATTGGCAGAATTGGATAGTTGTTGGCGTGTCTGAGTGCGGTGGGGGCAGCAAGAATTTAAAAAAACCAAAGTGCATAAATTCTAAAAGCATAAAAAAAATTTAGGCTGGTAAATTTTAACATACAGTAGTAAAATAGTTTGTACGGTTGAAAAAAGACATCAGTCCATCGAGTTCGACCTATTAAAATTATACAATAGTATCCTTTCTCCAGCGTTCCCTGAGCCCTTGGCTGATATTTACCCTACTGGACCTCCCACTATGCATTATAATTAATGGTTGTATTTCCGGATTTGTCTCTCTGCTAAAAATTGGTCCAACCCCTTCTTAAATATATTAAGTGAATCAGCCGTCACAACCTTTTCTGCCAGAGAATTCCAGATCTTAACTGCTCTAACTGTGAAGAATCCGATCCTTTACTGTGTGGGAAATCTCCTTTCCTCCAGCCTTAGGGGATGCCCACGTAAAGTCTAAAGGTGCCCATACACGTTACAATTACTGGGTGTGATGAGTTGCGCGCTCCCATCACACATCTCATCAATCTCATCAAAAAGTATGTGCTGCACATACTGTACTAGAACTCATCTCATTGCATATCAAAACCTATGCAATACGATGCGATGCGATCTAGTCCAAATTGTATACAATAATTGTACCGTGTATGGGCACCTTTAAAGGTTTGCCACAAAAGGATGAAATCTTGGACTTACAAGGATTTCTAATCACCGGCACACTGCCACCCAATCAGGAGCTTTATCTCACACTGGCAGCTTATGGTTGGGAGTACGAATCTTTGTTTCTATGAAATAGCAGTGGGCAGCTTTATCGAGCTGATGTATGGGATTTTTATCTTTGTTTAGTCACCTGCAGGATGATGAAAGAAGAAAATATTTTATTTCTTGTTAGACTTCAGCTGATCAAGAACAACGTTTTTATATTTAATACAGTTTTATATTATAGTTTGAGGAATTTTATTCAGTTAAACTTTGTACAAATCTTTTGCGTTATTTTTTTTCTTGTTGTACTGAATGAGGTATTTTCAATAAGTTCTGGGCTGCCGTGTGTCTTGTTGAGTCATTTCCAAGTGCTGGTCAGACCGGATACGTTTTTCTGGCTCTGGACCCAGATACCCAATTAGAAGATTAAGTTCTTCCCTTCAATCGCACTTTTAAATGTGGAATTCCAGATGATGCGGTTCTCTGTATGATCACCAGTCTTTGCAAGCCCAATATAAGTAAGCTCAGAGCAAATCATAGCTCCATACTACAGTTTGTTATATAGCAGATATGTGTTAAATGTAAGACGGAGGAGGATAGAGTTACAGGTGGCTCCTGTCCAAGCGGAGGTTTCATTTTAAAGTAGCGTTTTCTAATCTGTTTGCCAGGAGGCACATGATTTATCCACAAAGGTTTGTGCTGCTTTGTTTTATCATCCCGGAGATTGGAGCCCTGACAGGAGGAGAGTGGTATCAAGCGTTGGTAAGCCATAAAGTGGAGAAGTCGTCCAAAGCAACCAATTGACGTCTGTTATTTCAAAGACTGTGCTAGATGAATGACAGCTGGAACCTGATTGATTGATTAATTGCTTTTGCAGCTTCTCCACTTTCTCTCCCCAAGTCTGGATACATCTCCCCCAGAGAAAGTACAATTATCACAAATTGCACGATATTGTACTTTGAGCTCTTCAAGTTCTCTCTGTAGCCGATGTACCTGTTTATATATAAACTAATGCTATTACCAGTTCTGTATATAGCGCACTTTACAGAGAATATTTGATCATTCACATCAGTCCCTGCCCCAGTGGAGCTAACAATCTATATCCCCTACCGCATGTACACACAGACACAGACATTCTAGGGTTAATTGGTTGGGAGCCAGTTAATCTACCAGTATATTTTTGAATTGTGAGAGGAAACCGGAGCACTCGGAGGAAACCCACGCAAGTACGGGGAGAATATACAAACTCTGCACAGTTAGAGCCATAGTGGGAATCGAACCCATGACCTCGGTGCTTTGAGGCAGTAATGCTAACCACTACACCGTCCGTGCTGCCCAAACTCCATATCTCTGAGTAACTGTGTTATTATTTTCTGTGCTTTGCACACTGTTAAAGTTCTCTAAATGTCGTGGTCCAGTTCATCATTTTTCGTTATGACTTGAAGACGCCTAGCATGGCAGAAGCTGATGATTGGTCTCTTTCCTTTCAGACTATTTCTGATTGGGTCTTTTCCTGCTAACATAGGGGGGGTAGCCAATCCGGGACGCTTCGGCCGACAGTTTTCCGTCCGATCAGGACTTAGCCTGGGGTGCTGCTCTCTGCTGTGTTGCTTCTAGCAGAGGCCTGATCTGAATATCAGTGCTGAAATACAGACCACACTGTGCTAGACCACCATAGCAGAGAGCGACACCCCAGGCAGGTAAGAGGAACTGCACGGGTTTTGAAAGATGCAAGGTGCTAGAATGATCACTACAGTACACTGTGCCGCCATTAATTCAATGGGATACGGTCATTGGGTCTACAGCAACTAGGTCGACATGGGTCTAGGTCAACATGGATTTAGGTCGACAGGTCATTTGGTCGACATGGTCAAGGTCGATAGTCAAAAGGTTGACATGGGTTTTTTCAGTTTTGTGAAAAACCCCATGTCGACCTAATGTTTGTGTCGACCTAATGACCTAGCGGCTGTAGGCCCAATGATCCACACCGAATTCAATACAGCTTTAAGCCGTTTTCCCACTGGTGTCATTTCTATGTTTGTGAGTTGCAAAAGGTTATAATACGAATGTCCCTACAGCAATATCAGCAAGCCTTTAGCAGCTATTTTAAGCATCTATAAGAATGACTACTGCTGCCATATTGCTTTATAATGGTATACGCACTGTATGCGGATGATTCAGGAGGCCGTTCTGTGCGATAGTCAAACCTCCATTTATCTCAGCTGCTGTTATGGTGATTATACCTCTACCAGTGGAATATACAAGATTCAGTAATCATTGGCAAATTGAAGATGACTCACGGCGCCACTTCCAAAGTGCATTGGTGTAGTTGCAGTTTCATATAATTTATATGTGCTTTGTGTCCATGAGTGCTTACCAGTGGCCGCACTTCTGTATAACACTCAGGCAATGTGTGGGGATTCTAGAATGTAAAAAAAAAAAGAGTAAATTACACAGTTCACCGGTTCTCTGCTTTATTTGGTTTGTTTGATTTCTGGTTCAGAACGCTCTGTTAAAATGTTTCCAATGTTACATGGGCACAAGGTATACTTACCTACCTTTTAGAAGCCCAGAGAGGTAGACACTGCTGTGCAGTTCGGGGTGTGGGCCAGAAGCTGACACTAAGCCCCGCCCCCACCAAATTCCACGATTCGCGGGTCTACACAAAGGAGACGGAGCTGAAATAACGCGGTTTACATTATTTTAGCCCCACCCCCTCCTCAAAGTGCCGCGATCACCAGCATTAACCCTTTGAGTGTCAACGTTGTTGTGACAGATTCTCGAAATATCCGCTAAAAATGCCAGCATCACTCCCAGCGACTGTTATCTTCGTATAAATAAATACAAATACAGCCAAGCCAATTCATTGAAGTTTAGTTAAATATTACACACAGAAAAAAACAACAGTCGCTGTGAGTGGCGCTGGCATTTTTAGCGGATATTTTGAGGATATCTCACCGCAACGTTGGCACTCTAAGGATTAAACTGTGTGCCAAGGGTGGTGCAGGGGGTGCCTGGGAGAATGCAGGGGACTTGCCCACCCTTCTGGGGGCCGGGAGGCCTACCCACGATTTTTGGGAAGCTTTTGCCCATTACGGGGGGGGGGGGGGGTACTGCTCACAGTACTAATTAAAGTCATTTTGTTCAATTAGTACTGTGGGCAGTATATAACATGACAAACTCGAACAATTTTTAGAGATTAGCTACCATTAAGCTGGTGGTAATGGCAAACCTCAAAAACCATAGAAACCTGGTAGGAAAAGTTTGGAACTTTTGGTAAAGACTAACGGGAAATGTTTATTAATAGGTAACCCGAAATAGGGAAAAATCTGCTCGGAACCTTTACTCAATGGACTTCCACCAAGACTCCAGCACAATCAAACAATTAATAGCACAGAGTGGTTTAATTGGGGTCTCTTAATGATTAATCCGAGGGGACATATAGACTGAAATGGTCAGAGCCAGTGATATATAGAGACTATATACATGTTGTATACTTATCAATGTGCGCCGGTTGTTTGGGTGTTCAGGCACGTCTGCATGATTGGCTAGAAGCTTGAGCAGGACTTTTGTCTGTGAGAACCAGGTGAAATTGGCCCAAATCGCGCAAGTGTATAGGCACCTTTATACCACAGCCTAAAAGCTTTGTGCAAAAACGGGGGGTGTGGGTATATCCTGCGCTAACCTTCACTGCTTAATGCTAGTGGATGTACACAAAGGATAAGTGACAGATCGAATATGTCTAAAGCATATAGAAACACCATTATGAATCTCACCACACTCTATATAGAAATAAGCGGAGAAATAAACCATAACCATATAAACAACTCAATCTTTTCCTTAAATATTGCGGCCCAACTATTATCTATGTATAGGGAATAGCATCAATGAATAAATTACCCCGAATGTCCCAGTAGCAATGTTTCGTTACATGTTTTGTCCATGTCTGATATATGATATTTGCTCCCGAATTACAACTCCCCAAAGCAATGAAACGGTCCCCATGGAGATGAGGGCACAAAATGGAGTTAAAGAAGCTGAAATCAGTAAGGGCAGAAGTCAAAGCAGCGAAAAAGCCCACAGACTGTAAGAACGGGCGGATATGACGCACACGACACACCAGAGCGCCACAGAAAGGGCGGAAGCCCACAGAACGGGCAGATGTCCTTGAATACAGAGGGCGGGCGGAAATGACGCCTACCACACCAGAACAAAAGAGGAGCCCAGGGCAGCGATAGATCACTCTGCTTTATCCCGAGGATGCCTGTGACACAGGCGAAACGCGTCGATCTCAGAGTAATCGATCCCTCCTTACACAGCAAGCCACACGGACCGCTGCTACTATAGGAGGTTTTAGTCTGCCGGCAGACGAGGATCGTACCCCTGGAAACCTTACACGCATCACTTACACCATCTACTGGTAAGCAAATTCATTGCTGGAAACCAAGTGACTGTTTTTGCTCTCTCCGGATTACCCTTTGAGACTTTCTTTGATTAAGCACCAGAAACGCCAACAGAGGAGTAGTGCACTTATATGTTCTGTGTTAGTTTGTCTTGTCTTGTTACATACCGGTATTAGGACAACCCAGAGAACCACTAGCATTGTAAATGATCACCTGTATAAAGTACTTTCTCTACCTTTATAAATGATCACCTGTGCAAAATATATTTTTTCTACCTTTTATTAAAATAAAGAAAACTATTATTTATAAACATATTGTGTCACTTATCCTTTGTGTACATCCACTAGCATTAAGCAGTGAAGGTTAGTGCAGGATATACCCCACACCCCCCGTTTTTGTACGTATACTTTGGTATAGGGTATTCCGTAGTATACCCAGGGTAAATCCCGCAGCAACCATCTAGACTGCAAACTCAGCGCAGTTGTTACACATCTCCGCCTAGTAAAAGCTTTGTGCACCTGTTCTTCTCTTGTACGCCTCTGCAGAGATTCTGACTGCTAGGAAAGTGTGGGTGAATGTGCAATGTGCAGCATTGTGCTTAGTATGATCCTAGGCCTGTCATTAGTAGACCAGGGTGTTAAGAGTTTACTGATCAGGACAGGTACTAACATGCTCTTTGATAATGTACTAACATGAAAAATTTGATTTTCCCGAGACGGATTTAATTTCATACAGACCTAATTTGTTAGGTTACCGCAGAAGGTAATGGTTGGGATACAGCAGACATCAGTTTAAGGTTACGTTTTAGATTTGCAGACGTGTCACAGAACATGCATATTAATGATGGTAAAGTTTTATATAATGAAATAAATGATGCAAAGAGCTTAAGTGGACTATGAAGAGGCACAGTGCAATCATGTATTTTATACACTGTCCTGTAGGTTCAAATGCATTCAAAATAAAATAAAAAATGGTTTTGCATTTTTAAAATATTAAGATTTTTATTTAGACTGGTGTTTCTCAGTCATTAGAGCACCGGAACAGGACAGGGTTTCCATTTCTCCCTGCTGGTGCAAAGGTGTATTAAAAGATCCGCAGGTAATACTAAAATATTTTTAAAAAAAATCAAACCCTTTGTAAAAATGCCAAATGTCATCATTTGTTGTTTTTTTTTTTTTTTTTATAAAACTTGTTTTTTTCTTTTTATGTCCTTTCACACCAGAAAATGCAGGGACCCACCCGGGAATATGGCCCAGGAATCATGCCGGGCCATTCCCGGGTTGGCCCCTTTCACACCAGAAAAGTACCTGCATTTTCTGGTATGTAAAGGGGACGGGAAGGAGGCCAGCAGGAGGTAGGGAGGAGGCGGGATGGCAGAGGAGGTGGGCAGGAGGTGGTGAGAATACTCACCCCGGTTGCTTGTCCTCTGTGCAGGCCGGGGATCAACACAGGTGTCAGTGTAAATGACGGGACAGGCGGCGGATGAAGATGACGCAGCTCTCCGGCGCCCTCACTGCCGCCGGAGAGCTGCGTCATCATCATCATCCACCGCCTGTCCCGTCATTTGCACCCGCCGCCTGCGTGGATTCCCAGCCGGACAGGACACCGAGGACCACGAACCCGGGTAAATATACCCTACCCCATTCACACCAACTAGTTCCCCGGGAACAACCCTGCTACCTAGCAGGGTTGGATTGCCGGCAAATTAGCCCGGTAATTTGTCCCGAGAACCTTTCACACCAGCGCTAGTACCGGGTTGTTCCCGGACTCAACTTGGGAATTTAGGCTGGTGTGAAAGGGGTATAACATAGACATTTAAAACTCTCATCACAACTTGGTCACAAATGGTTCCTGAGCATGTATGCCTGCAATTCATATAGCAGAACGTTTACAATATTTATAAATCATAACATTTTCAAGGTTTTACAGTTGTTTCCAAATATACCAATCTCTTTAGATCACAATAAATAGCCCAGTTTGCCGCACCACAAACTACATAGTTTGCGCCTTCTGACTTTTTCTTAAACTGCGCGTCTTAATCTGCAACTTTATACGAAGTCCTTTGTTACAAAAATATACTAATACTAAATGCTTTGGCCCAGATTTCCCGAAGCTTGGAGCTTCTGCCTGTCATGATGCAGGTTGTTTGAAAAATTACAGTTATGAGCTGATTGGCTGATACTTTCTGTCTGCTTTATCTGTCTCCAATGCTTAGTAAATACACTGGGGCCAAATGCATTAAGCCTTAAAAAGTGACAATCTCAATCCATTCGCAATTTGACTGACCGTAAGCCGGTATTTGTGGGCGGAAGCATGGCGTTTTCTGGGAGAGGTTGGAAAAACACCAAGGTGTTGACATCAGTGCTGCACACTTTCAGCTAGGGATGCCAATCCCAGGATTTAGGGCATTTTTGACCAGGATTTCAATCACTTTCTGTCAGGCAGAGTTCTGCTCAGGCGCTAGCCAGAAGCCATGCTGTGCGGCTGCGCCAGCCGCAAACCCCCCCATTGCCACGTCTGCCGGTCCCCTCCTGCATGGTCTCTAGCCACGCGCTCCCCTTCTGCTGCCGCCTTTTCTGCTGCTCGCCCACCTTGTCTGCTGCCTTTGCTCGCCCGTCCTGTCCGCTGCCTACGCCGGTCAGAAGGCCAATCCCGAGAATCCCGGGATTGACAGTTTTTTAATCCCAAATTCCGGGATGGAAAAAATGGCTTGGGATTGGCCTCCCTACTTTTGAGCCTGTCTGTGTCGCAGATTAGTGGAAGCCTTTGACTTATGCTGCCCATACACTTCTGAGATATTGCATACAATCCTTCGATTTCGACCTCATCTGGCCGAGAAATCGAATGGTTGTATGCACAAAATGTGTACCATTCGACACAATGCGTGCACGCCTCTAGAATGTCGCGTCTCACAGTCTTATGTGCTGCACATAATATTTCTCGAATTATACGTGCGGTCGAATGCTGTTTTGTGAGCATGCGACTTTTCTAAATGGCGACGTGCGATTCTTGAAGAGTTCTGCTCACTTCCTGGCCCCTCCTCTTCCACCACCCTTGTTTATTGAACGGTGCATTCGATAAATCGCATGATCAAAGGCACTAAAATTCTGAGTGCTGAGCTTCAAAGGAAATCGAACCTGAGATTGCATCGAATGTAATCGCACAAATGTATGGCCAGCATGATTCAGATTTGCGCAGTGGTTAAAATAAATGGGCAACGGCTGTTTGCCGCGATTTTGGTATTACGCAATCCAATCTGAATTATGCGCTATTCACCAGTTGATGTTTGTATGTGCTTTTGTATATATGTGTATATCGGCAGTGGCATCCCAATGAATTCCGATGGTTGGGCACTAGGGGGAGGGTTAGGCTGCTGAATTGAACGGTTATGCTGCGTGAGGGGGGGTATGTTAGGGTTATGCTGCATGAGGGGTAGGTTAGGGCTACAAAACTCACCAAAATTAGATGGAGTTTGACAATCGCAATGCCTCTGCTGGAATTGGGATTCCACCGCCGTAATATCGTACCCAACCCATATACACAGTATAGATGTAGTCTGTGACCAATGTTGCCCTTGCGTAATGATATGATGCATTTTCACGGTGGTCTGATCTGCTCAGCCCTCATCCTTGTCGAAGAAGCAGAAGACTTCATGTTGCAGTGAAGTGGACAAGTCCAAATATGCTGGTGTGTCCTGAACCTTCACAAATTACTTTTTCTGTAGGAAACTGGGCCGAGAGGCACCGGAGGTGCTTGTCATAGGATATTGTTTTCAAATGTAGATTTAAAATGATAAACGAGTACTAATTAGGGATGCAGAGGCAGCCTGAGCTGTGTTTAACACTGACATACTGGAAATATAATTGCCTTTAAAATCCATCTTTGTCCAAATGCCAGCTGTCCTCCTGTGATCACATCTGTATTCTTACAGCTTTGTCTTTACAATACTATTAAATATTTAAATGTTAAACACGTAACACAACTTTGTCACAAGCGAGGATTACCAAGTACAGAGGAATAGTACCGTAGAACATTTGCTTTATAAATTTCCCAAGCCTAACATAGAGGTAAGGGTCATTCTGAACAGCCAGAACGAATACAACTATTGACCGGTTTTCAATGAAAAGCTTTTTAGTTGTACAGTATTTACACAAAAAGAGCACAACTTGTTACATTGTTGAATGGTAGGGGCCAAATGTAATAGGGTGAGAGAATCAGAATGTGAGAGATTTTGGGAGAGTTTTCCATTTTTTTTTAAAGCGGCAATCATTTACACTGAAAAACCAGGTTGATTTTGCCATGTAATTCGTTGACGCTTTAAAAAAATTGGAAAACTCTCCCAAAATATCTCACTTCTGATTTCCACACCTTATTACATTTGGCCCTAGATGTCTATGTGCTTTACAGGTAGAGCCTCCATCTAAATCATACTGCTTTCACATTGCAAAACCTGCTTAGACCCAGCATTTGAAATGTTTCTTTAAACGGGTCTGAGCAAGTTAAACCTCATTCACACCACATATCTTTAAACGGTATTTCAATGCAGTCTTTGTCCTTAAATGGTATTTTAATGCCGTTTTTGTCATTTCGCAACATTGAACCCGTTTAAACCCATAGAAAACTGGATGAAAAAAAACCAGGTCTGAAACGAGTAAAACACTACTTTATGACCATTTAGAAATACCAGTTTTATAGAATCAGTAAATTCACTCTGCACCTAGTAGTTCTCAACCTTGTTCCTCAGGACCCCCCAACAGTGCACATTTTCCAGGTCTCCACACAGAATCACAGGTGATATAATACCCCTTTCACACTGCAGCTATAATCCAGTAATTTGCTGATTTTTAACCATTTCAAAACGGTTATAGCTGCAGTGTGAAAGCACCGGTTTTAAATTACCGGTTCAAGAAAACCGGTAATTCAAAACATTTAAAAAGAAGGATCCTACATGGTTCAGACACGTTGTGTGCAGTGTGAACAGGTCTGAACCACTATTTAGGATCCCACACCGGTCCCTCCCCTGGTACCTGGCCTGCGCCCCCTTCCCCTTCTACTTGCCAGCGTGCGGGGATCCGGGCAGCTGGGTCCGTGCATTGCTGGGAAGGCCGTTCGACGAATGGGTAGTGTGCGGCCGGTCCCTGCGGCGGATGGGAACTAGTAGCGCTACGGTATATTACTGGTTAATTACTGTTTTTGTACCTTTCACAACTTGTTCAATGTGAAAGGTACAAAACCGGAAAGTATTCACAGCACCCCATTTTGTTATGTAACAGCCTTATAACAAAACCCCATAACGACAACGTGAAAAAAAGTTGGGGAGATTTTTGAAAATGTATTTTAAAAATAAAAAAGTCTGTACAATATGTGCACTATGTATCAGTCCGAACCTCTGGATCAGATAACATGTACTCTAATGTGTACCCTTCTGATGTGTAACAATCTATTCAGTAATTGTTATATGGTAAATATACTTTTTTAATGAATGATGTGCATAGTTGCACTGTTACAAACAATGGGTACAAAGGGTGAAATTTTAATAGGATGAGAGATTCAGAAAGTGAGAGATTTGGTAAGAAATCTCCAGGTTTTTTTAAAGCGGCAATCATTTACACCAGTTTGATTTTGCAGTGTAAATGATTGCCGCTTTTAAAAAAAACTGGAGATATCTTTATTTTTTATTTTTTTTTATTTTTTTATTGAAGCAATAGCGCTGAATTGTACACATACAAAGTAAACATTTGAAAAGAGATGAGCATTTCAATAGTTACATGTGAAATCAATAAAGTATTGCTAATACAGTATCACAATAACATGTCTTGTCGTCACTTATACCCCTTTCACATTGCACTTTTAAAACGGTATATTGCCGTTTTTTTCCCATTTTAAAAAGTTTAAGGCTGCAATGCGAAAATGCCAAAGTTGATTTACCGGTTAAAGATAACCGGCATTTCAACACGGTTAAAAAGCAGAGTCCTACACGTTTTAGAGCTGTTTTTTAGGCAGTGTGAATGGCTCTATTTCAATGGCTTGAAACGTGTCCCTTGGGGGTTAAACGGGTTGAATTTTGAATGGTATTAAATGATTTTTAAAACGGTTTTCACCTGCAATGTGAAAGGTCTCAAGGCTCAGACCCGTTTTAAAGTCCCATTTAAGAATCCCGTGTCATTACCCATTTCTGCAATGTGAAAGCAGTATTATTTAACAGTTTGAATGTCAATGTATGTATGTAAGCATTAGTATACAGAAATTATAATGAGGGGTAGAACAATAAAACTGGAGATTTCTTACCAAATTTCTCACTTTCTGAATCTCTCATCCTATTACATTTCACCCAAAGTTCAGTTTTTTAACATTAATCGATATTAAAGGCTCTGTGTTACTAAGTGCCATATTCAATGCGGCTGGTGAAGGGGTTAAACAGCGGGGATCGCAGAAAATAAGTGATCCTCGCTGTTTAACCCCCTCACCGGCCGCTCCCTGTATTCAACGTACCGGGGGCATGTCACAGGACAGCGAGGATCCCCCAAACAGCGAGGCTGCATTAAGTCGCGAGTCTCACTGTTTCTGTGGCCGCATACACCGATTCCCCCTTGCTCCAAAAAACGGAGTGATGGGGAATCGGCGTGTGCAGGGGGCCAGTTGAATACTGACCCTGCGAGCTGTGACAGCTTGCAGAAAGCATTGAATATACCCCTATGTGGGATAATAAATTGCACGTAACCAAATATGCCAAAAATTCTCTCTCTAACGCATTTGTATCACGTTTCCTTGTAAGGATGGGGGTGGCTTCTTTTTTTTTTTTGCAAAACATTTTTCTTTATTTTTCATCAATAATCAAGTAGTAACAAGAAATTGAATGTATAGCATCTTTCACATACATTGTCATGTCATATTAATCTAAACATGTCAATAAAACTTTATGCCTTGAATACCTTGAGATTTTACTGTTCTCTTTCTTGTATAATCATTACATCTATAACAAACTATAACCCCAACTCTACCCCCCTCTAACCCTCCCTCCCTCCCCCTTCCAGTCAGGTCTTGGGTTCAATCTAAGTGTTGCTTAACGATCTGGTGAGGTACCAAGTGGTGCCTTCATATAGCGAATAAATGCGCTGCTGGGATTCACTATCCAGTGTGTCAATATACACTCCCCATTTGTGCATAAACTTCTTAACCCCTTGTTCTACATGTGGGATTGTGGCTCGCCTATCTAGGTGTAAAAGGTTTATTAGGGACGTTTTGACTGAGTGAAGGAATGGGGGAGAAGACACTGTCCAATTCCTTAGTATGGTTTTCCTAGCCACTGTCACTACTATTGTCAGAAAAGGAACAAGAGCCGTTTTGCGGCCCTGTAGGTTCCAGTTAGCAAAATTCGCACATAACATGGCTAAGGGGTCCTTGGTCAATTTTAAGTGGCATATTTCATTTATGAATCCCATCACTTTGTCCCAAAATTTTCTTATGCGGCCACAATCCCACATACAGTGGTAAAAATCAGCTCCTGTGCCCTTACATTTCAGGCATCTCCCCGTTTCCCCGGGGGCGTAGTGTCTCCTCTGAGCTTGGGATATGTATGCCCTGTGTAAAGTCTTAATATGTACCTCTTGCATCTGGGCTGATCGAAGTAATTTCAACGTTTTTTCCATGGGTTTTAGAAATATGTCAATCTCAGTCGCCTCTGGTATGTCTCGTTGCCAGTGCGCAATGGCATCAGTCCAGATCTTCTCCGGTTGTACCGGGAGAAGGTCTGTATATATATATCGGAGTCTGAAAGGCCCAGTTAAGCTTAGTACAAATATTGACTTTAAGGCATCTGGTTGTTCAGGGTTTACCATGGGGGGTGACAGCGATTGTATGTAATGCCTAACCTGAAAATATAAAAACATATCTCTATTTGGGATTGAGTACTTATCCTTAATATCCTGAAATGACATCACCTTGCCTCCCGGATCAAACACATCTTTTATAGTCAATATTCCCTTTTCTTTCCATCTGCGGTATCCTGCCGTGTTCATTCCCGCAGGGAATGCTGGGTTACCCATTAATGGTATAAACTTAGTAACAGTATGTCTTCTACCTAGTTTTTTATTTACCTGGGTCCACATCCCGTAGGTGTCATTAAATAGTATATTTTGCAGAACCATCGCAGGGATGTCCTTTCGTGGTAAATGCAGCAGCGCCGCCAACGAGTACGGCTCTACCAATTCCTCCTCTGAAGCCTTATGCGTGTAGGATTGACCATTGTGTAACCAATCTAGAACATATCTTAGGAACACCGCCTGAGTGAATGCTACAATATTTGGGATTCCCAACCCTCCCTCTGCCTTTTTTATAAATGTTTTGTGTCTAGCCATTCTTGGTTTCTTTCCCTGCCATAGGAACTTGAAAAAACTAGTATTTAATTTAGCTATATCTTTTTTTGTTAGCTTTATGGGTAACATTTGGATGCAATATGACAGCTTCGGGAATATTATGGATTGTAAGGCTGCTGCCCTCCCCATCATAGATAATGGCAGATTATTCCAGTTCT
This sequence comes from Crinia signifera, assembly GCF_055691185.1. Classification (NCBI taxonomy): domain Eukaryota; kingdom Metazoa; phylum Chordata; class Amphibia; order Anura; family Myobatrachidae; genus Crinia; species Crinia signifera. The sequence goes on from NC_139227.1 coordinate 26,098,329, forward strand.
CCAGCATGGCAACGACTTTGTCTACTATAGGGGTAAAGTTTAGTTGATATAATTTAGTTAAATCTCCTGGTATGTTAATGCCCAAATATTTAATTGAGTCCCTTGTGACCTTAAATTTATCTAATGTCGGGGAGCCCTCCCAAATCTCGTCTGGACCCCCTACCCTCAGGACCTCGGACTTGCCCACGTTGATCCTGTAGCCTGCAAATGAGCCAAACGCTGTGATCAAATCTAAAATGGCTGGCAACGAGTTTCTCAGGTCTGAGGCAAACAAAAGCATATCATCAGCAAAAAGACATATCTTCATTGTCGTGGTTCCCACCTCTATTCCTCTGTAGCCCTGGCTGTCGCGCAGGGCAACCGCCAGTGGCTCCAGGGCCAAAGCAAACAGTAGGGGGGACAGGGGGCATCCCTGCCTGGTGCCCCTCTGTATCTCAAACGGTTCAGAGACATATCCATTACAGGCTACTTGGGTCCGCGGGTGCCAGTACAAACCCCTAATTAGATCTACAAAAGGAGTCGGGAATCCGTATCTAGTTAGACATTCAAATAAATGGTCCCAGGTGACCAGGTCAAAGGCCTTCTCCGCATCCATAGACACAATTGCCCGGCCACCTGGGCTTTCTATCCCCCTTCCATGTTGAATCACTGTTAAAACCTTACGAACGTTTACCACTGAGTGCCTACCACAAATGAACCCAGTTTGGTCTGGGTCTACTATCTGTGGCAGGATAAATTTCAGCCTCTCCGCTATAATTTTAGTTAATAACTTGTAGTCAACATTTAATAGGGAGATCGGTCTGTAAGCTCCCGGATCTTCCTTGTCCCTTCCCGGTTTAGGTATCACCTTGACAATAGCAGAATTGAAATATAATGGTACCCGCGTCCCCTTTACTATGGTGTTAAATACCTTTCTCAATGTTTCCCCAATTCTTGGGGCCAGGATCTTATAAAATTCCCCCGAGAAGCCATCCGGCCCTGGGGCTTTTAAAGGTTTCAACATGCCTATGGCTTGTTTGACCTCTTCATCTGTGATAGGGGCTATTATATTTTCCTTTTGCAAGTCCGAGATCCCAGGCAGCCTTACCTTTTCCCAGAACTCTTCCTTTTTGGCCTGATCAATATGATCCTGACTATATAGTTGGGTATAAAACTTATTAAAGACTTCTAAAATTTCTGTTCCTTTATGTGTTATGCCTCCCTCAGGAGTCTTGAGAGAAGCCACCACGGCCGAAGTTCTAGTTCCCCTAAATAAATTAGACAGGTACCTCCCTGTTTTGTTACCATGCGTGTAAAACTGGAATGTGGAGTTGGACATGCACTTCGTGGCCTCCACTGCTAATAGTGAATCATAATGAGTTTTAGCCTTAACATAGTTCTGTTTATGTTCCTCAGTGGCCTGTGTTTTGTAGTGCGCGAAGGTCATGGTTAGCTCCTCCTGTGCTTTTTGAATAAGTGTTGTTCTGTCTCTACGATATTTGCCAACAATAGACATGATCTCCCCCCTTAAAACTGCTTTTGCCGTCTGCCATAGTAACAATGGGTCTGAATCCTGGTTTGCATTGTTGTGTATATACTCCTCCCATTTTGCCTCCAACATGTTGCGGAACTTGATGGATGTGGACAGATACGCTGGGAATCACCATTGGCGGTGTGTTCCCGTATCAACCGATGTGGCTATGTCGCACCAGATCAAAGAATGGTCTGATAGACAGATTGATTCTATACCAGCATCCAGAATATCCGACATCATGGAAGAGGAGGTCAACAAGTAGTCTATACGTGACAATGTACCGTGTGCGGCTGAGAGGCACGTATAATCTCTATCTGTAGGGTATAATAATCTCCAGCAGTCCATTAAATGCAGTTGTTCTGTAATAAATTTGATATCTATTGCTGGTTGTGAAGGGGGCCTTCTCGGGCAGGACGACCTATCCATCAATGGGTTGGCCACCATATTAAAATCACCTCCCAGAATCAGTCTTGAATCCGAGTGTGCATAAAGTTTAGACATTAGTTTGCGGTAAAACTGCTTTGAGGAGGAATTAGGAGCATATAAATTGCAAATGACATAGTGTTCCTTGTTCACTTGCATTTTCACTATGATCACCCTGCCCTCTGGGTCTACGTATACCGTGGAGATCTGCGCATTTAATTTGGCTTTGACTAATTTAATAACTCCTCTCGCTTTAGATCCATAGGAGGCAGAAGCTGCCACAACATAGCCCATTGATCCCAATTTTGCATGTTCTGTGTCGGTGAGGTGCGTCTCCTGCAACAAGGCAACATCTGCTTTTTGTTTTTTGAGATACAGTAGTATTTTTTTACGCTTTATAGGAGAGTTCACCCCACCGACATTCCACGAGCATACTCTCATAGCTGTCATCCTATCCCAATTCTAGTATATCTTTGCAAGATCGCCCCAAGACCTGTTTCCCCTGTCACACGTAGCCGCGACGGAGCGCGGCGGGTACAGTACTCACCCGTCCGCGCCCGCCGCCGGCTAGCGTGTGCAGGCTCCGGTCTGCGGTGTGCGGGTAGCGGCAGCTCTGGGTAGGGATGGCAGCAGTAGTGGTGCCGGGAGGCCGGCGTCGCCATCTTGGTTGAGGGCAGGAGACAGATTGGCCCAGAGTGGAGGTTCCCTCCTCATCCTGTGCTGACAGCCAATGGCAGCCATCCCCTGGGGATATAGGGGATCTGCCTAGGCTGTTCAGTGTCAGTGCAATGAGTCTTTGGAGTCATTCACAACTCCTAGCCGATTCCCGGATCCTGGCTCTTTCTCTCCTGACTCTGGTGCCTTGCTCCCTGCATCTTGCTACAAGGAAGTTTTCTCCTGACACCAATGCTGCAAGTCCTACCTAGTGCTTGTTCCTGCTTGTGTCCCAGAATTACCCTGCACAGCTTCCCGCTGTCCTCCTTCATACAACTCATTCATTCCATCATCTTTCAGTCATCCGGATCCATTTCTTCTGTCATCAAATCAACCTCCTTCCGGATCCTCATCTATGTACTCTGGCTCACCAAGTATACGTTTCCAGATTTCCCTGCCCGTTATTAGTATTGTGCTGGACTCTATTTAATTTATTCCAACTGTCACTTAAAGAAGTATTTGAGTGAAGTTTATCATTTATGAAATCCGTTATTAAACCTGCACGTTTCAATCCTACTCCTCCTGGTCCGTCTCCGGTTCCTGTGCACCACACGACTCCATCCAGCCCTTTAGCCGTGACAGTTTGCACTGACCCGATGGAATCGGGTGAAGCACAGGCCTCCATGACGGATGTTTTTCAAGGCATCATGGCTCGATTGGAACAAGTAGAGACTACCCAGCGTCAAGTGGCTCAATTTCTCCAGACCTTGTCATCACCTCAGGCGGCTCCCTCAGTTTCAGCAGCACCAACCTCCGGAGCTTCGGCCCCTGCTGCTCCCCCTGGGCCAGCTGCTCCTCACCAGCTACACCTGTCAACCCCCAGTAAATATGACGGGTCCCCGAGGGGGTGTCGAGGATTCCTGAATCAATGTGACGTCCATTTTACCCTCCAGCCTTCCAATTTCCCCTCTCCCAAGACTCGGGTGGCTTACATCGTGTCCCTACTGGCGGGTCCAGCCCTGGAGTGGGTGTCCCCCCTTTGGGAGCGTGCGGATCCCATCCTCAATAACTATGAAGAATTTGTGGCCTCCTTCCGTCGCATCTTCGACGAGCCTGGCAGAGTGTCCTCCGCAGCCACGGAGATCCTAAGGATTCGTCAGGGCAGTCGCCCAGTGGGACAATATGTCGTACAATTTCAAACCCTGGCTTCCGAACTCAGATGGAACGAAGAGGCTCTCGTTTCTGCCTTCTGGAACGGCCTAGCCGGGCGCATCAAGGACGAGTTAGCAACTCGCGATTCTCCTTCCACCCTGGCTGAACTCATTTCATTATGTAACAAAGTCGATCTGCGACTCCAAGAACGCCAACTTGAGAGGAATCGCTCTGATCGCCTTCGCCCTCGATTTCCTTCCAATGTCGCACCAGCCTCCAAACCAACCCCGCCTCCTGCGGTGTCAACAGATGAGCCCATGCAAATCAACCGCTCCCGTCTCTCTCTCGAAGAGAAGTCCCGAAGACGGCGAGAGAATCTATGCATGTACTGTGGCTCCTCAGCTCACTTATTGGCTTCCTGCCCGCTGCGGCCGGGAAACGACCGCTCCTAATCTCCCCGAGGGAGGTCCGATTAGGAGTCTTGCTTCCATCTCCCTCTTCTTCTGATTCCACCATTCCGGTTACCCTTGTGTGTCCCCAAGGGAGAAAAAGAGTTCAGGCCCTATTGGACTCTGGAGCAGCGGGAAACTTCCTTTCTTCTTCTTTTGTTACCCAACATGCCCTGCCTGTGCAACCCCTGGATCACTCGCTGGTCCTCACTGCAGTGGATGGGAGTCGAATTCGTAGTGGACAAATCACCCATCAGACCACCCCGGTGACACTGCTCATAGGAGCTCTACATCAAGAGACCCTCGAATTCTTCATTCTTCCACAGTCCTCACACCAAATGGTCCTGGGCCTTCCCTGGCTCTCCAAACATAACCCACACATCGATTGGACCAATATGGAGGTCAAGGCCTGGGGAACAGATTGCCAGTCTACTTGCATTCCTCAGATCCTTCCGGTCTACCAGACCCATCCACAACGTGAGGGTAACTGTCCTTCATCCTCTTCAGCTCCACCCTTGTCGATACCCGCACCATATCGTTCATTTACAGATGTATTCAGTAAAGGTGGTGCCGACACCCTGCCTCCTCACCGTCCTTGGGACTGCCCGATAGAGCTGGTGGCCGGGAAATTCCCTCCTCGTGGCCGCATCTATCCCCTGTCGCTACCTGAGACTGAGGCCATGTCCTCGTACATTCAAGAGAACTTAAACAAAGGTTTCATTCGACCATCTACTTCTCCGGCCGGGGCCGGGTTTTTCTTTGTGAAAAAGAAAGATGGCGGTCTTCGGCCATGTATCGACTATAGGGGCCTGAACGACATCACCATTAAAAACCGCTATCCCTTACCCCTTATCGCAGAACTATTCGACAAGATCAGAGGGGCAGCAATCTTTACTAAATTGGACCTGCGAGGGGCCTACAATTTGATCCGGATCCGTCCAGGTGACGAGTGGAAGACGGCTTTTAACACGCGCGACGGCCACTATGAATACCTGGTGATGCCCTTCGGCCTTTGTAACGCCCCCGCTGTCTTCCAACAGTTTGTAAATGATATCTTTCGGGACTTGCTGTACCACTCCATCGTAGTCTATCTAGACGATATACTCATCTTCTCTCCAAATCTCCAACTTCACAGACAGACAGTGTCCGAAGTCCTACGACGTCTTCGCCAAAATCAACTGTTCTGCAAGTTGGAAGTGCGTTTTTGAGGTCACGTCCATTCCATTCTTGGGTCACATTCTCTCCGCCACTGGGATAGAAATGGACCCAGAGAAGGTGAGAGCCATCCAAGACTGGGCAGCCCCCACAACACTCAAAGGAATTCAGAGATTCCTAGGGTTCTCAAACTATTACCGGCGATTTATCCGGAACTTCTCTACTATCGCTGCTCCCCTCACTGCTCTCACTTGCAAGGGAGCTGATCCAAGCCGATGGTCGCCAGAAGCATCCTCTGCCTTCCAGCAGTTAAAGAGAGCATTCATGACGGCACCAATCCTCCTCCAACCAGACCTCGACAGGCCCTTCATTCTCGAGGTGGACGCATCCTCGGAAGGGATCGGGGCCATCTTGTCACAAAAAGGTGAGGATCAAGAATTACACCCTTGTGCCTTCCTCTCCAAAAAATTCCTCCCAGCAGAGAAGAATTACCCCATCGGGGAACAGGAGTTGCTTGCAGTCAAAACTGCGTTAGAGGAGTGGCGATACCTTCTGGAGGGGGCACGACATAAGATCACCGTGTATTCAGACCACAAAAATCTGTCCTTTCTTAAACAGGCTCAGTGCCTTACTGCCCGCCAAGCCCGTTGGGCCATGTTTTTTGAACGCTTTGATTTCCAAATTAAATTCCGACCTGGAACCACGAATACTAAGGCAGACGCTCTATCCCGCTCCTTTGAGACGACCTCTGACCTAGAGACTCCTCCTCGTCCAATCCTCGATCCGCTGGTCTTCGCCCAAGTAACCGTACAGCCATCTCCTCCTCCAGGTAAAACGTTCGTTCCCCCCGAACTTCGCAAGAAAATATTGTCATGGGCACATTCTTCCCGCTTCGCAGGGCACGCAGGAGCACAAAAGACCTTGATGTTCCTGTCACGTTCTTATTGGTGGCCAACCATCCGCCACGACGTAACCAACTTCGTTGCCTCTTGTGTAAGATGTGCTCAGCATAAAGTGCCCAGAACAACTCCCGCTGGTCCTCTCCGCCCTCTAACCATTCCCACAGAACCATGGACCCATCTGTCAATGGACTTCATTTGCGAACTACCTCCCTCAAAAGGTCATACCGCAATCTGGGTAGTGGTCGACCGATTCTCGAAAATGGTCCATTTTTTCCCACTAAAAGGTCTCCCCTCTGCTCCAGTATTGGCTCAGCTATTCATCTCAACCATTTTTAAACTTCACGGACTGCCCAAAGAGATTGTATCCGACCGCGGAGTACAGTTCGTTGCAAAGTTCTGGAGAGCTCTCTGTGCCGCGGTACAGGTCAAACTCAAGTTTTCCACTGCCTTTCATCCCCAGACCAACGGCCAGACAGAACGGGTGAATCAAGACTTGGAGGCCTTTATCCGACTGTTTGTCTCGTCTTCCCAAGATGACTGGGTGGATCTTCTCCCGTGGGCAGAATATATGCATAACAACTCCTATCACTCTTCCTCCGGAACCACCCCCTTCTTTACAGTATTCGGCAAACATCCACGATCTCCGGATTTCTCAGAATTATCCTCTTCCGAAGTTCCTGCAGCAACCACTTCATTACAACGCTTTGCTAAAATCTGGTCGGATGTCCACACCGCTCTTCTTAAATCTTCCGCCCGATACAAGAGGATGGCAGACAGGAAAAGAAGGGCAGCGCCCAGATTGAAAGTCGGAGACCGGGTATGGCTGTCTACCCGCCATATACGCCTCCGTCTGCCCTCTATGAAGCTGGCTCCCCGGTTCATTGGGCCATACCCTATCATCCAAGTCATTAATCCTGTCGCTTATAGACTTCAACTTCCTCCTTCCCTAAGGATTTCGAATTCCTTCCATGTGTCCCTCCTCAAGCCTTTAAGGTTGAACTCTTATCAAAAGAAGATTCCCAAACCGCCCAAGATTAACTCCGAAAGTGGGGCTGAATTCGAGGTAAGACGCATTATAGACTCTCGTTGCCGCAATTCTCGTACCCAGTATCTGGTGGAATGGGTTGGGTTTGGTCCCGAAGAGAACTCTTGGGTGGATTCCATTGATTTGCACGCTCCAAAACTGGTAAAGCAATTTCTCCAGAGAAATCCGCACAAGGCCCATAGGCGCCCTGGGGTCACCCTGAAAAGGGGGGGTACTGTCACACGTAGCCGCGACGGAGCGCGGCGGGTACAGTACTCACCCGTCCGCGCCCGCCGCCGGCTAGCGTGTGCAGGCTCCGGTCTGCGGTGTGCGGGTAGCGGCAGCTCTGGGTAGGGATGGCAGCAGTAGTGGTGCCGGGAGGCCGGCGTCGCCATCTTGGTTGAGGGCAGGAGACAGATTGGCCCAGAGTGGAGGTTCCCTCCTCATCCTGTGCTGACAGCCAATGGCAGCCATCCCCTGGGGATATAGGGGATCTGCCTAGGCTGTTCAGTGTCAGTGCAATGAGTCTTTGGAGTCATTCACAACTCCTAGCCGATTCCCGGATCCTGGCTCTTTCTCTCCTGACTCTGGTGCCTTGCTCCCTGCATCTTGCTACAAGGAAGTTTTCTCCTGACACCAATGCTGCAAGTCCTACCTAGTGCTTGTTCCTGCTTGTGTCCCAGAATTACCCTGCACAGCTTCCCGCTGTCCTCCTTCATACAACTCATTCATTCCATCATCTTTCAGTCATCCGGATCCATTTCTTCTGTCATCAAATCAACCTCCTTCCGGATCCTCATCTATGTACTCTGGCTCACCAAGTATACGTTTCCAGATTTCCCTGCCCGTTATTAGTATTGTGCTGGACTCTATTTAATTTATTCCAACTGTCACTTAAAGAAGTATTTGAGTGAAGTTTATCATTTATGAAATCCGTTATTAAACCTGCACGTTTCAATCCTACTCCTCCTGGTCCGTCTCCGGTTCCTGTGCACCACACGACTCCATCCAGCCCTTTAGCCGTGACATCCCCTCCCTCCTGCCTGCCCTTCCCTCCCTCCCCCAACATCCCCAACCCCTACAGAACATAGTAAAACACAAACTGGTAACTCCAACCCCATTCCTAGGGTCATAACTAAACACAGAAATTCGGAGAAAACTTTTCTCCTCGGCAATATCTTGCCTGTCTTCAGACTTCCGGGAAAAAAGGCTCCTTTCAGAGCACATCAAATCTGCTATAAGCGTCCCGGACAAACGACAAGGGTCGGCACCCCAATATTCATTCCAAATAAACAAAAATCTCTACACATAAGTCCATGTATCCCTCCTTTAGGTTTTGTTGTGTGGACTATGGAAAACTAATCAGAGGTGTAACATCTGACTTTTTCCCATATCTTGCGGATTTTCCCCGCTAGATGAGTCTTTTCAATTATTTGTATTTCTTAACCCAAATTACCGGTCCTCCACCCCTCAGTGGTTATACATAGTCTCAATACTTCTAGTAACAGCTCCGTTTACTCTCTTGTTGGGCTATCTCTTTCTCCGGCTCTTAAATACGCTTGTGCATCTCCCGGTGTAGAAAAATCTTTAAAGTTGCCGTCCTCAAACAACCGTAATCTGGCCGGGTACATTAGCGCGAATTTCCTGTTGTCTCGTATCAACTGGGTACAGATCACTGAGAACTCCCGCCTGGCCCTGGTGACCTCAGCTGAGTAGTCCTGGAATAGGTGTAACTTATGTGTTTCCCACATCAGGCCCTTCACTTTGCGGGAGGCTGCCCACATCAATTCTTTATGTAGATAGTTTAGTGTCCTGAAAATTACCACTCTGGGTCTATTACCAGCTCCTTCCTTCTCTGGGCCCAAGCGGTGTGCCCGCTCTATGACCATATCGCTGCAGTCAGTGGTCACATCTAGCAATTCAGGCAAAGTGTTCCTTATGAAGTGTTGCAGTGCCTGTCCCCTTACTGCCTCTGGGAGCCCCACTAGCCTCAGGTTATTCCTTCTTGACCTATTTTCGAGGTCGTCCAGTTTATTAGTCATCATATGACAGGATTTTTGTAATGCATCATTATGTGCTTTTAATTCTTGCACTTCATGGAATACAGTCCCTATTTGTGATTCATTGTGGGATACACGGTGGGTGAGCTGAGATAAGTGTCCTTTGAGTTCCTCTATAGAGGACTTAAATGTGTCTGCCTGCTGCTGAAACATGGGAGTGATAGTGTCTCTTATTGCTCTTACCATCTCCTGGTATGAGGCTGCGGACTGCTGTCCTGTGTTCTCCGCGCAGTCCTGGTTTGGTGTGGGGGTGAGAGGGCTGCTGATGTGGGTATCAGTCTGCTGCGAGTGGAGTGCAGGCATCTGAGGGCTGGATGGGTCTGCGCGCCCCGCTCTGGGCGTCTTAGCTGCTGCGGCCGCCATCTTGATTTTTGGCTGGATCGTGTTCCGTTGCTGCTGGCGTCCTGGCATTGGAGACAAATACTTCTCCATACAGCGGGGACTGTTCCTGAAGGTATGGGGACACAGTCCTTCGTGTGTGACCGCTCAGCGGTGATCCTGGGGTGCCGCCCCGATCACCGTCCACGGAGCTGCTGTGGCTTGCGGCTCACTACATGCCCGCCGGAACCGGAAGTCGGGGGTGGCTTCTTTAAAGAAACAATCAGACAGGGATTGTGAAACTGCGTTGTCCCTTTAAAAGAGTAGATTCCCAATTCCAGACCCCCGTGCACCAGTAACAGTGATCCACGCTTAGTCTACATTTAGGGCCAAATTCAGTCTCGTTTTCGATGGTGGGTGCAGATCCCCTGTGCAAATGCCTTCGGCGAGTATCACACACGCCAAGGCGTTCGCATGAGTAGGGTCGGGAAGGTGTCGGGCAGGGACCGGCAGCAGGCAAACGCGGGGGGATGGTTGACTTCACAGGACATCAGCGCACGCCTGCTTTTTCGGCAATCATCGGCACCAATAAAAGTCAGTTCAGGCTGACTTATTACCAAAGGGGAGAAAATTCCTTAGATGGCAACCATCAAATGACCTCTTTCCCCTTTCGGTCGCATGTGTTCTCTTATACATCCTCTCACATGCTAGTGGGGGGGGGAGGCTTTTGGCGGGGTAATGCTGACCTGATCATTAGGTTGCGAGTATACGCAGCCTAACGAACAGTTCTGAATCAGGCCCTTAATTAGGAATGCCTTATTTTGCTCAGCCCTTCACCCCCAAAAGATATTTACGAAGTTGTGCATCAACTATGGTCACTACGGGTCATACGGTCGACAGTCAATCAGTCGAACATGAATGGCCGACAAGCAGTGTGGACATGTCAGAGGTCAACGTAGACAAATTGACACACAAAAATGTTGACGTGAGTTTTTCACTTTTTGTGCCAATGTCTATATCTGTCAACATGGACCCCCAATTTGTGTAGTGCCTACCCTCACACCTTCGGGCATGGTCCTGCGCTCCATTACACCTGCATTCCACATGGATCATAAAGCATGTAAAGTAAAAAAAAAAAAAAAACATGAAAAATCAAAGGCGACATTTTCACATTTCACATAACCATTGCCATTTTGACATACTGCTTGTGTACCTTTTGTCAATGTCAACCTAGTGGATTTCAACCTTTTTGTCTGTTGACTGTCATCTGGATACCGCCAGTCTCGGGAAACCTTGATGTATCCCAAATCGGTTACTTCATTTGAAAAGCCAACAATTTATCTGTGTAACCGCATTTTCTGTTTTACATTCTTAACATACCAAAGGCAAAATAAAATAAGTACACAGTAAAGATACAATTGGGCATGCAGACATGGGACAGATGTTTATGTAATCTAGTATTCGCTCAAACTTCTAAATCCTATGTTCCGGCTATAAACCTCTAACTGATCAAATTATTTATTTTACTCTTTTTAAAGTGTGTGGTGTGCAGCTTCTACAGTACCATGTAAGTGACTGCAATAACCATCTTAAGGGTGAGAATGTACTAAGCATTGAAAAGTGATAAAATGGAGAGTTATAAACCACCAACCAATCAGGTTATAACTGTCATTTTTCAAACCCAGTTTGTGACATGATAGTTAGGAGCTGGTGGTTCATCCCTCCCCACTTAATCACTTTTCAAGCTTAGAACATCGGGAGAGAACAAAAATCTGGTAAAGATTGGGTGCAATCAATATTATGTTACCAAAACCTGAAAAAGAGACAATGATCATTCAGACACATTGGTTAAAACTGTTTGATTTGAACAAATGTATCCAGACAATTGTTTTAATCTTATTTTCAGGTTTGGGGAGCAAATTTGTTCTCAACTTTGTTCTAAGTTCTAAAACTCAGTCCTTAGGACTCCAGACATATCACATTTTTCAGGTCTCCAAGGAATTCTAAGTGAAGTAATTGGCTCCATCTGTGGATCTTTTAAAATTTGTCGGTGAGTCCAGCTAGGTGCCCTTTGAAAAGTGAACTGTTTGGAGTCCTAAAATAGCCCTTGTGCTTCCCAGTGGCTAGATTGCCCATACACACATAACGATGTGTGTATGGGCGATTTGTGATAGCCAGTGTTCTCTGATTAGAAGACTGGCAATTTGAATAGATCTTGACTACATGTAGTCAAGATCTAGTCAGGTGATGGCTGCACATCACGGTTGCTCTAGGGCATACACACGGAGCAATCTGTGCTCATTTCTAAGAGATCTAGACTATGTGTATTCCCCCTAACACTTCTTGTTGTGATCCCAATTAATTGTATGCTTCATCTGAAACAAAAGTCATCAGAGAATGTTCTAATCTCCTTTAAAAAAAAAAAATCTATATCCACTGGTGGAAGAACTCTCCCTGACAAACAATTGCACTGTCTATTGACTATTTTCTTGCAAGTACTGTAGTGCCAACATTTGCCCCATCATGTATGGTCCTATGGCTCAACATTGAGGCTAATTTCACAAAGAAAACCCTCACTTTCTTGTCTCTGGTTCCTACGCAGAGACCTGCACCATCCACCGTCACATTACTGCCTCAATTAAGGTTCTACATCAAAATACTGTATGGCATATGTACTAGGACAAGGCTGATCTCACAATTTCAAGATATCTGTTGACCCTTATTGGGGACAGCCTTGACTTTCCACCAGCATTGTTTCTTGCATTATTCTCCCAGTGGCTTGAAGCAGTTTTGGCAAAAGGTGGCTCCGGCATTTACTCTGACTTTCTTCAAAAGTTTTCATCACATTTAAGTCAAGTTCCGTTGCTGTCCTCTAATCCACCCATTTAGACTCTTAGAAATCGCACCCCTTTTGAGTCACTATGTCATCTACATTTGATGCTGTTGGTGATAATATTTATGTATGTTGGTCTTATACTTGACCTCCAATTCAAATTCCACTGTCATGAGCTGGAATAGGAGAGAAACCCTGGCTGAAGCATGAAGAGCTTTTGGATGTGTGAGTACATACGATAGGTTAGAGATCGCTCTGTATAAAGGCAACTGTCCTCCAATATCGTATATCACTGTAGACACCTGGTTATTGTCTCTTCTCATAGATTGTTTTAATGGCTACTGTGTAGTCCTTCGACCCCCAATCTGTGCCACTAATATTTTTCCATTTATACTCTTAACCACCTTTATAATGTAATTATCAATTTCCCATCTATCTTGGTAAATGTCTTTGTTTCCTTTTTTTTGAATTGGATTTAATTACAATTAATTATATTTTTTTTAATAAAAAAATTGTCCCATTACATTCTCTTGACCTGACAAAATAAGGAAACATTTTAAAAAATAAAAACACTGCATAAAACGAAAAAAAAAAATCACATTTCGATGGAGAACTGTAAATAATCATTAATCCAGTGAATTATTTCTCGGTGTTCAAAATTGCATCCAATCTGGCAACTTTCCATGATGTCTATTCTGAATGCCTGATAACTCAAAATAGTGCAAAGAAGGGTGGCGTCCTGGACACCAGGAAATAAAAATTTGGATTAATGTTTAATTTTTCCAATTCCATTTTGGGTGTGATTTGCTTTTTATGCCAATTGATTTAGAAATCAATGCTGAAACATGTTAAAAAAAAATAAAAGATTTTAATACGTGTAAAGAAAAGCAGGATTATTAAGTGTCAAACTTTGCGGCAGATTTAGCAATGTGTGATAATCATGTTATCAACTCATTACTTATCTTAAATGCTGCTCAGCCAATCAGCTCCTATATGTCATTAGTCAAACACATAACAGCTGATTTGTTGGAGCACCATTAAATATTCATAATCAGTGATCACAAGAATATCACTCGTAGTTAAATCTGCCCCTCCATATTCTTTGTGTATTCTCTTCCAATGTTGAATATATTTATGACCCATTTAATGTAATTGGTAACTCTAAATAAAATCTCTTTTTTATTTACATTTCATTATTAAATGTAACTTCTAAAGCAAAACATAATTTGCAATCAGTGGGGATCTAAGAAGCAAACATTGGCTAAAAGATAAAACAACCGTGTAACAGAGCACTGATTTAGAACCTCTTCTAAACCTATTTAAAACCTATTCCGTATTATTCAAACTATTGTTTTTCTCCCTGAAGTCTAATAAAGAGATAATTAAGTACCATCATAAATAATTGTATCCTGCTTCTGTGTCTTATTTAAAGACTGCAGTTCAGAAATTAGTGAACACTTTGGATGAGTACTCACATTGTTTGTTAGATGTAATGTTACTGTGTGTTTTCATAAAGGTAATGAGTTTGAAACATGCCGTAATAGATTTACGTAATAGATAGACGGGATTTATTTTTTGTTTTTTTGCTATTTGACAGGCGGTGTAATAAGTTGGCTCCTAGTAAAAGAGTCGTTCTTTCCATTATAGTTGAAGTAGTTGAAGAATATAAGTCCCTCTGTGACTTGGTGGATTTATGTCAAATAAGCAGTATATTGTTATTTAGAACAATGTCATATTATATTGCCGCAGGTGAAGTACATCTGGTGTGTTTTTGTCTACATTAAATTTGGGTACTTTTCGATTGTAAAATTTTTGTGTAATTTGAACATGGAATCTGTCTGTAGTTCTGCCAGGATAATGCTGTAGCAAAGATCTTTTATGTTTGAGACTATAGAGTAACATTAAGAGGAGTATTTCAAATGTCTTAAAATGCTTTTCTTGAATAAAAATAGAAGTATTTATTTTGAAATAAATTTTAATAAGTACCGGCATGTTATAAAACAAACGTTGAAGTGTTACAATCATTGAATGTTCTTGGAGAAAGCGAAATTAAATGTGGTGGTTTTTTTTGTTTGTTTGTTTGTTTTTTAGATTTAAGCTGTTTGTGGGATAAAAATAGCATTTGTCATTTTAGCTAATACATTATAAGTCAACTAAGGAAAAATACACAGGGTTTTTTCTGTGGGCTTGGTCCAATTGAATTCCCTCCTAAGCATACTAAGGGGGTGATTTATGTTTTCCACGTACATTCCATGCTTACCGAGCGATTAGACGCCGCCCACCAAATGATTGTTCCACCCATTTGCAAATAAAAGTCAGCCTAGACTGATGGTGGAACTATCATTTGGTGGGCGCCTGGACGTAGTCAGGGCAGGCAGCTGACTTTACAGGCCTGCGTTCAGATGGAGATGCCCAGCGCTCCATTCATATAAATACGCCCAGGAAACACCAGCACCGCTGTGTGTGTGAGCGAATCAGCAAGTGTAATACTCACCGAAGGCGTTTGCTCTGCAGATCTGCACATGTGTATTTTCGCCAATACACATGCTCCAAATGGTGCAGAAAGGATAGGGGTACAAGGACACATCTGTATGTTTTGTTTCTGCTTACAATGAAGCAGATGGTAACTTCTAACCCCTCCCTGGGGGACACTGGTATACCTGCCACTGGTCATATCTCAGCTGTAACATATTGTCAAATCCTTTGTCTACATGCTGATAGAGTTCTTTGAAATAGCATAATGACAAGAAGGATTGCGAAGTCTTTAAATCCACTACATTGAATGTCACTCGACTGTGGTTGCCATGGAAGTAAAATTGCACCCTGCCACCCATCACACACACACCCATGTATTTTCCTTTTGAGATACCTTCTACTGCTCTACTGATAGAGAAATGCATGTTCACATTGTCTACCTTACCGGGAGCCATAGGAAAGATGGAAAAGCCAATCAAAAAGCTGGGCCAACAAACTAGCAAGTTGGTAAACACCAATTTAGGTGCAGCAAGACCTCTATTAGCTCTAAATCTAAACATGAGGTTTTGAGACATTCAAGCATCTTCCCCTGTCATAAAAGGATGAGGAAACTACATAAAACTGGTTAAGGAGAGGGAATGATTGGGTGTATGGAATGGATTGAAAGAGGACAGTTTGGGGAGTACTATCCTCTTAGCCTGCCCAACCATGATATCTCATAACTCCCAATCAGATTAGAGTAATTACAGTACTATATATGATAGTATGAAGGTCAACTGGGATTTAAACTCCCATAATAAAGCCCATGTTCTTGATTAATTAAACAATGGAGAAGGGGATTAAGCTGGTTACCTAAGGCTTTAGCTAATATTTTAATACCAGCATGACTCCCCCGCACACCAATCTTTTGGTTTGTGTTGGCCTTTTGTCAATGTCTACCTAGACCAGGTCAACCTTTTTTCATGTTTTGACCTATTGTCGACCTAATAATCCACACCCTAGCACATGACCAAAGAGGGTCCCGCTTGTAAAAGCTTACTTATTAAAGGGAAAGGACAGACTAGGGTGACTCAGAAGGGTCAACTGAGCATAGAAGAAGGATGAGAGATGACTGGGCATGAAGAAGTGGGTTTTGAGAGCCCAAGATCATCAGTAGACAGGAGGGGTGGCAATCATTTGTGGAGCGGAGTGTGAAGGGATAGGCTCAGAGGTGTAACTGGGAGGTGAGTGGGTGAGGGCTCTAAGTGACTGTCTGCAGCTTAAATTGTTTTCTGAATGCAAAGGTGAGCCAGCGCAATGCTTGTAGGCGAGCCAGGGCTGTGCCTGTAGGTGAGCCAGCGCAATGCTTGTAGGCGAGCCAGCGCAATGCTTGTAGGCGAGCCAGGGCGGTGCCTGTAGGCGAGCCAGCGCGGTGCTTGTAGGTGAGCCAGCGCGGTGCCTGTAGGCGAGCCAGGGCGGTGCTTGTAGGCGAGCCAGCGCGGTGCTTGTAGGCGAGCCAGCGGGGTACTTGTAGGTGAGCCAGCAGGGTGCTTGTAGGTGAGCCAGCCTGGTGCTTGTAGGTGAAGGAGAAGCAGACGTAGTAATATTAACGCAAGATAAATAGAAGGACCTCATTGAATAGGTAGAGTAGGACTGCATTTCTTTCTTAACACAACACAAGACACGTCAAGTAATTTCCTCTGTTACTATATAACATGCAACAATTGCTTTGTATTTTGCTAATTGGTGTAGAGGAATGGTGCTAATTGGGGCAAAATAATTATACATAATAATTGTATTTGTCACATAAACCATATACACGCTATCATCAAATCTGCTGCTTGTACAAGTTCGGTTACTTAGCGAAGGTTTTAATTATCATGATTCATTTCTGTTGAATTGTGATCTGTAATGAATGCTGGGATTTTTTTTTTTTTAACAGTAATTCTTGGTAGACGCTAATCATACAAATATCTGTCATCTGCGTTTTTCAGTGTCCTGCTGTGCTGATTAACAGTAATACCAGGTGGTTCAGACATATATTGGGTTTCTACTGAAAGCATTTCGGATCATCTTCACTGGTCTATTTTACTATAATTGTGTTTCAGAATAACAGGATAGCTTTTATGCGTAACGCCATATTAACATGATCGTTCTATGAATTACACAATAAATATTGATGTTTAATGTTACTTTACTTAAGCCTAATTATTAGTTTATGACACCCGCCCTCTGCATTTATAAGTGCCGTAGGTACTTATGTAGTATCTGGGCGTCCGATTTAGAAATCGGATCGCATAGCATGCGACCAAATCGTATGCGATGCGATGGTCAAGATTTTTCCATAGGATTCAATGTTAAAATGGTCTGAGTCCATTTTAACATAGAATTCAATGGGAAAAAGGGGTCCTTTTCCTTTCCCCACTATCCAAGTGGGCATGGAGTTGGATATAAACCTGTGGCGAGCGTAGCGAGGCGAGCGTAGCGAGCCCCGCGAGGGGACACAGAATACTTTTTAAGAAATATGCGTCCCCTCGCGGGGCTCGCCACGCTTCGGGCTCGGTGGCTCGCTGCGCTCGCCACGCTATATAAAATCAACTCTATGCCCACTTGGATAGTGGGGAAATGAACAGGACCTTCTTAACATTGAATCCTATGCAAAATCGCATCGAATCGCATCGCATCTGATTGTATGCCTTAAGGTAAGGCATACAATCACAAAATCGGCAGCCCGGATACTACATAAGTACCGTGCCGTATTTATTCTTCAACTATCACATTGTCTAATGAGTCTTCCTCTTCCCCACTGTAATTCTCCTGTTGTAACACGACTGTCTTATTTTGTCCTTCTGTTGTGTAAACTGCCTGCATCTAGATGAAAACTCTGCCTGGTATGGGTCATAGGTTCAACTGTATGAAGGTTGGCACGTGAGATAGGTTGACATGAGTTTTTTCTCACATTTTTTTGTCCC
Source organism: Crinia signifera (assembly GCF_055691185.1). Taxonomy (NCBI): domain Eukaryota; kingdom Metazoa; phylum Chordata; class Amphibia; order Anura; family Myobatrachidae; genus Crinia; species Crinia signifera. Next base: position 26,116,238 of record NC_139227.1, read on the forward strand.
GAATTTCGACTTAAGTCGACACGGACACCGTACCGCTGCGATCATGCTTCGGGCACGGTGCTTCGCTGTACTCAGCACACTATTATATTCTCCCTCCACGCCCCAGTGGACACCGTACCGCTGCGATCTCCATGCTTCGGGCACGGTGCCTGGCTGCGCTCAGCACACTATTATACTCTCCCTCAACGCCCCAGTGGACACCGTACCGCTGCGATCTCCATGCTTCGGGCATGGTGCCTGGCTGCACTCAGCACACTATTATATTCTCCCTCCATGCCCCAGTGGACACCGTACCGCTGCGATCTCCATGCTTCGGGCACGATGCTTTGTTGTGCTCAGCACACTATTATATTCTCCCTCCACGCTCTAGTGGACACCGTACCGCTGCGATCTCCATGCTTCGGGCATGATGCTTTGTTGTGCTCAGCACACTATTATATTCTCCCTCCACGCTCTAGTGGACACCGTACCGCTGCGATCTCCATGCTTCGGGCACGATGCTTTGTTGTGCTCAGCACACTATTATATTCTCCCTCCACGCCTTAGTGGATGGTTGGGTATGAAAGACCATCTGTAGGTTAAATTGGTTTAACATACAGATGTAACCATGCTCATCGCACAGGCGTGTGGGGTGACGTAACGCCCTAAGTTGCAACTATCCCTATCTATGGCAGCACATGCATCATAGTACGGGAGCACAACTACTGCGACTAGGGTGACACTAACACTAAACCCAGTACGTACTGTTGGGATTCCACTGTCAGGATCCTGACTGCATCCCCTGTACATAGTTAAAGGCTGGGTTGGACAGCAGCAAATTACTCCTTGTGCTCATTTATTTGTAGCACTTTACTGGTATCAATCTCTTTTCTTTAAATCATTGTGATATCTGTTATTTCTGTCTTTATTTTTCTGGTATTTTACTATATAAAATCCATATTAAATGCATTTTTTCATCACCAGGTTGAAAGGATTGTTGACAAAAGAAAGAACAGGAAAGGGAAGTGGGAATACCTAATTCGATGGAAAGGTTACGGGAGCAGCGAAGACACCTGGGAGCCGGAACACCATCTGCAACACTGCGAGGAGTTTATTGATGAATTTAATGGACTACACCTAAACAGAGATAGGAGAGCCAAAGCTGGAAAGCTTTTACGGGGGGCCGCAGTGGACAAAATGCCCCACAGGTCATCTGACTCTGGGAGAGCCAGGGGAGCAGCACAGAAAAGACGAAGGATACATTCCTTACAGAAACAGAAGAAGGTGTGTACTGCCAAATATGCCCCCGGAGACAGATCAACAAAGACCTTAACATACAGAACTACTCCCAGCGGGCTGCAGATTATGCCGCTGAACAAACCCTTGGAGAATGGGGACTCCGCTAGTCACACCGAAGACCAGCACTTTGAAAATGGCTCAGATCAGGGCAAAAACGAGGATGACAAAGTCAGACAAGGGTTACCAAGTGGGCTGGAAGACTGTGATTCAAATCTAATCAACGGAATAGGTATGTAATGTACATTTACTGTGCAAGCTTATAGGAATAAGCACTGAGTGGTCTGGATTGTTGTGCATTTACTGTAAATCAAGAGGAACATCCACTTTCATATTGTAGAATTAAGGGGGTACTGAATCTGTGCAGACAGACGTACAATTGGCACTTTTCGCTGATGCTTGGTCGAATTTACAATCAACATATTCAATGCAAGTGACATTTTTCAACTGTCGGAAAAATCGTCAAGGTCAGAAAATACGTGGATCGGCGAATTACTCGCCGATCTACGTGCTTTCATGTAAAATCCAGATGTTTCCCAATACTTTCCACCAATGCAGATTCAACTTTTTATCAAAGTCAAAATTGCATCGACAGAAAAAAAGTCTGAAAACGGACCACATTTTTAAGTCGGTTTAAATAAATGTGGATTTTTGTTTATTGGTAAATTGTGATGCAGAGTGACCTCTTAACTCAGGCACACACAATATTTTAACCAGTATTCTATATTACAGCAACATTGCCAAAATCCATGCACTCCTCTAAGGGGCGCAAGGGTAAATTGACGATGGTGGTAGTCACAAACTGTCCCTGTTCCCGACTGTTCTATGACACACTATTTTTTTTTATGTTGTGTATATTCAAAAAGTGCAGTTTTGATTTTAGAATTTTTTTATAGGTTTTTTTTTTTTTTATAATTTACCCATCATTTCAAAGGTTCATATTAGGATTCAAGTCTATAATAAGCTGCCAATAAAGGCAGAGCACTAGGTGAGAGAGTTTAGACCAGAAACATACATTTTTTCCATTTGCACCGGCACATCATGCCGTGAGCTTATTGGTGGATGCACGGGAGGCGTGCGGGGCCATATCTGTAACAAATTCCTATTTAAATAAACACAGATATCATGAGTTTTCAAAGCCAATCAGAGGCCTTGTTTAAAAGATGGCAACTTTTTCCATTTAGCGGATGTCTCGAAGCTGAATGTGCTGGAATCCCGGTAGTACAGTACTAAGCTGCTCTTGCTGTTATTGACGCGCATTTGCCAGAAAATATCAGATTTACTAATTGCAAATGAAACTCCCGGCCTTCAGGAACAATTACATTTAACACAAACATGACAAATGCTGGGAATTGCTGCAGAATGAGACTGTTGCATCGCTGTGGCTTTCTGGCTACTGACTTAAACACTCAGAATAAAGACATTTCCCTTGTCACAATTAGATTTCTTATTTAATTATGTGATTACTTACGAAGTGGAATCTGACCAGAAAAATCTTTGGTCTGTGTGCGATACCTGGAAATCAATGCAGTATTACCAGGGCTCCTGTTGGAAAATCTGAATATGTTCACTTGTTATTTGTATTTTACCAGCCGTTAATTTGGACCAACTGCTCGTAAAGCCAAACCACCAGGCAACTAAAAGTAATGTGAAAACATGATGATAAAACAGACATTACCTTTTACACACAGAGCGTCTGACTGAAGTTTTATATTTATATAATGTATATATAATGTATATGTGTGTGTGTAAAGGCTAACTACTCAACGCTATGAGGGGAAGTACTGCCACGGACCACTAGAGGTCACTCGACAGACTAAATTACTTCTTTGTATGCTAAAAGATGTCATAACAGAAAGTGAAAGCAATTTTTGCAGGGACACTTATCTATTTCAAACTTGCTGGCTATGGAGAGAGGGAGCTGTGAAGACAGAGGTTGGAGGTAGGAGCAGATAGGGACTAGGGGAAGGGTGGAGATGTTCTGGGCTAAAAAACGGTCACAGCTCAAAGTGAAATTACATTGCAGAAGCCGTTGTTTTGACAGGCTTTTAACTAGTAAGAATATAATACAGTTACCCTTCTATTTCCACCTTCACTTAGCATGAAGTCATTGTTTTCTCAGCATAAATTGAAGCTAGAGGAATGTAGCAAATTAGACTATTACCATATTTTATTTGTGTTGACTACATGTCCTACAGGTGTGTCCTCCTACATCTAGCCTCAATATGCCATGAAGCATGAGATACCTAACGCAGGTGAGCCGCCAGGCCCAGCAACTCTGCTAGCATCGGGCAAAAATGCATCTTGGTCACAATGCAATGTATATCATGTGTGTGACCGAGGGGTAGATCTATTATGCACTCCCTGCTTCGCCTCTATTGAGGAGCTATATCAAAAAGATGTTGTATGACCACCTTGTCTGACAGATCGGGAGAAGTGGAAGCCCACCCTCCGGCAATCCCCACTAGAGCACACAGCGCATAAGCTTAGTACTGACATCGCCCTGCCTGGCCAACTCCAGTACAATATGCGCAAGATCTCGCTGATCCCACCCGCCGCAGCGCTGTCCCTGCTGTGGAGATAGGGCAACAACACCTGCAGCTTTTGAGATGGATTGATGGGGATGTCGATCACACTCGGGTAGGGGAGACCCCAACATATCTGCTCCACAGGGCAGGGAGTCAGGTACTGCACTATGACGATCTTCCAGATCTAAGAACGAGCTAGCGGTTTAGCCAGTTAGGGGCAGCCCAGCATGTCTGAGAATGCAGGGTTTGCCCCAGGAGTGATTGAGACAGGATCATGTTGAGAGGTGCCTCTTACCACAAGGACACACCACTTTTCTGATTAGAGTGCATAATAAATTCAATAAAAGTAAAATAAAAAAGCCAAGAAAAATGATTTGCTTATTCCATATCCATCCTTATAATGGGTTTGCTCAATTCTAGTTAGGTAGAGCCTTTTAGGAGCTCGTTCTCTTCCCTAGTATCTCTTGCTGATTCTAGCTGGTTAGTATTGCTTAATTTATTGTATTTGATGAAGAGGCGGAACTTGTTCTTAAATCCTGGAGGAAGCTGGTGATGGGCTGGCAACCTGGACACACTAAAGCTGTGGACACACGATACGATTCTGGCTATCGATTTTGACTATATAGCCAAAATAGAATGGGCCCAGGATGAATCGGCATCATTCTTCAATCACAATGGATCAGCAGGCCAGACATAAGGGGAATCAAATTTGCTACTTTACCTACACCAATGGGGGCAGAATGTAGAAAACAGCATCCTGAGCCGAACAGCAGAAAGAAACTGGCTTGACGTGAGCCGGAATTTTTTTTTTATGAAAAGGAAAAATGTTTTTAAAATTAAAGGAACTCCATTTAAAAATATTGTTACGTTGATAAAACAAAACTTTGTTAGATGGCAACAACATAAAATACCAAGAAGCCAATGTACTAAGCCTGGAGAGAGAGAGAGTACCAACCAACCAGCTCCTAGCTGCCATTTTTAAAGCACAGCCTTTAACAGCTACGAACTGATTGGTTTGTACCTTTTCTCTCTCCAAGATTTTTAAAACCAATATTTCTTCATTCTGAAAGAGGGCACATTTGAAGAAACATCAGTCTAATGCTTAGAGACCACTATATACTGTATGTATAGATAACTGATGCTGGATGTTGACTGAAGTCAACTCTGTCATAGCATGCATGTCTAATCCTACTATACTTCCACTTGGAGTTGGGGGTCCCCTTGGGGACCCTGTGGATAGGAAAACAGAATTCTCTGAAGGCTATATGTTTCTTTAGTGATTGCATTGATGCCTCAAACTCACACTCCAGGACCCTAAGACTTTATATGGATGATCGTGACAAGTAAAACAAGATACCCACTAATAAGTATACATATTGTTTAAAAGTGCATAGAGTTCCTATGTGAAGCTTAGTTACCATTGCTTCTTCAGCTAGGTCAATGGCATCTTCAATGTTGGCTAGAAAATTGCAGAAGCACAGTCTTAAATCTAGTTTCAATTCAATTTAAGGATAGATTAGATCTTTTCTCCAGAGTGCTTTAGTATTATGTATTTTTTGTCACCGAGATGTTTTTTGAAATCCCCACTCCTCACATCTGTAGTTCAAAGATTATATAAGTAATATGCCACGAATTCAATGCAATGGGGAGATTGTTCCTTCTATCTCCAGACAGCATCTTTCTGAGCCTCCAAGATGAAGAATTAGTCGTCAAATCACAGAATCCGCCAGGAATATAGTCGAGATCAGTGGCCATTATTTTGCATTATGCAGACATATTCCATTGAAGAGAAGTGGGTTTTAAAGTTTAAAATAAATGGCTACATGATATAATTTCAAGTTTCCAAGAGGCTACTGTACTGAAAAGTAATAGACTCAGCAGAAAAAGAAGCTCAGCAAGACAGTCTACAAAACGTATCCAAACCAAGGCTAGTGCAGGAGTTCCCTTAGATCCGAAATGCGTAGACTTTCTTTCCAAACTATCCCTTGTGTGGAAAAATTCTGGAACCTATCATGGAATTATTTTACTTTATTCTCATATCTATATGATATGATGATGAGTATTTTCTCTTTTTTGTAGAACTTCAGTACACTTTATTAAAGTTGAGGTGTTGCCAATAGCAACCAATCCGATTCTAGCGATCATCTGCTAGAAGGTGCTAGATAAATAAGTAGAATCTTATTGGTTGCTACGGCAACATCTCCACTTCTGAAAAACATTTTAGTTTCATGTTTGTTGTGGCTGTTCAACAAAGATCATTTCTGGATCCTGGAACAACACTTCGAGTACACTCAACTCTTTCAGTCTGTAAACCTCTCCAAGAATACAAGAACACAATAATATGACAAAAGTTGTGTCCTTATCTGTATGAAAGCCTGGTGATACTTGTAACAGGCCATAAAAGCCATAACATCGCTGGCGATAACTTTTCTGCAGAGACTTGGCTGGGCTGTTAATCAAAAACTCATTCATAATAATATTTTTTTCTAGAAGTGGCAATAACTACCAGACCAAACAAGTTAACTTCTGAAGCTACTTTTCTTGGAACAAGTACAATCTCAAGTTCCTTAAACTTAATTAATATTCTCTTCCACCACTGTAAATTAGTTTCTTCCTAGGCAAGATGGCACTTGTGCCACCCTTAGAGAACTAATGCTGTAGGATTGCTACATCAGATTATCAAGGAACACTCTCTAATGAATGGCAAAAGCCAACACTAAACAAGGGATCTCAGTTTGATCCAGTTATTTAGAATGGAGACCCATCTTCTCTTGATGTTAACATAAAGCAAAGTTATGAAGGAAAGAAAACATTCATATATGTTGTAAGTTCAAGGAGTATGGAGAGCCACAAACCAGTTGTGGCCTTCATAGATCCTAGCACTAGAAGCAAGAGAAATGATGGAGTAAGTGGCTAAACTGTTGTTATTGTAGTGATGGACTATTTGATCCTCTATTCAAGCTACTAGTAAAAAATATATTTGACCTTACACAAGTGAACATTACAGCAATGGGACAAAATGCCACATAACTAAGGTTCTTATCTCATCGAAAGATCGTGGGGACAAAATAAGTGGATGTATTAGTATTTCCATAGGGGTGCCAGATGACAAATGGATAGCCTCCTTTTCATCTCTTCTCTCTTATTCAGAAAAATCCAGAAATAGAAGAAAGAGGTGATTACAGTTTTTCCATTTTGGCTGGCATTCTTTAGGTAGAAACATGACCTCCCTGTTTTTTATCCAGATTTATTACACCAGGATCAAGCCTTTTACCAAAATCTGTTTTAAAAAGTAATTGAAACTGCACATAGACAATGGGGTACCAGAGTCTATATGAAATAATCGGATCCAAGCAAGAGATAATAACTTCACTAGAGTATTAGAGTTTGTAAGGAAGTTGGTTGGTGGTGGTTAATGGTGTGAATTCAGAACTAATTCAACCTCACTTTCCATACTTTCTTGATTTCTACAAACTGGACTTTTTTTGGTGACCAAATTGGCTTTCAAACAATTGATCAAGCAGTGCTTTTTGTGGTACTTCAGTTTAGTACTCAAGACATTAATGGATTTGAACTAATGCTTGTGTTTTCCCTCAGATGAATGTTATTGAAAGTAGTTCTTATTGTGACTATTACCCCTGCCAGAAAACTTGGAAAGTTAAACGCACTTCTTTAAAGATAAAGTGGTCCAGAGAGCCAATCCAACTTTCGTGCCAAAAGTCATCATTTCATATCAACCAGGAGTTTGTGTTACATCCAGTAAATGAAAAGGAAAAGTACAGTAGGGCAATATAATAGATGATCCTGTGAGAGTCTGTATAAATATATACATAAATCCTATTTGTATGGATATAGAACAATTGTTTATGGTTCAGATGAGATTTCAGAATGGTCATGCCCCTTCCAGATCAGTGATTTCTAAATAGATAAGTGAAACAATAACATAGACATACTGTACAATAGAAATGGACATAAAGATATGGAAATAGTAAATGTGCACACTACTTAAGTAGTAGTAACTTCTTGGGCAAAAAGGGCTTAAGCCTCTTAACAACTTTGCAACACAGCAGGCTGAACAACTGTCCATACGTTTATGTAGATAATATCAATTGTAGTTCTTATCCTTCACTGAAACGGATACTTAAAGAATATTTAATTTATGTTGTTGCGTATGTGGGTGCAGTGGCGGAGCTTGTAGGTGGTGAGCCATGGTGAATAAATTTAATTTTCTTTCACCCTAACCCAAGTTTGCAATATGTAACACGGCAGTGCGTGACAGGAAGAGGAAGAGGGGTGACAGTGTAAGGCAGGTGGAGGCAGAGTGTGACAGGGGGAAAGAGTGGGTGACTTGGGAATCCAGAGGGTGAGGGGTACAATCACAATGTCCTATGTGGTGCGGATAGAGGCAGTGGCCCCTTCTCTCTTTGACAGGTGCCCCAAGAGTTCAAGAACGTCTCCCTAAAATTGGGGTGTTTCCCAGACATTGTGGAAGAGTGGTCAGGCATGGTTTAAGGATATCTTTGATTGAGCACGATCGGTTTAATAAGAAAGACGGAGCCACTAGACATTAATTCTGTTCTACACTGCCTTAATGATGGGGGGGAGTTTACAGTAGTTATAAAAATAATACTCCAAATCAAAGGCTATTCCCTACTTCTTATTTTGCACTCTAAAATGTATTTACATCTTTTTCGCATTATTTCTAAATCAGGTTTTCAAATATTTTTTAAGGTGATTCATTGACAAATGGCGAATTGAGCTCACACAGTCCCGTTAAGCGGAAACTAGATTTGGAAAAAGACTACGTCTTCGATAAGAGACTGAGATACAGTGTCCGTCAAAACGAAAGTAATTGCCGATTCCGGGACATTGTTGTGAGGAAAGAAGATGGCTTTACTCATATACTTCTGTCCAGTCAGACGTCCGACAACAATGCCCTGACACCTGATGTAAGAGAACCATATGTATTTTCTTTTTGTTTACCAAAGGTGTCTCATTTTTATTGAAGGAAATTATCCGATATTCTGCATGGTGCTGAAATGTTGAAATGAAGATCCCATTTTATTAATGTTATATGTGTAAATATTATTTAGATGTGTACTCATCGCACCAAACAGTCTCAGCAAGCCGGGGTGACTTGGATTGCCCAAAATATGCATTTTGTCCGTAAAAATCAAACAACTGGAAGTGACAAAGAAAAAGTCACTATGCTACACTTCTCTGTGTGGCTTAGTTGGGTGAGGTGACTTGCGCCAGATAGTTTTTGTCCGGCAACGGCTTACAGTACATAGAATAAAATTAATTACTTCTAAAAAGAAAAGAGGTGATGTTGCCTATCATTTCTCTATTGCGTCCTAGAAAATGATTGACCAAATCTGATATGGGCAACATCACCTTTCATTTTTAGAAGCTTTAGTAAATTTGCCCCTTTGACTTAACATAGGTGTACCTTTTGTGTTCCTATATACCATATCAATATAAGGGGTACCCAAAAGAAACTGCAATTTATTAAAAATAGTGTATTTATTTGTAAATTTTTGAAACTTTAGTCACCTTCAATGTTTTCTACACTTGTATCAATACATTTGTCAACACTTTTTTTTTTTTTTTTTGCATTGCTCAAAACTTTTTATCTTGTACTCACCGTTGATGCCGTTTCGTAGTTTTTACAGTTTTTTTTACACTTTCACAAAATGACACAGGTCAAGAGCAGGTGGGTGGGGCTATGATGTCCTATCGTTTCTGGTTAAAAAAAAATGCTTAACACATAGGGTGTTATTCTGGTTCACTCCTTCTGACAAATTCCTTCTTAAATGGACAAAACCATGTGCACTGCAGGTGGGGCAGATGTAACTTGTGCAGAGAGAGTTTGGGTGGGGTTTTACTTCAAAGTGAGATCTATATTACCATGTAAAAATAAAGCAGTCAGTATTTTCCTTGCACAGAAACAAAATCTAATTCTCTGCACATTTTACATCTGCTCCCCTGCACATGGTTTTGTCCATTTAAGAAGGATTTTGTCAGAAAGAGTGAACCAGAATAACCCCCAGAGTGCTGTGTGGTCAGGTATGTTGTCATGATGGAAGAACAAGTCACCTGTTATCCACAAATCGGGACTTTTTTTAAAAAAAACTTCCAAATTAAAAACTTAGGTTGACTGTTTGACCCTGTGGAACGAATGAACAAACGAATGAGCAGTGTTTACATAAGCATCTCTCGCAAAAATAGGCGAAACGTTGAAATAAAAAAAAATGTAATAAATTCACTGGAGTCAAACGGTATTTTACCCCCTACAACAGTAGTGAACCCCACTCAGTAGGGTTCCGCAAGCATTTACCTAGTGGTGGAAGCCCATTCTGCAAGTAGAACAGGATTTCTGTTTCTTTTGGATACCTCCTCCTGTAGCATACTGTATGTTATAGCAAAGCATAATGATGTGTTTAGTCAAATAAATGTTCAAACTCTAAGTAAATTGACATTACCATATCGTGTCTGTTCCAAAGCTTTTATCTTTTCAATATAGTTATGTAATTTATTGTTTTCTTGTCTTATGCAGCATTTATTTTTATTCTTTTCATTTTAAATCCACCTGTGCATATATCTTAATCCGATTTGGCACCAGTACTCTATTTATATATTTATTTATTTATTTGTAACTTTGAATCTACATTAAGGACCTATTTCTGGTTGATGCTCAAGGCTGCAAATTTCCCAGCCTTGCAAATCTCACAGATGCCGGCCACTTGGACATCCGCCCCGTCCCCTCGCACGCCACGCTCCCCCCTCAGGGCTGCTAATGGATGATTTGTATAATCATCAATTCGCAGCCTTGGGTGCCGGGGGAGAAAACGACGGCGACCTTCGAATTATTTCTCCAGTGCTCTGTGGTGTCTCAGATCTCCAAGCGCCCTGTGCAGGAAGCGGATGGGCAGCTGACATCCGCGGATGTCAGCTGCCTGCACCCAGGTCACTGGGCCATTGCTATGGTAATGCCCAGTGTTTTCATGGGACCGCATGCGCAGACGCTAAAAAATCTTTAACTCAGAATAACCCCCTAAATCTCCTATTTTATTCTGACATTATAACTATTCATTTAGAAGAAAGCTGCTAACAAATAATTAACAGGTGCGGGTTGACCATAATATTAAACCAAAGTTTATAGTGACCTCTTTCTGTTTGCAGTACTAAAATAGTCTACGTATATCGGATTTCACTTTGCCCACTTAGTTCGAAGGATCTCCTATTTATTCTGTAAATTGTAACTTTCGAACAATCATTTTTTAGTTTTGTTCCTTCTTGGTTTTCATTTTCTTATAATTGCTTCCTATCAAAAGGGAAATCTGTCCTACCCTCTGGGACAGAGAGCTGATTAAATAAAATCTCTTAACTGTATGGTCAGCAGTTTATGTTTAATTTTCAAATCTAGTCATTTTCGTTGACCTGTTGGATTGGCGTATGGTCTTTTTAAAAATAAAAAATAACATTTTAAACCGTTTGAGACTAACTTAACTTAAAGGATGCAGTAGTTATTCTTGCCTTAGAAATACTTTGAGGCGGTATTCAATATGTGCCAATATTTCAGACAGGGGAAACATCAGCACTCGCCTATTCAATGCTGCCGTTTCCGACAACATTAAAGGCAGATTACGACAAAACAGATCCAACTTGAAAACAAGACGGAACTGTTTTGTCGGAAACAGCCACGGATTGTCCAATTCACTGCCGTTTATTCGACAATCCACGTACGTTTTTGCCGACACGCCCAATTTCCTAAACTCGACAGCCGAAACATTGAATACTGGCTGTCGGGTTACAGTCGCGCTGGGTGAAAATGTCCCAACAGTCGGAATTCCATATTGAATTCCTTTGTGTAATTTAAATTTGACATTAATCCTTTTTTGCGCCATATACTGTAGAGCAAGTGGCACAACTTTGAAGCTCCGCCTCTGGTGTCACTCCTGTAGAATAAGTGCTTTTTTCCTGAATACTGTGTCATCTTCTGATCGTAGTCTTGTTCAAATTCATTTATGCTGCCCTACTTACTTAGGGTAAGTATATTTTTAAGCAGTAATGAGACAGGGCTCACTTGTATTGGGTCCCTGTCTTTTTACTAAGATAAGCAATACAGGGGCAGATTTATTAAGCCTGGTGAAGTGATAAAGTTGCCAGTGATAATGCACCAGTCAATCAGCTTCTAACTGTCAGGTTATAGGCAGGATTTGAAAAATCACAGGAGCTAATTGGCTGGTGTCTTATCACCAACCACTTTATCTTTTCACCATGCTTAACCCCTTCACTGGCACTCTTGAGAGTTTTCCAGGCTATGCGCCAGTGCCCAGTCTGTCAAACTCCTTGGGAGCGCCACTGCCTGCGCTCCCTCTAGCTGGGCAGCGCCACTGAGTGCTGCCTGGCTCCTGCTGCCTGGCCCTGCCTTCTTACCCCCTGGCTGTGTGCGGCGTGACCTTGCTAACATCACGCCCCACGCAGCCGGGCTGCCGGGGGCAGGGCCAGGCAGCGGCTGATCTAGTGCGTGGCCCTTCCCGGCCCCTGGTGACACAATGGGGGGGGAGGGTAAGGAGCGCTCCCCAAAAAGGCTCTCCCCGTGGGGAGCGCTCCCCAAAAAAACTGGAAGGTTAATAAATCTGCCCGTTCATCACAGACAATCTACATAACATGCCAATGTCGCATTAGTGATGGGAGGAAGTCTGCAGCCCACTTAACAGGCTATGAGGCGAGGTTTGAGGAGTTGTGTAGTCATTTCATAGTGGCACAAAACTCTGCAGTTCCAAATGTGCCAGGTGTAAAAAATAAATTAATAGAAGTGCATTTTTTACAATTTTATATGGTAGTGCCACTTTATTGTATGCAGTCATGTCTTGTCCCATTGGATCTTACAGTCTAAATTCTGTGACATTTGTCCTAGTCTATATTAGCATTCAGGTTTTTTTGTTTGTTTGTTTTTTTCTTTTAAAGTATGGGATGAAACCAATATGCCAGGGGGAAATGTAAGCAAGCCCAGGGAGAACATGCAAATATCACAGTCGGGGCCATGTCCTTAAATGAACTCATGACATCAATACTGTGTGGCAGCATTGCTAACCGCTATATCACATGAATCCTGACCATGCTAAATATATTTTACTGAATGAATGAATTTAACAAACTGCTACTGACATATTGGAAGCATTGCTTTCATGACTGCACAGTGTGGGCTGTTAGAGCCACAAACCAGTGCAGGACCAGTGATGTAACAGCAGCTCAAGTTACTGTAGCTTTATGTCCTGCATCAGATGCCATTAGCACACAGTCATATAGAGGTATACATTGAGAATGTCAGGATTGTTGACCATGACAGGATGTCGAAATTGTAAATATCAACAGCTGATTTGTAGTGTTGGGATTGTTAATTGTATCCTTTATACATAACAACAAAGGCTCCACATTGCCTAACAAAGTACATAAACAAAAAAGGACATAGTTTTATAGACATCGCTGCATCAGCGGTCAAAACACTCAAGCAGCAGGCCTTTTGAAACCAGGGATATTTGCCATTGTATGGTGACTACATGTGAGGGAAGGAAAAGCACATGAGAAAAGATGATCCTGCTGCAAACTGCTCGTTCTAAAGGGGAGGGTCAGAGAATGGTGACCTAGACCACTGGTTATCAACCTCGGTCCTCAAGTACCCCCAACACTTCATGTTTTCCAGGTCTCCACACAGAATCACAAGTGAAAGAATGAGCTTCACCTGAGGATCTTTTAAAATGGGTCAGTGAATTATGAGTGCAACTGCCAGGTGATCTGTAAAACATGAACTGTTAGGGGTCCTTAAGGAACGAGGTTGAGAACCAATGACCTAGCTGGTGCAGACAGTGAGCATAGAACAGAGGGTTAGGATGAGAGATGGATGGCTTTAGTAAAGAAGTGGGTCTTAAAAGCATTTTAAAGTGGTAGGAAGTACTCGGTAGGAGATGCTGAATTAGTTTGTGGAGCACAGTGAGTAGCCAGCAGTGGGCAGCGAGATTAGGTCAGCAATGGAAGTGGGTTGTGTGAGCGCTTTGGTAAATGAATGTTAAAAGCTTGAGTTGTGTTCTAAGGGGGGGGGGGGTGCAAGTATAGTGCTTGTAAGAGAAAGGCAGATGTAGTACATTTGGAGAGGTAGATGAGCTGGGCAGCAGCATGGAGAGTGTTTGGAGGCCATGAATAAGGAAGGTGCAGTAGTCCAATTTTGGAGTGAGAGGATGAAGGTCTTGGCAGCAAGGTGAGAGGGTCTGATCCTGAGGACTGCGAAACGTATTGAATGTGTGGTTTGAAGGAGAGTAAGGCGTCAAGGTTAACGCAAAGCCAGTACACTAGGAGGCTAGAGGAGATAGTGGCGCTGTGCAAAGATAATGACATTGTGATAAGTGAGGTTTTATGGGATGGTGGTGGGATGATCATCTCGGTCTTTAAATATGTTAAGTTTAAGAAAGTGCTGGAACATCCAGGGAAAGATAGCAGAGATACGAATGAGTTGAGAGGAAGAACGGTCAACGGAGTATCCTCAGCATAGAGATGATATTGGAGGTCAGAATACCTGATAAGCTCATCTAAAGACAGAGGGAGAATAGGAGGGGTCCAAAAACAGAACTTTGAGAGACATCTACTTAGTGGAAGTGTGGGGGGGAGTGGAGTTATGATAGGAGTGGTAAGAGAGGTAATGTAGGAGGACAGTCAGGAGAGTGCAGTTCATAGACCAAGGGATAAGAGTTAGATATACTCAAATCTCCAATGGAAAGTCACATATGCCGAAAAATTTGCACTGCCATTGTCGACATTTTGAATGTTGACATTTAAAAAGTGATGACATTCTGTATGTCAACATATTTTACTACACCCAGTAAATAAGTGGAGGGAGCTTGTATTGTCTATAATGGAGTAAGGCGATTATACTGTAGCTGGTCAGGTTAATGTTGCATAATCTATTTTATTTTCTAGAAAATGTATATTTAATGGTCCTTCATTTGCACTTTGTCAGCATACATTGCCACATGTAAAGGACTATGCAGACAAGCACATTGGGTTTTTGTTTTTAAATCACATGCTAACATTTAAAAACAAATATTTTTTTATTTGATTGTCAAGCAAAGTGCTGCTCCCAGGTAGTAATAGTAATATATATAGATTATAACTAAGCAGTTCTTTGTAATGTTTTTCTTTGTGAAAGATTCTGTCTGCGCAAACATTTAACTGAAAGACTTGTGAACAGTCTATGTTGGTGGGAGAGCAGTGTACAGGGTGATACGCTATACATAGATAGACCCAAAATAGTATCAAGCCGACTCTTATTAACACCGTCGCAAACCCCAGGAGCGGTGTAATGATAGGCCATGATACATCTGGGTTTAAAGGGACAGGCACACCTGGGATCAAGTAGAGAAAGTGGGTATATTGACTAAATGGAAGAAAGATCTCTTTGAAAAGAAAAGTGGGGTTTCCATGACAACCAGCACTCTTGGGATTTCTCACGATCTTTAACAGCCTCTGTCATGATCACAGGAGGAACGTTGTAATTCTAGGCAGTCTGGCAAAGCCTGCGTTGGTTTTGTTGTTCTGCTAATGTAATTGCTGTGGCCTCAAGAACACTGAGGGCCATATGTATCAAGCTTCAAAAAGTGATAAAATGGAAAGTGATAGCCAATCAGCTCCCACTTGTCACTTGTCAAACCCAGCTTGTAACACAGCAGATGGGAGCTGATTGGCTGGCTGTTTATCAGTCTCCAATTTATCACTTTTTGAAGCTTCATACATCTGGTTCTGAAGACCATTGTAAACTAAAGCCATGAAAGTTTATTAATAACAGAAGTTACTGGTATAATTTTCCTTCTGCCATTCTAGGTATATCTAGAAAAATAGTGCTCTCATGTTGTGTACGGAAGTAACCGTTTCCAGGACAATAAAATAATTATTGTTTATACAGTACTGTATGTTGGAACACTTGAAAGGATAATTCGAACACATGTCCGTAATCTATTGGCTTATGCCGTAAGGGGGTCAGGACTCTGATCGCAGGTATGCCCACTGCAGTCTCGTAGGCTTTCTTAGCTGAGGCATGTGTACCATCTCATACACAACTGCCCTCTTCTCTTCACATTTCACTCACAGCTCTCTCATACTCAAACACTCAGCGACCATCTTTGTCCACATACTCCTCTCCATCTTTGGCCACCAGCCTCTAGAAGTACGTTGATCAAGTCTTTACTACTTACATTTGCGCTGTAAGGTGTATTGAACTGTGGCGCTCTTTTTAACTGTACTTTTTGATTTATTTACTGTAATGTTAAGTTTTGTCTCCCTGTACTGTTCCTTTGTACGGCGCTGCAAAACACTTGTGGGGCCATTTAAATAAAACTATAATAATAACTGTCTCTTGGCTAAGTTAAGGCAGCTTTCTGCTGCTACAAGGTCACCACCATCTTAACTCATTGTGAGTGCTCACCCTTCCACCCAATCTTCAAATAAACACAATAAAACAGCTTACTCGGGACATACTGTACTAAGAAATTATGGAGGTATATCCCATCCATTGTACCAAGAGTACAGACAAAGATCCTGTGATAAAAGATTTAAAAACAGGGAAGTGTAACAGGGACCTTCTGTTTTAAGACCCATGGGTAGAGCTCTGACATCTTCAGTGTAAAGATGATAACAGCTGGTAACGTTCACCTTGCAAATATTGGTTGATTAAATATGTAGGAGATGCAAATTAAGGGCCAGATTCATTAAGCTTGGTGAAGTGATAAAGTGTCTGGTTCATTATTACCAGCCAATCCGCTCCTAACTGTCAGGTTACTTGCTGGGTTTGAAAAGTCACAGTTAATAGTTGATCGGCCGGTGATAAAGTACCAGCCCCATTAACACTTCACTGGGCTTAATAAATCTATTAAGTTCTATGGTTAAAGCTATGGTTAATGAAGATGACTGTGGAATTCAACATTTCAGGCCTTTAATGGACATTCATCAGGAACTGAAGTCCATTAAAGGACTGAAACGTTAAAATAAGGATGCCATGTGTTTCTGACTCTTCTTGTAAATGCTGCCATAACTATCGCCTTACTGCAGATCTACTGTCTATTTGATGTTCCTACATAAAGGAAGACACCTGGGCAAGCACTTATTGAGTGGCAGAACTGTGTTTGTCTACCAAATATATGTACAAGAGACCTGTGCAATGAAGTTATGTTTGTCTCCTACACTCAGATTATGAAAGAGGTCCGACGGGCTTTATGTAATGCGTCATCTGATGACAGTAAACTCCTGCTGCTTAGTGCCGTCGGTAGTGTATTCTGCAGCGGCCTTGACTATTCCTACCTTATCGGGAGGTTATCTACAGACCGGAGGAAGGAAAGCTCAAGGATTGCAGAAGCTATAAGGTACTTGAACATTAGCTGTTGAAAAGCAATTAAAAAACTTTTAACAAACTGGATTATCTATTTTATAATGAGTGGTAAATAAACTATATATCTGTCTGTAAATAAACTATGCAGTCGGCTTCATCTCAATGTTATGATTTTAGTATTATAGCATTGAAATATAATTGTTTATTATTGATATACAGTAATTAACAAGATTTGAAGGGATATGTCCACTTTTGCAACCCAACACATGACCCTGTACACATCCATCACGTGTAGATGGATGTGTACAGGGTTCATCCATCTATTGGGAACATGTACAGTATGTTCCCAATAATGATCTGATTGTATAGACCATTATAGGCCACCCGGGAAACCCAGCGACGCTGTCAACCACGCTGAAGACAAATGACAAGATAGGCCCATGTTTGACCAGAATAATTTTTTTTTCCTTGAGTTTCAAAGCCAATAATAATGTTTCTTTTTAAGGGATTTTGTAAAGGCATTTATCCAATTTAAGAAACCAATTGTAGTCGCCATCAATGGCCCAGCTCTTGGCTTGGGGGCATCCATCTTACCTCTGTGTGATATAGTTTGGGCAAGTGAAAAGGCTTGGTTCCAGACTCCGTATGCCACTATCCGCTTGACTCCTGCTGGCTGCTCTTCATACACATTCCCTCAGATACTCGGTGTTGCCCTGGTGAGTTGTCTTTATTTCAAAATGTTTTTCTATTTCCCACCATGATTCACTTAGAGAAGTCTTTATTTGGCTTAGAGTTGACTATGATCTTTGTCAAATGCTTGGCAATAACAATCAAAGCTCTTTCTCTCTAGGCCAATGAGATGCTGTTCTGCGGGAGGAAGCTTACCGCACAAGAGGCATGCAGCAGAGGGCTTGTCTCGCAAGTATTTTGGCCAACAACGTTCAGTCAAGAAGTTATGCTCCGAGTAAAAGAGATGGCTGCTTGTAGTGCTATGGTGAGATTATTCTGTATTGTGGTAACTTTTGTTGACCTCCCCAATAATGTACCTTCAATTATGCCGCTGTTTGTAAGGACATAAAATATGATACCTACAGTATATTCCCAGGAAATATGATCTATCACGGGCTGCCTTTGGTGAGCAGTTTCCTCTGACTATATATATATATATATATGCATACACGCTAACCGGCTTTCCCCCTGCCTGGCGCAGTCAGTGGGGGGGCGGACAGCTTTGCGTAGCGCATAGCGTCCTCGAAGCCACTCATCTCTGGTAATACCAGCAGATGAGCAGCTTTCCTGCTGATGATGTGGGAGCGCGCATCACCGCTCACCACTCGCCGCTGGGCCATACACACTGGGTGGTTTTGAGCTGGAAGCCGCTCAAACTTGCTGTATTGAGCGGCTTTCAGCTCAAAGTCACCCAGTGTGTATGGGCCTTTACAGTGGCGTAAGTTCGTCACAGTTGCCCGGAGGCAAGATATATATTGGTGCCCCCCACCACACACACAACCTTATATAATATGTGTCTGTTCTGAAATGTGTTTTATGCACACATAAATATAGAGAGAGAAAGAGAGAGAGAACACATATATTTCAGAACTCGGCTACGGAAGGGATATGGATGGCTTTCAATTAAGTGATTTAAACTAGCTGGGGAGGAGAGGTGCCCTTTGGGAGCTGGAGCCCGGCGGCAGATGACTCCATTGCCTCCCAGAATTCTGCCCGTGGACCTTTAGTTCTTTGTGAGGATATTCTTTACTACATTGGCAGTAAAATCTGTACAATGATACTGGTACATATTGCCACCGTCTCCACAGACCGCTGTCCCTCATTATCAGAGGTGGTAGAGGCTAAGACATTAGAGCAATTTAAACATGCCCGGAATAGACGCAAGAATATTCTTGAAAAGAACTAATGGGGCATACACACAGTGCAATAGAGGCTATGGCCGAAGTTGACAATGCGATTTCCCATTCATGTGCATGGAACCAACTTTGACTACACGCGCTTGCGATTTCGACTATATTCATATGTGTTTTTTGGCCATGTGCGATTTGGCCTTATGCCTGAATACGCTGTGTGCGATATAGTCAAAATAGACCTTGTCTGCAGTCTATTTTTACTTGCGATACCCACGCCAAGGTGCCGCACATCGGTATTACAAGTCTCTTAACACGCGATTTGTCTAACTTTCCATCCAAATTTGACTATATAGTGAAAATAGTGAGCCAAAATCTCACCGTGTGTATGCCCCTTTAGTGTTGAGATTATACCTAAAGGATAAAAAGGGCAGACTAGTTGGGCCCAGTGTCTTTTATCTACCATCAAATTCTATGTTTGTATGCTGTTTCCAGGTGAATCTAGCCACTCAGCTCCATGTCGATGTGTCCACTCCATCCCCATCACAGTATACTGGCCAGTACCCTCTCACAGTATAGTGGCATGGAACGGTCTTCATTAAAAGCATAGCTGAACCCATCTTAACAGTATGGCTTGCAGTGCCGTCCCTTCCTTACAGTATAGAGACCAGTGTCCCCATCCCCTTTACATTGTAGTAGCTCTACCATCTTTACAGTATTGCATCCAGTGTCCTTCATCCTTGACACTGTGGCTGCTTGTCCCTCTCCCTTCACAGTATAGCACCCATTGTGGAATGGGACACAGTGCCCTATACAGTTTTGTTATTCAAAGTAAGTTGTGAAAGTGGTAAATCAGCATTCTGATTGGGTTCTGTGATATACAGTATAAATGACTATCATCATGAAGCATTAAAATAAACTCATGTTTCAGGTGTGCCACTGAACTTTTCAGTTACTTCTAAAGGTCCTTATTTTATAGTGTCCTCATATATAAATATTTGTGTACCCTTTTAACTGTCCGTATCTACCCACAGGTATTAGAGGAATCCAAATGTCTAGTCCGAAGCTTCCTGAAATCCGTCCTGGTGGATGTAAATGAGCGGGAGTGTCAGATGTTGAAACAGCTCTGGAGCTCACCCAAGGGTCTGGACTCGCTGTTCAGCTACTTACAAGACAAAATCTATGAAGTCTGATATCTTCCCGTCAGGCGTTTTCTTTCCACTTCCGTCTTCACGTCTGCGATAATCTTGAAAGATGCTTGAAAGACATTTTTTTGCCAGAGCCCAACATTATGCAATGAGGAGTTGGTCATACTGCTTCCAGATTTTTTTTTTTTGTATGTAACAAAAAGTGGTACATGCTTCCAGAAGCATATAAGATTAATGAAGTACTGAAACTTCCATCCACATAAAAAATGGATAACATTCCGTCAGCCACCGGGACAGTAATACTGTGTGTGCTGCATTAAGTTGTTTCACTTGCTCCGATGACACTCGTCGAATATCTAGTTGAAGTAATAATGTGAGAATTGCACTTTGTACCTTTCTTTTTTGGATTGTTTGTTTCTTGTACTTAAGTATTGGATGATTTGTATATATCGTTTGTCCATCTGTTTGGGTTTATTCTTGTTTTACTTTATTTTTATTTGTTGTTTTGGAGAAAAACATGTTGTTTTCTTCTGTATGTTAATTAGCCAACTGAACTAATTTATTGTTTCTACGTTTCTTTTTCGAGGGTAAAAGATTAAATGTTTCCTCCTTGGGCATTTTTTCCACTTTTACGCCTCTCATGCAAAATATGATTAACAATGCAGTTTTATATTATACCACCAAAAAGAAAATCGAAAGGAAGTTATGTTGCATTAAATGTCAGTGACCTTTTTCCTTTAATGCACCCATAGCGTCACTTTATTAATGGTAAACTGTACTTGCAACTTAACAGGAATGGAGCTTCGTACATTAAGAGTTCTTCCTGTCCCATTTATGCCTCTAAGGTGCACTGCCGCCTTGCATTTCGTAACCCGTCAGTAGTGTTGTCCATGCTACTACTCCGTGGACAGGACATACACCAATTGTCACAGGTGATGATGGAAAAGTCTCCTGTCTTTTTGAAACTGGTACCAGTGTAGTGGCAATCAGTTGTAGGCATGGGGGCATTGTAAGCGGGGACTTCAGTGGTATTGTAGGCACATTGTGGCTCTCAACATAATCAATGTTCCCTCCATCTTAGCTAAGCATTGCTATGTTTCGTATCGGTGATGTTGACATCCGAACATTATGTCGGGAACTTGGATTCCCCCTTTAGCATGTTACACCGCCTGTACTGAATGTAATACTTTTTTTTATAGATTTACAAACCTTACAATACTTCATCCAAAACAATGCTTTAGGTTAGTGTGTGAAATATGGAATATAATTGTCCTCCTATTGTTTGTTTAGAAAAAAAAAATGGTGTTTATATTTTTTTGCTTTGAAAGAAATGCACTTCTTTTTTTCTGATATTTATTTAACGTTGGTAATGTTACAGAGTGCATAAATGCAGGTGAGAGATTGGAAACCTTGCTGAAGTTATTCTCTTCTTTTCAGTCTCTGTTGTTCCCTAGTCCCTAGTCACCTTATTAGATTAGCACTTGTTTTTGGCTTTAAAGGGGATTCCTTAAACAATTGGATTGGCCTTCCCCATCTCTAAAAGTCAATAGAATTCCATAATTCTAAAAGTCAATCGGTGTTCCCCATTTCTAAAAGTCGATTAGATTTCCCCATCTCTTAGTCAATCTGGGTTCGCCATCTCTAAAATTTATTTGGGGTCCCCATCTCTAAAAGTAAATCAGGGTTCCCCATCTTTAAAGGTCAATTAGGTTTCCCCATCTCTAGAGTCAATCTGGTTTCCCCTCCCCATCTATAAAAGTCTGCAATATTATATGTATTAATGCTGTTTCTGTAACCCATGGCAGATTTATCTGAGACTCCTAAATGTCTCCGACACAAACGAACAGTTGATCTACAAACCTGTAAATGCATAACTAAATTTTTACCATTTTATTTAGATTCCTTAATAGTTAAGTTCTGATTTGATTTATTTATTGATTAATTATTTTGTTTGCACTTAAACCTATTAAAAGGGATACAATTAATTTTCTTGTTTAAAATTATATTTGCGTCTAGTATTTTTGAATAAGTGTGGTGATCACCTAACCTCTAATATTCCCACCATTCTTGAAAGCACGGATTCCACTTTTTTAACCATTTGCAGCAGTACAACTGCCTACATTAATTATAAATTACACTAAAATATTATAATTTCAAAGCAATATACATATTGTAAAATGTCTTACAAAAGCCCAAAAAAAACAGCAATGCAAGAAAAATGTTTATTTAAAAAATTATTTTTGGACCAAGCAGTTTTGATTTGGCCACGGGGATATAATCTTAAGTGTACTTGCCAGTCGAACTGAGTGGAGGCAGACATTTTGTGAGCTGTACTATTCTGCAAGAGACGTCAATGTATCTATTTACCAGAAACCACTGACATTGGTTATTGCATGACGACTCCGTGATGTCATTAGTTTTCATTGAAATTCTAGGTAACCTTGTTATGTACAATCGTGCCACTCACAAAATGGCTTCCTGCTCTCTGCGTGAAGGAGGGTTACACTAGTTTTCTATGAAATTATAGACAGCATTGTCATGTTCCACTCATAAAATAGCTGAAACCGCTGTAAAGCTTAGTATACTTTAATTTGAACTGGTACCTTGACTGCAAGGTTATTTTTCTCTGTACAAAAATGTCTACTATATATTTTCTTAGTATTGACAGAAAAGTAATAAAATTACAGGACATGTTCCCTTGGTGAAAAAAATAAACGTTATTTATCAAGTCAAGGAATTATTATTTGTAAAATAAACGTTATTTGTAAGTCCAGGAATTTCATGGAAAGCCAATTTTGGGACATATTACAACAAAATGTAGTAAACCTTGAATTGTTTCATGGTACTTGTTTACTAGATATGGACAGTTGTGATCATTGAATAAATAACGTTTTCTAGATAAAGCAGACAAACTTGAAATGTACTTAGAAATAGCCCTCACATTATAATTTTGTAGTACTGTATTTTTATAGTGTCTTGCCTAAGAAATTATACATTTTCCAAAGATGTATTCTGATATTTTGTGCTAAAATGTGCTAGACATGTCAGGAACATAGTTAGCTGCCTTCAATATAGATATTACTATGTCCTTTCCATATCACTTGTATATTTGTTTATTCTGAATGCAGAGTCATTGCAACATACAGGAATTTAATCTTTGGAGGTAATTGTATGTTGGGTTAGCCTTTGACCACCAGCCTAGTCTCTTCCCAGAATTGACGTTGCGTCATTTCAGTGGTTGTTACATAGATTACGTGTAAAAATGTATTAATTACGCTGTTTAAAAAAAGACTTTTTGTCCATATATGTAGTCATTTATAAGAGGATTTACATTTTGATTTGGCCACGTGGATATAATTTTAAGTGTACCTGCCAGCTGCCAGTGGAGGCAGACATTTTGTGAGCTGTAATATTCTGCAAGAGACGTTGATGTATCTATTTAACAGAAACCACTGACTTATTAGTTATTGCATGACGCCTCATTGATGTCATTAGTTTTCATTGAAATTCTAGGTAACATTTTTGTGCCACTCGCAAAATAGCTTCCTGCTCTCTGTATGAAAGAGGGGTACACTAGTTTTCATGAACTTATAGACCGCATTGTCATGAATAGAGGTTCCACATTTGTGTTTAGGTCATATGGCTGGGTTTTAAGAGGAATTGGTCAGCTGACACCTGCAAGGCATCTTTATATTGTTAGCCTAGTTGTTCTTCTAGTACCTATCAAGTAAACAAAGATCTATATATTCCTGACTGAGCATTTCAAATGAATAATGAGGTACGTTAATGAGGTTACTGAAAAGGCGGGATTAGTAATTAAAGTTAGTGACTCCTACTAGTGGTTTATGCAAAAGGAAAGTGAAGTAAGTTGCTATACAGGAGACAGGGTTGCATTCTGCTTAATATGAGCTTTAAAATGATGTTCTTTGAGGTTTGCTAACGCAAACACTGTAGGTCTAGTTGAATGACTTGGGCCAACGCGGGGCTGTTGATGAATTCAGACAATGACCATTTATAAAGCAGGCCATACACCAGTCCAACTTGCTTCCAAGTAGTTGGTTGGTTGAGATAAAAATATAGTAGTTTGGGAACAAATGACAATCAGCAATTTGTTCTCAAATGCTGGAAAAAACAATGAGAATGGCCACTCTGACAGGTTGTTAAAGCAAAAGGAATTAACCAACTGGCATCAATGACCCTATTCGTCAGTTGTTAAGCATTTGTAAGTAAATCGATAATTGTCATTCGTTCCCATACAATACAATATTTTTGTTCCAACTAGTTGTATAGTGGTCTGGTGTAACATGAATGCTGTCCTCAACCAATCAGATTACCCATCTGCCTCAATCGGATGTTGATTGGGATTTATATTTTATATTCGTGCCCAAATGCTACAATTTGTTGACCCAACTGGACTTTTGATTCTTTATTTTTACCTGTTACAACCTAAGTTTAATTGTGACTTAGCCTGATAATCATTCAGCAAAGGATATCCCAAGAGAAAAATAAAATACAATATTGCATTTATTTTTAAGATACAGTCCAAGTTATTACACATTATATAACTAGGCTAGATTAGTCATGGTCCAAAGTTTGATAAATGTACAATACAGGGCAGGTTCTGACAGTGATCCCTGGATATCTGATTAGGCCAGCAAGATATTTTTTAGGATCCAGTATTAGTCAATAATAATATGCATTGCCGCACCTTGTACATACTTGGCTGCACCTCACTGGTAGGCCATGGAATGGTTGCACAGAACCCAACACAATCCTACACAGCTATTTGGTGACCTTGGTTTGGCTTAAGTTTTATGCCATACACAGAGTATGTATTGTTTATATACAGTAAGGGTTTGGAGGACAATAATGCAGTAATAAAACAGAACTGGCCAACCTGTGGCTCTCCAGCTGTTGTGAAACGGCAAACCCCAGCATGCCCTGCCACAGTTTTAGCATCTCCTAATAACAAAACTGTCCCAGGGAATGCTGGGATTTGTAGTTTCACAACTGCTGGAGTGCCACAGGTTGACCAGGCCTATGATAAGAGATTTTTATAAAAGGTGGTGTTTAAAGAAAAGATTTGCCCTCAATGAAACAAAGTTGTTTGCAGAATGTTTTGTTTTTTGCTTGGTTAAATTATTTGACTCATTGTGATGAGGAAAAAAACACACACAAAACAATTTACCTCAGAAACATTGTTATTATTGCTAAACTGTGCAAATTGTTTTAAAATATTTGTGTAATTCAATTGTTTGTATGCTTCATACATACTGTATGGCTAGATGAGTTCTAGGACATGTGACACCTTAGTCATTTCAGTTGTATTCATTGAAAAAGAAAGTTTATTTTTCAAAGCAATGGTGTTGATGTCACAAGTTAGTTGTATTTTGAGCACCTGTCATTGTTTCTCTGTTAAATATATATTTATTTGAAGTACGGGTTTGTAAGAAGACTGGTCAATGTTTTGCAATCAGTGTTACAGGCCTTCTTGTGTTTTTCTTTTGTTTGTATGCTTTATTTCTAGACTATATGGGGAATTCAATTGCCAGTGAATTTTCAGAACCGCCACCGCAGTTTACAGCAGTGGAATCTCACTCAAGTGTATTTTCTACTTCAT
Source organism: Crinia signifera (assembly GCF_055691185.1). Taxonomy (NCBI): domain Eukaryota; kingdom Metazoa; phylum Chordata; class Amphibia; order Anura; family Myobatrachidae; genus Crinia; species Crinia signifera. The sequence goes on from NC_139227.1 coordinate 26,142,046, forward strand.
AGGGGAGAATCAGCTGGGAGAAGAGTGCGAGTCGGGTTTCTATTGTGGCAAGGGCAAATCGCCCACTTTGGCAGCAATTGAATTCTCCTCTGTAGCACTTCAGTTCTTAGTTACTGCTTAAAGGTAAAAAAAAAAAAAATGGGTTGGGTCACAGGGTTTTTACCTGTAATAATGACCTCTCCAATGGTGTCTGGGGCTCCCAGTGGTCACCCCTCCATCTTCCCATTGGGGAGGGAAACGTTCATCTGTCAGACCAGACTTAGGTCGACAGTCGTTAGGTTGACCCCGGAAGGTCGACTGTCCCCAAGGTCGACATGGTTTTTTCACTGTTTTTTGAGCCGACATGTGCCGACAGGCGGTATTTCATGCCCTACCATCCACTAGGGCGTGGTGGGAGAATAAAATAGTGTGCCGAGCGCAGCGAGGCACCGTGCCCGAAGCATCGCGAGCGATGCGAGGGGCTGCGGTTCAACTCCAACTGTGTCCATGTCGACTGTGTCGACATTCGGGTAAAAAAACTGTGAAAAACTCATGTCAACCTAATGACTGTCGACCTAAAACCATGTCGACCTTGGCCCATGTCGACCTTGAGCCATGTCGACCTTGGGGACAGTCGACCTTCCGGGGTCGACCTAAGTCTGTTCTGACAGATGTACCGCTTCCATTGGGGATCGGCCAGGGAGATGTAGTTCTATCAGCTGCTGCGTCGGGTGGGGGTGACACGCGCATTAATTGTCATATGCACCACACAAACACAACTATTTTAACCCCTTCCCGACATTTGACGTATATATACGTCATGGCCGGGATGTACTTCCCGACACATGACGTATATATACGTCATGACTTTAAACTGTCCCCGCGTCTATAGACGCGGTGACAGTTTAAACATGTCTGCTGTCCCTGACAGCAGACATGTCCCTGCATGCCCAGGGGGGGCGGTGATGCCTCCCCCCTGTCGGCGATCGCTGTGATTGGCTGTTCAATGTGAACAGCCAGTCGCAGCGTTTTCCTGTGTTACCGGCGAATCAGACGCTCGGTAACACAGGTGTCAATCACCGTCGGGTGTGAGGGGGCATGAGGGGGTCACCGGTGATGACCATACCTCACCCCACCTCACCCCACCTGCCCCCAAGGCTGTGATTGGTCCGTCGGACCGACGGACCAATCACAGCCAAGGCGCGTCATTTAAACTAACGGTGACTGCGCTGCAGACGCCATTCCGGTCTGGAATTGCGTGCAGAGCGGTCACCGGCCAATCTGTCGTAATATACTGACCTGATCCTTGCCTGATACTTACCTTATCACCGCTGGTAACGTGCTGCCAGCAGCTGGATGCTTCCTGGATCTTGTGACTTCCTGTGTGCTGCTGCTGCAGTGTCATAGTCACAGATCGTGACAGATAGTGACAGAGAGTGATAGAGAGTGCTATATTTTGTGTCTGCTGCACCCCTTTTGTGCTGATCAGTATATCTGTGCTGATCAGCAACTTTTTTTTTTTATATATATACCTGTCAGTTGCACCAAAGGTTGTGCTGCCTGTGCAACTGACTGCTGCCCCCCCTGCTGCCCCCCCTTTTGTGCTGATCAGTTTAAATTAATTTAGATCAGCAACTTTTTGGGGGTCCAGGTTTTTTTTTTTTATATATACCCTGTCAGGTTGCACCCACAGTTGTGTGCCTGCTGCCCCTCACTGCTAATCAGTGTTGCATCACTTCATCACTGATCTGCAGTTTTTGTTTTTTTTGGAGAGTGCAGTGGGGTTTTGTTTTTACACCCACGTTGCTTTTGTGGGTGTCCTGTGGCCGCTGATCAGTGACGTACATCACTGAACAGCATTTTTGGCACAGGGTTGATATAATTTTTTTTCTGCCGTTTTTTTAAATTGTTTATTTTTTTGGAGAGTGCTGTGGTTTATTACACCCACGTTGCTTTTGTGGGTGTCCTGTGGCCGCTGATCAGTGACGTACATCACTGAACAGAATTTTAGGCACAGGGTTGATATAATTTTTTTTCTGCAGTTTTTTTAAATTGTTTTTTTTTTTTGGAGAGTGCTGTGGTTTATTACACCCATGTTGCTTTTGTGGGTGTCCTGTGGCCGCTGATCAGTGACGTACATCACTGAACAGAATTTTAGGCACAGGGTTGATATAATTTTTTTTCTGCAGTTTTTTTAAATTGTTTTTTTTTTTTGGAGAGTGCTGTGGTTTATTACACCCATGTTGCTTTTGTGGGTGTCCTGTGGCCGCTGATCAGTGACGTACATCACTGAACAGAATTTTAGGCACAGGGTTGATATAATTTTTTTTCTGCAGTTTTTTTAAATTTTTTTTTTTTTGGAGAGTGCTGTGGTTTATTACACCCACGTTGCTTTTGTGGGTGTCCTGTGGCCGCTGATCAGTGACGTACATCACTGAACAGAATTTTAGGCACAGGGTTGATATAATTTTTTTTCTGCAGTTTTTTTAAATTGTTTTTTTTTTGGAGAGTGCTGTGGTTTATTTTTTTTTAAATTGTTTTTACACCCACGTTGCTTTTGTGGGTGTCCTGTGGCCGCTGAGCGCTGATCAGTGACGGACGTTACTGACCAACATCTGTGCTCAATTTTTGGCGCAGGACCTTTTTTTTTTTTTTTTCAACCCCTTCAATTTTTTATTTTTTTTTATTGGGATCAAATTCCTGTATAATGTATTTTTTTTCTGCACTACATACACACTACACACTACATACCCCCCGTGTTGAAATAAAGTTTGTACCCCCCCTACACTATACACGTGTTGAAACATTACACTTACAGAAACACAAAAATAAAAATGGCATCCCAAATGTCATCCCAAATGTCATCCCAGTCATCCAGAAGAATGTATTCAGCGGAGGAGGCATATGCCATGCTTGCCTCTGACACAGCCAGTGATGCAAGCGGGGAATTTGAAGGATTCGTCTTAAGCTCCTCTTCCTCCTCTAGTGATGAGGGACCCCCTCAAAGACGCCCCCGTAGAGCAGCTGAGACCCCCCCCCAAATGATTGATCCCGTATGGACCCCACCACCAGACAATTTTGAGCCCCAGGTTCCTGAGTTTTTGGCCATCCCAGGAATCCAATTTGATTCAACAGGTCTCAGAGAAATTGACTTTTTCAAATTATTTTTCTCTGATGATTTTATAAATTTAATGGTGGACCAAAGTAATTTATATGCCCAGCAGTTTATTGCTCAAAACCCCACGTCATAATTTGCTAGGTGGACCCCTGTAGATGCAGTAGAGATGATGACGTTTTGGGGTCTGGTGTTACATATGGGCATAGTAAAAATGCCAGAAATTAGGCAATATTGGAGTACAGATGTTCTGTACAGCACCCCATTTTACCGTATGGCCATGACTCGGACTCGTTTTGAGACCATCCTTAAATTTTTACATTACACCGATAATGCACAGTGCCCACCCAGAGATGATCCCACCTTTGACCGGCTATTCAAAGTCAGGCCGGTCATTGATCATTTCAGTGCCAAATTTGCAGAGATGTACATCCCTGAAAAATTTATTTGTATCGACGAGTCCCTTATACATTTTAAAGGAAGGGTTAAATTCCGCCAGTACCTTCCCAGTAAGAGGGCAAGGTATGGCATAAAAATGTATAAACTGTGTGAAAGCACCTCAGGGTACACCCACAGGTTTAGGGTATATGAAGGGAAGGATTCAAGAATTGAACCGCCAGAATGCCCCCCCTCCCTCGTAGGTGTTAGTGGAAAAATTGTCTGGGATTTAGTGCACCCCTTCCTGGATAAAGGTTATCACCTCTATGTGGATAACTTTTACACTAGCATCCCCCTGTTTAAGGCCCTTGGTTCAAGAGGTACAGCAGCTTGCGGTACTGTGCGCAAGAACCAAAGAGGCCTCCCAAAAACGCACATTGCCCAAGTACTGAGAAGGGGTGAAAGCAGGGCACAATCCACCGAAAATATGTTGTTGGTCAAATATAAGGACAAGAGGGATGTCCTTATACTGACAATTCATGGAGACAGTACCACCTCCATCCCTGTACGAGGTACCAGTACCCACACCTCAAAACCTAATTGTATCCTAGATTACAATAAGTACATGGGCGGAGTGGATCTTTCAGATCAGGTACTGAAGCCGTACAGTCCCCTGCGGAAAACAAAAATCTGGTACAAGAAGCTGGCCGTGTATATCATCCAGATGGCACTGTATAACGCTTACGTGCTATTCCGTTCTACCAGCCAGAGGGGGACATTTATGCACTTTCAAGAGGAAGTCATAAAGGGCCTAATATTTGGGAACCAGCAGGCAGAGGGCCCCAGTACTTCTAGTACTGGCCCCCGTATGGTACCAGGGCAGCATTTTCCTAACGAAATCTCCTCCACTGCAAGAAAGGGCAGGACACAAAAAAGGTGCAAAGTTTGCTATAAAAAGGGAATAAGAAAGGATACTATTTTCCACTGTGAAACTTGCCCCGACAAACCCGGCCTATGTATAAAGGAGTGTTTTAAAATATACCACACATCTATGGATTATTAGGTTCATCATTTCACCGTGCTTCGGGGGTCTTGCTAATGCCACATAGCACCCACCATTCATTCCACCAGAATCTGTGCTGCAAAATCCAAAAATCACTCCTTCCCTTCTGAGTCCTGCCATGCACCCAACTGGTATTTTTTGGTCACATATGAGGCATTGCCATATTTGGGAGAAATTGGGGCACAGATTTTGGGGTGCTTTTTCTCCTTCATACCTTATGAAAATGAAAAATTTTGAGCCAGAACTGCATTTTTGTGTAAAAAAAATTAATTTTTCATTTGCACAGCCCAGTTGTATCAAAATTGGTGAAACCCCTGGGGGTTTGAAATGTACACTATACCCCTAGATGAATTCCCTGAGGGGTGTAGTTTGCAAAATGGGGTCACTTGTGGGGGGGTTCCACTGTATTGGTGCTTCGGGGGTCTTGCTAATGCGACATAGCACCCACCAACATTCCACCAGAATCTGAGCTGCAAAATCCAAATATCACTCCTTCCCTTCTGAGTCCTGCCATTTTTTGGTCACACATGAGGCATTGCCGTACTCGGGAGAAATTGGGGCACAGATTTTGGGGTGCTTTGTCTCCTTCATTCCTTGTGAAAATGAAAAATTTTGAGCCAGAACTGCATTTTTGTGTAAAAAATTTAATTTTTCATTTTCACTGCCCAGTTGTACCACAATTGATGAAACCCCTGGGGGTTTGAAATGTACACTATACCCCTAGATGAATTCCCTGAGGGGTGTAGTTTGCAAAATGGGGTCACTTGTGGGGGGGTTCCACTGTATTGGTGCTTCGGGGGTCTTGCTAATGCGACATAGCACCCACCAACATTCCACCAGAATCTGAGCTGCAAAATCCAAAAATCACTCCTTCCCTTCTGAGTCCTGCCATGCACCCAACTGGTATTTTTTGGTCACATGTGAGGCATTGCCGTACTCGGGAGAAATTGGGGCACAGATTTTGGGGTGCTTTGTCTCCTTCATTCCTTGTGAAAATGAAAAATTTTGAGCCAGAACTGCATTTTTGTGTAAAAAATTTAATTTTTCATTTTCACTGCCCAGTTGTACCACAATTGGTGAAACCCCTGGGGGTTTGAAATGTACACTATACCCCTAGATGAATTCCCTGAGGGGTGTAGTTTGCAAAATGGGGTCACTTGTGGGGGGGTTCCACTGTATTGGTGCTTCGGGGGTCTTGCTAATGCGACATAGCACCCACCAACATTCCACCAGAATCTGAGCTTCAAAATCCAAAAATCACTCCTTCCCTTCTGAGTCCTGCCATGCACCCAAATGGTATTTTTTGGTCACATGTGAGGCATTGCCGTACTCGGGAGAAATTGGGGCACAGATTTTGGGGTGCTTTGTCTCCTTCATTCCTTGTGAAAATGAAAAATTTTGAGCCAGAACTGCATTTTTGTGTAAAAAATTTAATTTTTCATTTTCACTGCCCAGTTGTACCACAATTGGTGAAACCCCTGGGGGTTTGAAATGTACACTATACCCCTAGATGAATTCCCTGAGGGGTGTAGTTTGCAAAATGGGGTCACTTGTGGGGGGGTTCCACTGTATTGGTGCTTCGGGGGTCTTGCTAATGCGACATAGCACCCACCAACATTCCACCAGAATCTGAGCTGCAAAATCCAAAAATCACTCCTTCCCTTCTGAGTCCTGCCATGCACCCAAATGGTATTTTTTGGTCACATGTGAGGCATTGCCGTACTCGGGAGAAATTGGGGCACAGATTTTGGGGTGCTTTGTCTCCTTCATTCCTTGTGAAAATGAAAAATTTTGAGCCAGAACTGCATTTTTGTGTAAAAAATTTAATTTTTCATTTTCACTGCCCAGTTGTACCACAATTGGTGAAACCCCTGGGGGTTTGAAATGTACACTATACCCCTAGATGAATTCCCTGAGGGTGTAGTTTGCAAAATGGGGTCACTTGTGGGGGGGTTCCTAACTTTTAGCATCTTATGGTGCCTTGAAACCTACATGGTGCCTAAAAAATAATCTCATAAAAAGGAGGCTCCAAAATCAAGTAGGTGCTCCTTCTATAATGAAGCCTGTGGTTTGGTCAACGTGCACACTAGGGCCACATATAGGATATTTATGAAAACAAAAGAATTGGGGGAATCAATTTTTAGTCACATTTCTCTAGTAAAATCTACTGTGTTCCTTAGAAAAATGTATTAAAATTGCAAATCTGCAAAAAAAATGAAATTTTGAAATTTCACCTACACTTTGTTTTAATTCCTGTGAAACACCTAAAGGGTTAACAAACTTCCAAAATGCTATTTTGAATACTGTGAGGGGTGCAATTTTTGAAATGGCATCATTTATGGGGGTGTCTCACATACAAGTCCCTCAAAGTCACATCAGAACTGAACTGGTCCCTAAAAAAATCAGTGTTTGAAATTTTCTTGAAAATTTGAGAATTTGCTATTCATATTTTAAGCCTCCTAGTGTCCAAAAAAATGAAAAGGAGGTTAAAATAATGATGGAAACATAAAGTAGACATATGGTCTATGTTAGTTATTAACTATTTAGAGTGGTATGATTATTTGTCTCACAAGCAGAAAATTTAACATTTTGAAAATTGCTAATTTTTCCATTTTTTTACGACATTTTGGTAATTTTCACAAAAAAAAACACTGTATCAACCCAAATTTACCACTAACTTGAAGTACAATGTGTCACGAGAAAACAATCTCAAAATCACTGGGATAAGTAAAAGCAAAAAAAAGTTATCCCCACTTAAGTGATACATGTCAGATTTGAAAAAAAGGGCTCTGTCAGGAAGGCAAAAACATGCTGCGTCAGGAAGGGGTTAAAAGCAGATTTGCTCTGGTGGTGTATGAAAAAAGATGGTCATTTCCATAGAAATCACTGTGGCTCATTTTCTGTATTCTAATTGAATAAGAAAACACAGCAGCTGTGTGGAAAATTCCTGCGCCACCGGGTCTTTCAAATTTCCCAATGACTGTTAAATCCAATGTCACTCTACCCACCACTTACCTCCATGGAACATTAGTCTGGATCAGTATAAGATCACAATTCTTTTCTGCACACATCCATGTCGGTAGCCATTTCCAAATTGTGGGTGGGATGTACTAAGCTTCAAAAGGTAAGTGGAGGCTAATGAAGCACTAGAAAATCCGCTCCTTTCATTTTTCAAACACAGTCTGTAGCTTGGCAGTTGGGAGCTAATTGGCTGGTAGGTTATCACTCTCCACTTTATTACTTTTTGAAGCTTCGATCATATCTGGCCCTGTGACTGATGACTCCTACGGCTTGCTATAAAGCAGGGGTGGGAAACATTTGGCCCTCCAGCTGTTAAACTGAATATCCCAGCATGCCCTGCTGCAGTTTGTTTTTATTTTTATTTAGTAGAGATGTGTATTTCAGATTAACTTGGTTCTTATCTACAAAATGATCAGCTGTCCATGTAATGATAGCTGTGAGATCTGAGTAAGTATAGGTAAAACCGAACCCGCACATCTCTACTATTCAGCCATGCTAAAACTGTTGAAGGGCATGCTGGGATGTGTAGTTAAACAACAGCCGGAGTGCCAAAGGTTCCCCATACCTGCTATAAAGCATTTATTGTATGTCTTGTCTTTTTTCTCTATAATCATAATCCGTGTGATGTGTAGACATAAAGACTATTGGCTATAATGCTAATATGTCTCTTTATATAAATTGTATGGTACGTGTTTCCTAGCACGGCGCCTGTCGTGGGTCATCGCATACCTTAAGTTAAGGTGTGCGATGGACGCGACCATTGCCATTTTAGGGCTATTTTTAGCCTTTTTCCCGACAATTAAAAAATCACGTCCATCGCATGCCTTAACTTAAGGTATGCGATGCGACCGACGTGATTTAACATTGAATGCATTGTATTCAATGTTAAATTCCTATGTAAAATCGGGTCCATTGTATGCCATTACAATGGCATACAATGCGACCGATGTGATGGATCCGATTTTATATAGGGGACAATGTTAAACGGCCCAATGGACCTGATTTTTGATTGTATACCCACCCTGATGGGTAATTTGTATGTCATATGCCCCCCCATTGTTAACGCCACCCCACGATGAACGCCAACCCGAAGCGTGGCGAGCACAGTGAGCCCGCGAGGGGCGGTGGTACGCGTCCTTTTCATACTCCCACTATCCACGTCGGCGTGGAGTTGATTTTATATAGTGTGGCGAGCACAGCTAGCCATCGAGCCCGAAGCGTGGCGAGCGGACGCGTAATACCTGTGAAGTAATGCGCGTCCCCTCGCTGCGCTCGCCACGCTTTGGGCTTGCCACACTATATAAAATCAACTCCACGCCGACGTGGATAGTGGGGGTATGAAAAGGTCAGAGAACGCCACGCTTCGGGTTGGCGTTCAGCGTTGGCTGGCGTTAAAAATGGAGGGGCATTTGACCCATCAGGGTGGGGATACAATGAAAATTGGGGTCTCAGGGACCATTTTACAATCTACCATCCGACTCTGAGGGACAGTGCTCCCTGTGGGTGGACAGTCAGAAAAAATTAGACTGTCCCATGAGATTTGGGCCTGTTGCGAGGTGTGTAATGAGGACAAAGGGCATGATTCATCTGTGCTGGTATCCTTCCACAGCCATCGATGTTAGCTGTGGAAGAGCAAGGATCTGCATCCAGCAGTGTGCCACACTTAAATGCTCATAGATCGTATGTGGCTTGAGAGCCACAGGTTAGCCACTCTAGTCCTATGAACTTGCCACATCTTTGAACATTGAACATCCTGCAATTAGGGAAGCCAATCCCAGGGCATTTTTTCAATCCCGGGATTCGGGATCGAAAAATGCTCAATCCCAGGATTGGCTTTCCTAATAAAAAGACACCCTGGCTGCCCCGCATTTACTTACATTTGAGGGTGCAGCAGGGTTGCCGGTCAGTTTCATACCAGTGCAGCCCGGTTGCTGAGTGTTGGGACGAGTCATCTGCTGGCTGGGTGGGCGGGCTGGCGCGCTGGCTGGGTGGGCAGGCGGCGTGGCATCATACTGCCGGGCGCGACCTGTGCCTGCACAGCGTGACCTCTGATCTCGTCACGCTGAGAAGTCACGCTACGCAGTGCTGCTGGGAGAAGTCGTGCTGCCCAGCATTAGACTGCGCGCATGCGCAGTCTAATCCCGGGATTGGAAAATCCAATCCCGGGATTGAAATCCCGGTGTTTTGGGCGCCAAATCCCGGGATCCCGCTGATCCTGATCCCAGGATTGGCCACCCTACCTGCAATCTTCATTTTCTGACAATGTAAAACCTGTTGATGCAAATACCCACAATTAATAGCCTTTTCAGTACAATTATATTCCTCAGCTAAAATCCTCCAATTTCTAACAGGATTGATTAGATCAGTGGTTCTCAAACTCGGTCCACAGAACCCTTAACAGTTCAGATTTCCCAGCTAGAAGGTGCGTACATGCATGCTTACCTATAGGATCCCCATAGGCCTCTTCTCCAGTAGTAATCAAAATCGGTACCTGTGATAAAAATTGATACTAACCAGTGTAAATTGCATCCTCTTTGGTCTATGTAGGCAATCCATGGGTTAAAAATAATAAAAAGTTAAAACCAGAGGGCACTGAGGTGCTGATAGGCTGTGCGTGGCTCCACAGATGTGCATGTTATCAATTTAACTTGGGCATCTATTTCCCACCATAAAATCTAACGTTTTAACATAGGCATCTATAGTGCAAACTGGCAATTCAGGCTGACTGCAAAATTAATTGGGGTCAACTTTGAAGTACATCCTGGACCGGGGGTGCCCTGGAGGGGTGGGACCATATATAAAATGTGCCCCGGCTATGGCATTACCTTGATGGCTTTTGGAGCCGGGTGCTGGTTTAAAAAAATACGGGGGAACCCTACTCCTTTTGTCCCCGGTATTTCTGTAACCAGCATCGACTCAAAGAGCCTTGGGCTGGCTATGCTCATAGGGGGGGGAAATATTAATTATGGCTGGGTTCCCCCCTATGAGCATAGCCAGCCCAAGGCTCTTTGAGTCGATGCTGGTTCCAGAAATACAGGGGACAAAAGGAGTAGGGTTCCCCCGTATTTTTTAAACCAGCACAGCGGCCGATATCGATGCACGGCCCCACAGCATCGTCATCGCCCAGCCAAATAGACACTGCAGGCAAAAATATTTTTTCTAGACCTGCAGTGTCTATAGGCTGTACGAACGGACTGCTGCGTTAAGGTGCCCACAAGCTAGAACGATTTATTTTTACCGATCGGCCGATTTCTGACCTGATCAGCCGAATATTACCTCAATCGGATGCGCGCTACCACGGATCTTTTGCTAAATCTTCTGATCTTACGTGTTGCATGAAAGATCAGAAGATTTAGCAAAAGATCCATAGGAACACACATCGGATCTTAAGGTCCCCATACACTACATGATTTGGGCTTGATTTCATGCGATTCTGGAGGATCGGGCCGAGTAATCGAGTGAAATAGCACAAATTGCGTAGTGTATGACATCTGATCTGATGCGCAGTCCCGTGCTCAAAGGATCAGATCAAGAGGTCGGAGGGTCTGCACATAAGATCAATCTTATGTGCAGCCGTCAGTGCGGCAGGGAGCAAGGTTCAGGGGAGCGGGGCCCTGGTGTGACTGGCGGAGACCGGGAGCAGGGTCCGAGGGAGCTGCAGGCAGAGTAGAGGCAAGAGAGCAGGGTCTGGGGTAGAGGCGGGCGCGGACAAGAGTTGCTGGGTCCGGGGTAGTGGCAGGAAGGAGAGTAGAAAAAATCCTATTCAAAAGACTGTGTGGCCGCTGATTGGCTGAGAGCTCAGCCAATCAGCGGCTGCCCAGTCTTTTGAATAAAAAAACATTTCTATTCTCTCTCGCTGCTATCTCGGACTCTGCTCTCCGGTTCCCGCCTGCCGCTACCCCGGACCCTGCTCTCCTGCCGCTACCAAGCCTGCAGCTCCCCCGGGTTACATGTGATAAATTGCATCTGATTTATCACATGTAAAAATGCCACATCAATCTTACTAAGCTCTCCTACAGAGCTCAGGGGAAGTCGAGGCCGACTTGTCCTAAGAACAAGTCGGCCTAATGTATGGGGCCTTTAAGATATATCTTTGATAAAGCAATAATCGCTAAGTCAAAATCTCCCTACTTCAGCCCCTTTAGTAAATCTCCCCCATAGAATCAGTTTCCTATTTTCTCCTCTTCCAGGATCCCTCCATCTCCCCCCTCTCTCTCCTCATTGATATCTCCATCTCTTTTGTCTGCCACGTCCACTTTGGTGCCACTCTCATCTTCAACTCCCAAGTTGGCAACTGCATCTTTCTGCTTTTTAGCATTCCCCTCCACCCAATGCAATCCATAATAAATGCTAACTAAAACTAATCTCACTTTCTCAAATTCATCACATCTGTTGCTGTTTGAAAATCCATACACTGACACTCAGTGTCCTCTGGAATCCAAATCAATTGATGAAGTCTGACCTCCCAAGCCCTCATTATTACCCCTTCAGCATCTCGAATTTCATATTAAAATAATCTCTTATCTTACCCTTCTAGAGTTCCTTCTCAACTTTGCCTTGTCTCATGTCTTCTGTCTTCTTCCTATAAAACTGCTCTTGTGCTGATGTTACTCACTTATAGAATTTTCTATAGCGTCACACCAAACCCTGCCTCTGCCTTCATATCTTTAAAAGCTACAGTAGAAAGAAAAATGCACACTCTAATGTACACTCTAAGCATTAAGAATGCTGATAGTTCAAATAATATTGATAAAATCTTACAATTAAGATGCAGTATAAGTGAAGTTCTTAGCACGTTTGACCAAAACTGTTGCCTCATCTACCAATGTCCAGGTGAACTTTATTAGATGGGTTTGAAATATCTCTAATACGTATGCATTATATGTATCACCAGTACCTGAATAATTTAACCAGTCACTCGCTACAGGAGTAATACCAGAGGACTGGATAAGAGTGCAGGTATGCCCACTGCACAAAAATGGAAGCTAGGAAGAAAAATGATGGAAACACTATTAGAAGAAAGAACAGGATCCCAAACAGCATGGATATAATGGGGGCATATTAAGCCATACAAATATTTTTGGTACTTGTGTAGTTTCACGGCGGCAGCTTATGCTACGTTTTAAGCTACGCTATTAGCACAGCCCAACGGCTGCCTTACTTATGTAGTTTCACGGCGGCAGCCTAAGCTATGTTATCAGCGTAGCTCAACGGCTGCCTTACTTGTGTAGTTTCATGGCGGTAGCCTAAGCTACGTTATCAGCGTAGACTGCCGCCGTGAAAGTACACAAGTAACTATGTACTGTTGCCGGGAACTGCATCTCTGTCCCCGGCGTCCCTGGCAAGCCTACTCAGTGCCTCCCTCACACCGCCGGTGCCAGCATGATCCCCTCTCTTTGGCGGAGAGGCACTCCATCTGTTTGACACGCAGGAGTGTCTCAGACACCCCAGCAATGAGACGCTTCTGCGTCTGAGTAGCTATCACGGCAGGGTACAGCAACCCTGCCTACAGGGTTAGGGGCTCTGTAGCGCCTTTTCAAGCCCCCACTATCCACGGCAGCCCGTAGCGTTCATGTCTGCTCAGTAAGGGTTTCCATGGCTTTTCGTGCATATGTGCAGTAGCAATATATTGTTCGACTGCGGCAACACTGCGTAAGTCTCCGAACCAGGCCCCATAGCCGTTCCAGGACAAGTATATGTAGATAAAATAAATCCAGCAATAAAGCACCATACTACCTGTACATGGAAAGATGGTACCAAAAGGCATGGAGAATGAATTCTGGCTCATCTTCTCATTAATGCAAGTTGCTGGCATGTCAGCGTGCTACAAGTCATTTCCACAAGCCTCTAAGTATGTTTTGGAAGAGGACATCCTTGTTTGCCTTAGAGATTATGTCACCTGTGTTTTCTCAGCAAGCATGCTACTAACTCCGAGCTGTTGTAACACAGATCAATAACCTGTTAGCAGCTAATGTTGATTAGATTTGTATTTTTCCACTTATCCACCACTTAGATTGTAAACTCCTACATGCCCTCAACATGAACTGAAAATAGCAGCTTTGAAATTATAGTAATTATGTTATTTTCAATTAAATGCAGGGAATATTCTACATAGTCTAGTGTGCAAGTACAATTATGCTCTCCTGTAGGTCTGATGCTGGGAGTTTGCCTACGAATGAGGGGATTCGTACGGCATTGGGGGGGGGGGGGGGTTCGGGCAGGCAGTGTTCACCTGCAAACACATTCAGCCTAGCAAACAAGTGTTAATCAGGCCCATTGTTCACCCTCATGCAAGTTGTCCTCCTCAGAAATATCTGCTGCAGTCCCTCTATTTCCATTCACAAATGCAGTCCCCATAGATTTTTATATAGGTTTGGCTCCTCTAGCTAATGTCATCTGCAGATGACGTGTTTCAATGTGAGAGTTATTTTACAAAAGTCAAGTGTGTGTGAGGGACTGGAGGCATTGGTATTGGGGTGTGTGAGGTAGTAGGGTGAAGCTTTGCCTAGGCCAGAGCATTGGAACCCTACCACCTGCACTGTGCCCTCACCTCGTACATAGCTGCAGTGACATGATCGCACTGTGTAAACAAAATATCATGAAACAACCTTTCCCGCATACAATATCACACGATCACCCTCCAACTGCGCTCTGTATTCAAAACACAGTGATTGTTAGCTCAGCATATCTCAATACATGTTAAACCGGTTATTCAGTGTAACATTTTATTGCAATACTGTATTTACAGAAGAATACCCACTAAATAGTATTAATAGTGTAGTTCATGAGTGCAAATGTTAGTTTCTTGTATGTTTGTGGTGTGTATGTGTTCATGCCTATATATACTTTCAGTGTAAATATATAGATAGATGGAAACAAACAAGGAGGCGCACAATGGTGTAGCATGTTAAATAAAAAGGATTTTACTTCCAAAGAATAAAAGAACTCACAGTGAGTTGTGTTTAAAGAATGTAACACAATAACGGCATGATACATGATGAGGGATAAGGCGCAGCAACTATCACCGTCCTCCTCCGCGTCCACCCATGACTGACTCCTGGATGTGTGATGTCACTGCCTCATCCTTCGCCCAAGACTTTGTCAGTGGGTGTGTCTTCTGGGGACACTGGCACTGTTTAAATAGAGCTGTAGATTTCAATTAACCAGGCCCTTTGACCAGAGGCGTAACTAGATATTCCTAGGCCCCATAGCAAAAGTTTGTAAGGGCCCCCTGTTTAGCAACTGATGGTGATAAATGTATGCAAAACATATTAGTTTGACAGCAAAGATGGGCCCCCTTCAGCTCTGGGCCCCATAGCAGCTGCACCCCCTGCACCTATGGTAGTTACGCCCCTGCCCTTTGACCTCCTTTGCGTATTGAGAGTTTATCAGATGCTGTCCTCCTTTATTATGTGAAGGGTCACGAATATGCCATCTATATCCCATTGATTACAATAGGGATTCCGCAGCCATTTCCATCGGGTCCGTTCGCTCGCATGCGAGATCGATATTATGCACATGCGCATTTTGAATGCACCCAACATTGCAGGGGGGCGTGGGCCAGCAGGCGAGGGTACTTGCCTATGGGAACGCCCAGCATTTCATGGGTGCTCCCATGGAAATCGCTCGGTGACGTGGGTGCCGGGGGTGGACAGCTGACATCACCGGATGTCAGCTGCTCGCCTATTTCCTCCCGAATGTGCACGCAGATCTGAGAGACCTTTGAGTCACGTTTGATATGTGTGCACCAAATCTTTTGATGGTCGGCGATTACAGAAAGATGTAAGAGTTTCCCCCTGGACATGCCGGGTGAACAAGCACGGCTTGCGAACGGGGGGCGGCCACCCCAGCATCCGCAAGGCGGTGTCTGGTGGACTCTCAAGGCGGCGAATACACAGCCTTGCGAGTGAACCAGAATAAGGTCTGCGATGACCATTTTTCTTTAGACTTTATAACACTTAAAAATATCAGAATAACACAATTTATTGGGCCTTATTCTGGTTCATTCGCTCGGACGCGTGCACGGACCCTTGCGAATGACCCCAACCCCGCCTTGCGATTGGATAGCCCGCACCACCCTTTCGAACACCGAATTCCTTCGCAAGGCTTGCAAACAGATGCTTTACATGAACATCCATTCGCATGCCAGTGGGAACCTCCCCCATCTTTCCATGGCCGCCGACGCAGGGCGTACACATATGCTATTGGCCCAGCCCAGCACCCCACGCCCCTCTACACCCCCGCTTGCAAGGCTGGGAGCATGCACTCGGCAACCAGACTTCTCGCCGAGTTTGCACGCACCCAGGGTATACATATGCGCAGAAATGCTGCTGCGCCTACGGAAAACATCGGCCCCCCTTCCGAAATCACGTCCGAGGGAATGAACCAGAATAAGGCCCATTGTGACTATGGTGTTTTTATATCTCTTGCTGCTGAACTTACCACAGGTGTAACGGGGAGAGTGTCCCTTTAAGTAAAGCAATGAATTGTACAGATGGCTGTCACAATGCGCATCATTTCTTTATCCGCTTTTGTTCCTCCACAGATGGTCTTAAGGGAGAGAGCTCTGTATTGTCTCGATTTGCGATGAGTACATGTTGAATTTTTAATTACTAGTGCGCTATAACACCCTTGTGGGTGTTTAGTCTGCACCTGTAATGTGGGTATTACCGCAAGCTGCTAAAGCAGACCAGGAGCCTTTTATGTGAGAATCACTAGGCAAAAAAAAACCCTGTAAAAAATAAAAGAAGTAACTTTTTGATTCACCATTAATGAGAATATATTGTATAATATCCCTGCATTCGGGGCTTGGAAAACCATCCAGAGCACTTGTTTAGAAATCAGACAAAACAGAGCTCCGATTACTCATTTTCAGCTGCCCAGGAGAGTTAGATCTGAGAGTTCAATTTCAGCGTCGCAATTATCTAGATAAAAATGGTTTAATTGCGGGTGGATTTGGCGGTCTCCCGGGTCTTCTTTCATGTGTCCCACTGTTTTGCTTGTATCTGACTAAATATTAGGTAAAGGATTCTACTAGGATTTCTTCCATAAACATATTGGGATAGATTTGTGAAACAGGTGGCAGAACACTAAGTAATTGCACTGTTATGTTTTTACAAGGTACTGGTATTATAAAGGCAGCTGAGGGGACGCTTTTGTAAAGGCCCTTCTGAAAATGGTGTTGCAATGAAGGCCAGTATTCAATGCTCCCGATTCACCGTTTTTTCGGCAAATCGAGCCGTTTTCACTCCTTGCGGTGAATTTTTTTTCACTGAAAATATGATTCACCCTATTCAATGTTCACTGTTCACCGAAAGCGACCAGTGAATGCCGGCCAGTTCTCCGTTTCATGCTCGCTGCAATTCGCTGGTGTATTTCAATGGGGTTTTCACTGGGATTCGCCGAGAGTGTATTCAATGCTAGGATGGAGAACTGCTTTCTCCATTGATTTTCGCCATGATTCTTTGTTTTTATATTCGTCATCTTTTTTAGGTGAACTGGAATGTGATCTTTTAAAATAAAGCGGTTTTTGGGGGGGTTTTTTGGTGTCAAAAAATCAGATTTTTTTTTTCGGTGAAGGGGCATGCTATTTTTATTCATGTGCTTGCAGCACATGAATATATTTTTAATTTTTTATTCATTTTAAAAAAAATATATATATATATTTTTTGCACATTCGCCAGCAGGGGGCCGGGAGCCACTCATTAATATTCATATGTCCACTGCACTCTGGTTCCGGCTTGTTAAGTGCGGGACCAGAGGAGCTGCTCCCTACCCCTGCCCCCGTGCTAGCATTGCAGGTGGGCAGCCTCTGCTGCATATGCCCCGGGAGCCCTCCCCTATAAATTCTGGGGCAGGCAGGGAGGCTTCCATCTCCCTGCCTGCCTCCGTCCCCGAGCTCCCAGCAGCATTCGCCGCAGGGTTTAAAATTCGCCAGCAGGGGCACCAAGCCCCTGCTGCATTGAATAGGGTGACAGGGAGGGCTGGCAGCGAATGCTGCAGCCCTCCTGAACCCTGTGAATGTGCATCAAATCCTAAACAGCTGCACATTCGCTGATTCGCTGCACATGGAGAAAGAAATCATCGAATACTCCCCGAAATGTTTAATCCATATTGCCCATATTCTATGGGTGGAGAGGTGGAACTACTGTTGGTGCAGCACATGCATTGCAGGTATAAGGGGCCCATTGCTGCCACCTACTGCTGTGCGGCATATTGTTAACTTGGTTTGGAGTGGAGGATTTTTGCACCTGGCCCAACCACTCACACATTTAGCCACTGCATGGGCAGATTTATAGGTGAGGACGCCTCCTAGGCACAATAGTAACAGCAGAGCCAACCACCACCCCTGCCTAATTATTTTAGGGATGCTGTCCACAGCAATAAGGTCAACATATGAAAAGGTCCACACAAGCAATGGGTCGACATGAGTTTTTGCGGGGTTTTTATAAAAAAAAAAGGTGTTTTTTTCATACATTACCATCCAAGTGGACATAGAGTTAGATTATAATAGTGTGGTGAGTGGAGCGTGGCAGTTGGTGAACCATGTCAACCTATGTTGACAGACACCGAAAACCATGAAAAACTCAGGTCAACCTATTGCTTGTGCCGACCATTTCACCATATCGACCTAAGGTATGTCAACCTTTTTGGTTGTGGCCACTATTGGCCAAAAAGTTCCGTCAACCTTTTTGGCCAATAGTGTTCAACCTATTGACCTTATTACTGCCGAACCAATCACCTATACATATTATTTTCATTGATTGGTTATAAGTAGTGTGGGCAACAACAGGACTGGAGGGATCCCGGGATTTGGCTCCAAAATTGCCGGGATAACAACCTCAGGATTGAAGTTTGCAATCCCGCGATTTCGGGATAAGACCGCACATGCCTCGCACCCGGCCCACCGCTCCCGGACACACCCGCCCAGGTGAGTAAATGTGCGGGGAAGCCGGTTTTGAGGTGGGGGGGGGAGGTTTATTAGGGAAGCCAATCCTGGGATTCCAGGATTGAGCAATTTTCAGTCTCGGATCCCAGGATTGGCATCCCTAGTTATAAGCCTTCAGTTGATGATCGCCAATTTAATGGAATAATACAAAGTCACTATAACTTTTGTTATTTGTATTTATGTATACATCTTACAGGGACCGTGTGTGCATGTCCTACCCATTTACACTCCATTCAAGGTGGCATATGATACAGTACAGTGGCAATATCTGGTGTATTGCCAGCTGACAGTGCCAACACAAACATCCTAGTATGCGGCCCTCAACAAATGTTGCCCCTAGGCATGTGTCTTAGTGCCTAATGGGAGAGTTAATATTGACATACGGTATGCTATGATATGTGAAGCACAGTGAAATTGTTAGAATGGGGATTCGGTTTCCATGCCTTTATTTTCCCAACATATGGAAATGATCTATATTACGGCTTTCTCTCTTTTTTTTTTCGGTTCTCTATATCCAGTGATTTTTTTTTTCTTTTAAATGAATAAAGGTACCAGTCAAAATTGGTATACCCACCCTGGCAATAAGGTTTCTCATAAAATGCTTGTTGAAGCCTTTTTAATAATAATTGGTGTGGTAGGAGGAGAATAAAGAAAATGCTTTGTTATTTAAATTAAGCAATTTTTTTTAAGTCTTTCATTCTGCAGGAGACTCCCTGACAACCTCCCTCTCTCCCTCATTAATCTAACAATCTCCCTCATGTCTCCTAGCCCACATTACACTTACATCATAGTTACCTCCCCTCCAGCATTCTGCAGGAGACTCCCTGAAATAGCAGCAATCTCCCTCTCTCCCTCATTAATCTAACAATCTCCCTCATGTCACCTAGCCCACATTACACTGTTACATCATAGTTACCTCCCCTCCTGCATTCTGCAGGAGACTCCCTGAAATAGCAGCAATCTCCCTCTCTCCCTCATTAGTCTACCAATCTCCCTCATGTCACCTAGCCCACATTACCCTGTTACATTTTAAGGAATGACAGACAGATACATTTACATTGACTCATCAGCACCATTTCCCAGCACTTTACCAAGTATAGTAGCTCTTACTAACTGCTTTGGGCTCATCTACATTTGGATATAGTTCATTTACCAAGATTCCTCTCAGATGTAGCAGTACACACCCACGCTTCTAGGTGCCACGTTCACAATCTTTTTTTACTATCTCTCCATATATGGAACTAGACACGCCCCTTTAAGTGGAACATGACACACCCCCTCTATGGGGCGCTGTGCAAAATTCTATAATCTCCCTGAAACTAGTTTTCAAAAGTAGGCAATTATGTGCTTTGCACATGCATTAACCGTCTGATGCATCATACATGTACATGTCCAACATGTAAGCACCACACATCCCATCTAATCTGTCCCATTCTGTTCAAAAACTCTGAGGGCTTTATTTACTAAGTTCTGTTGGGAGTTATGTTGAATATGGGATGTTGCCCATAGCAACCAATCAGAGTCTACTTCTTATTTATTTAGCACCTTCTAGAGGATAGAGATGGTCGCAGTCCATACAGATGGTGCGTCTTTGTTATTAATCATAGTTATGTTGCGACTCCCCTCGTTTTCACATCGCTCCGTCGCCGGTCGGGCAGTATAACATTAATCCCGGGTCACCCATTATACAGAGGACAAACCAGGTTTAACTCTTCTTATATCCCTGGTTGAATTGCTGGGTTGGTTGACCCGTGATATAAGGTTTAGTGCTTTCACACCGCTCCTCGACCTGGGTCAACCCGGCAATAACCCAGGTTTGAGGTACGGTGTGAAAGGGGTATAATAAATATTTGTTATCTTCTGCTGGCTAAACACAAGGTGATAGATCACCAGAAACAATATATTGCAAGGTGGATGGCGAGTGTGTACACCCGATATGTCTAAACCTGCTGTGCGCTCCTGCATCATTGCTGGGAAAACCGCTCATCTGCTGGTAATATATATTATCTATCTATCTTTCCCTTATTTCTCCCTAATGAATATGAACATTTTAAAGGGAAGGTGCATTATTTGGGAGCATGTTATTGGTCAATTTCAGTGGAATCCTCTCTTTTGAAATTGGCCCGAGTAGACTACCAACCAACAATGACAAACAGAACTAAGGGACACCACACACACTATTTTTACATAGGAGTTTAAATGATTCACTTATTCCAGAGAAGTAATGAAATGACAAAAAGAAACTCCAAGTTGGATGTATTATACACAACGTCTTCTACAATTAGCAACTACATATCTTCAATTACATTTTACATATTTATAATCTGAGATGTGTCTGCAAGCTATGAGTGGGTTAGGTTGCTATGGAAATAGAGAGCTAGCAGACAGAAAGTGTGACCGAACGCTGCTATGTTCTACAATGATATTCTCCGTTTAATGTTCCCATTTATCGTTATTTACATTCTTCTTTTGTACCGTAGCGAACCCTAGAGACATTAGTTCTCGCACAAACTCTTCATCTCTGTCTTTATCTAACACATGAATTGGGCCTGAGGCTAGGAGAGTACTAGGTATAACAAAAAGTTAGATAAAAAAAATATTTCACAAGTAAGATGCTAAGTGCCAATGGTGAAGTTCCAGCCCATTAGATAATTACTTATACCCCTTTCACACAGAAATTGAAATTCCCGGGTGAAGCAGTTCCACTACGGAATTTCATTACATACATGGGTCCTTTTTCTGTGTGAAAGGGTCAATCCGGATCTTAAACTCCGACCCTGCAAACAACCAGGGTTGGAGATCCGGAGTTTAGGATCCGGGTTGACCCTTTCACACAGGTGAAAAGCCGGGGGTGGAGCTTGGAGATGACATCATCTCCAAACGCTGGGACCGCCAATCACCCCGCCGATCATCACGCTAAGGGCAAGCCCACCACCAAGGTAAGCTGCTGGGCTGCCCTCAGCCCCCATCCACGAGGTGAATGCATTCCGCACACATGTATCCATTCACCTCCTCCCTGCCTCCGCTGCTGTCTGCAGATACAGCAGCGGATGCTGCCCAACCTCCATGTCGGGTGACCTGGTGTACCCGTTTACACTGCCCTCTACCCAGGTCCTGCCCATGTTCTATCCCGGTCAGTACCTGGGTAGAAGTCTGGTGTAAAGGGACATGTTTTAACCCCTTTTACACCACCGCCGCCGACCCGGGTCCACAAGGGAAAAACCCGGGTTTTTGCAGTGGTGTAAAAGGGGGTATAAAAGTAGCAATCCTATCTTCCAAAAAGTGAATCTACTATTGTGGAGTTATGGAAAATAACTGTTCTCCTTAATGACTGATAAACAATACAAACGTTTGTTTTCTTGCAAAGATTGGCACACCCTATACCAGAGTGTTCCTCAAAGCACCCCAACAATCCAGGTTTTAAGTACAGTTGTGCTCATAAGTTTACATTCCCTAGCAGAATTTGTGATTTTCTGGCCATGTGTCAGAATATGAACGATAACTCACAAACTTTTCTTTCACTCATGGTTAGAGGTTGGGTGAAGCCATTTATTGTCAAACAACTGTGTTTACTCTTTTTAAATCATAATGACAACAGAAACTACCCAGATGACCCTGATCAAAAGTTTACATACTCTGGAGATTTTGGCCTACTAAAGGTAACAATCCCATACCCTCCAACATCTGGAGGACCAAAATCGGTACACACTGAGAAAGGGGGCGTGGCCATACGTAAAGGGGTGTGGCCATACGTAAAGGGGGCGTGTCCACCCACTTTCCGGGCATTTCAAATTAAAAGTAAGCGCTTATAATATAAATATTTAAATATTACATCTCCACACTTCTCTTGACTCTTATCCATCGTGACACACCGGCTGCAGCTCATGTCACTTGGTGGCTGCTGGCATATTAAAATAATTATATTTAATATACTTATTTAATAAATAAGTATATTAAATATACTTATTTAACATACCAGCAGCCACCAAGTGACATGAGCTGCAGCTGATGCGTCACGATGGATAAGAGTCAAGAGAAGTGTGAAGATGTAATATTTAAAGTCCTAGTACAGCCAGTCCTGAGTTGTTGCCGTGCACTTACAGTGTGCTGTGACAGGCTCCTCCGATGTGCTATCCCAGCCCAGTCAGTGTCACACGCGCCGGGGCTCCAAGTCCTGGCTGAACACTGGGCGATAATTGGCGCTATGAGGGAGACTGAATAGGACGAGTCCTACTCCTCCCATGATTGGTGCTCGGTGCCAGCGCGTGACGTAATGACGCACGGCACCGGCCGCAGCAGTGCAAACTGCAAAGTACTCTTAGGAACGCCGGGGGGAGGGGCAGAGGGAAGCCGGCGGCGCAGCACAGGGGCCCGGGAGCCAGGAGGAGGATGCGGCGCACATAAGAGTGAGGCTGACGCCAGCTGAAATAAGAAAAATAAAGAAAATCGGTACAATCATAATTTGCCGGTACAGACTGTTAAAAAACTGTACTGTACCGGCAAATTCGGTACAGTTGGAGGGTATGCAATCCTCACCTCTGATCTGTTTGCTTGTGATCAGGGTGTGTGTGTGCGCGCGCATTATATATATATATATATATATATATATATATAAAAATAAATAAATAAAGGTCAGTGAGTTTCTGGACTCCTAAAAGACCTTTGCATCTTTCATCCAGTGCTGCACTGACATGTCTGGATTCTGCTTCATTGAGAAAGCAAAATAATTGTCAAAGGATCTGTAGGAAAAAGTAATTGAACAGGGAAGGTATATAAAAAGATATCCAAGCAATTGAGAATGCCAATCAGCAGTGTTCAAACTCTAATTAAGAAGTGGAAAATGAGGGATTCTGTGAAAACCAAATAACAGTCAGGTAGACCAACAAAAATGTCAGCCACAACTGCCAGGAAAATTGTTCGGGATGCAAAGAAGAATCCACAAGTAACTTCAGCTGAAATACAGGACTCTGGAAAAAAGTGGTGTGGTTGTTTCAAGATGCACAATAAGGAGGAATTTGAAGAAAAATGGGCTGCATGGTCGAGTCTCCAGAAGAAAGCCATTAAAAAGCAAATGCCATAAAGCATCCCGCTTCCAATACTCCAAACAGCACAGACACAAGCCTCAAAACTCTGGAACAAGTCATTTGGAGTGATGAGACCAAAATTGACTTTTTTGGCCACAACCATAAACGTTCCATTAGCACACCTTCCAACATTACCCATGCCAGGAGGGACAAACCACTCTGCTGCTGGCCTTTCCTCTTCATGTATGATTGCTATCAGCTGTTTTTGAACAAGTTAACTAATAAGAAAGATGTTTTTCCCAAAGGTGATGGCAATAATAAATTAAGAGGAAAGCCCAGGAGCAGAGCATTGTGTCCCTCCTGGCATGGGTCATGTTGGGAGGTATGCATTAGTCAACAAGGCCTGTGATGGTGGATTGCTGATATTTTGGGGATGTGTGAGCTACAAAGGCACTGGGAACTTGGTCAAAATTGATGGCAAGATGAATGCAGCATGTTATCAGAAAATACTGGAAGAAAATGTGCACTCATCAGCCCGAAAGCTGCGCATGGGATGAACTTGGACCTTCCAACATGACAATGATCCTAAACACCTGGCCGAGTCCACCTGTCATAGGCTACAGCAGAATAAAGTGAAGGTTCTGGAGTGACCATCTCAGTCTCCTGACCTCAATATCATTGAGTCACTCTGTGGAGATCTCAAATGTGCAGTTCATTTGCAAGACAGCCCAAGATTTTACGGGAACTGAAGGCTTTCTGCCAAGAAGAATGGGCAACTTTACCATCTGAGAAAATAAAGAGCTTTATCCACAACTACTACAAAATACTTCAAGCGGTCATTGATGTTACAGGGGGCAATACACGGTATTAAGAACTGGGGTATGTAAACTTTTGATCAGGGTCATCTGGGTAGTTTCTGTTGTCATTATGATTTATAAAGAGTAAACACAGTTGTTTGACAATAAATGGCTTCACCCAACCACTAACCATGAGTGAAAGAAAAGTTTCTGAGTTATCATTCATATTCTCTGACAAATGGCCATAAATCACAAATTCTGCTAGGGTATGTAAACTTATGAGCACAACTGTATATCCATGCTTGGCCACTATTAGCATCTCAGTGAATTTGGTTTACCATTTGTGCTGAGCCATGGATATACATAAACCCTGGATTGTTGGGGTGCCCCGAGGACTGCATTTGGGGACCTATGCAATATTCAATGTGAACTCAGGCCAATATTGGCAGCGATGGAACCCTACATCAGCAAGAGCACTTGCCAATGGGAGTGCGATGGAGCGACAGCAGGGGTCGGGGGTGGGATGTGGAGCAATGCTGCATTCAGCAGCGTGGCCCTGGACCTGCATGTAGAGCCAACAGAGGAAGTTGCCGAAGACCCACAGGAGCACAATGGTCAGTACCATAGTTGGTAGACACTAGCAATGTGAGCAAAATGTTGCGATGATCCCTCAGATTCGTCAACATAGTGGGCGGTATTCAATGAGCCGGAATCGCCAAGTTTTATGGCGATTCCGGGGTTTTTTCGTGGCTGACGGTGATTTTTGGAGCTCCAAATGCGAATCACCGTATTCAATGAGCTAGAATCGCCGTTGACGACCGGTGAATGAAGCTGCAATCGCCAAATGTTTTCCTGTACAAATCGCCGTTTTTTGTGTATAGGATTTTTCATGGGGAATCGACGGTAGTTAAGGGGAATCGCCAAAAGTGTATTCAATGTGAAGTTGGCGATTCCTTTTTCTTCTTTCATATCGCCGTTCCTCTCCGAGTGCCCCTCGTCATCTTTTTATGGTGAACTTTTATAGGAACATGTCAAATAATTGGTTTTAAGTGCTCTATTTAACTATGCAAGTCTAATGTATTATTATTTGCTGCCCTTGTGTGATGTCATGGTCGTAGAAGTGCTATACAAATATATATTTAATTTTTTCAGGTATTTTTTTTTTCTCCCACAAAGCACTGTTCTTACCCATGGTGCACCTCACTTACCCATGATTCTCCTTCCCACCTCACTCCTTCGTTTGCCCTTTGACCAGATTTCCCAGCGTTTGCCGTCTGCTGTATGGGAAGCGTTTGTCCAGGGTAATTTGCTTGTTTCTAGCATTTATCTGCGATTTTTTAAACAACTGACTACATTAATGAGGCTGTGTAGGGAAACGCCGGTATGGCTGAGAATCGCCGTTAGGGCCGGCGATTCTCAGCCACGTTGAATAGGGTGACTTGGCGACTCCCCACGAATCCCCATGCATGGCGATTCACTGCTAAAAACCGGCGATTGGCAGGCGAATGTTAAATCTGAATCACTGTAACCAGCGATTCAGGACATTGAATACCGCCCAGTGTCTGGTGTGTGCCAAGGTTCACTTTACTAAACAAATTCACAACAGAAAAAGATAAGTATTTACTTTACTAAACTATTCACAACAAAATAAAATATAAAAACAAAAAGTTTTTATTTTGGCATAACAATAAATAGAAATTGTCCTCGGTGATCTTCTAGAAGAGTAACATTTCTCTGTCAGCTTGCCGAGTGGGAGGTTTTTCTAATTAGCGGTTTCCAGGAGTTTTTCTCGAGTCCTCACCGATTTGGCACGGCTAGCAGCTCTGTTGCTCTCATACTAAGAAAAAAAGTACAATGCACAATATTAAATAATTATATAAATATTACAAAAACATTTTTTTTTTTAAATTGGACTTGCACTTGAAAGTTTGAAACCACTTCTCTGAAGCGTCTCATGCAACTCTGCCAGTTGTCTTCTAGGAAACCTCCACAGGGTGGTGCTAGACACCAACTAAACATATACTGTATATATATATATATATATATATATATATATATATATATATATATATATATATATATATATATATATATATATATATATATATATATATATATATATATATATATATATATATATATATATATATATATATATATATATATATATATATACTGTGGATGGCAATAAGGCGTCACTCGGAGACTGAATACAACTTCAAAATTTATTGTGTGGTGACCGACACCAGTGTTTCGAGACAACAGCTCGTCCTCTGAACCCTGAGGACGAGCTGTTGTCTCGAAACACTGGTGTCGGTCACCACACAATAAATTTTGAAGTTGTATTCAGTCTCCGAGTGACGCCTTATTGCCATCCACAGTACTTTTGGTCGCTGACCTGGGAAGGCACCGGAGCAAGTATTATCTAAGTTAAGTTGTGGAGTGCCGGATTCTTTGCTTGCTTATATATATATATATATATATAATTAAATTAAATTGTGTTTGTCTAAATTTCTCAATCAGAAAATTTTGGCCTAGGGGGTGCCGTGAAAAACAAAAACATTCTGATACTCTGGAGTGCTGTGGTTCATAAAAGTGTGGGAACCACTGGAGTTATACATTGGCCAAAGGACTCCGACGTTTCATTTCAAATAACGTGTTCAAGAGCGTTTGGTGCATGGTAGAAGATGTGTTGGTTTTAAAATAGGAAACACACACCCCCACCCCCACCCCCCCCCCTGGGAGTGTCAGGCTAAATGCTGTGTGCCCAGGTGTTTGTGGGGAAGTTGTTTGACGTAACTTCCAGCCCCGACCCGACTGCTTCTATCGCAGCTGCCGAGTAAGTCCCGGGCTACACTGCGGAAAAAAAATCATTCGATGGTGAGTGGTTGCAAATGGATTTGCAGCTAATTGCAGGCCAGCGATATGAACGCAAGCCGTGCTAAGGAATTCACAGGCTTGCATGGGGCGGGATTTCACTCTGGCGGGGGTGATTTATACCTGATTGCAGGGAAGTGCAAATTAGCAGCCATGTGATCAGGCTTTGGTGCCTGCACAACAGATAGATAACAATCGCTCAACTGGTGTAAATATCAGCCCGTGTGTCTGCATCTGAACCAGGCTCGGTTTACATAAAAACCAAGTAAGTGAAATAGTGATATAAGTATAATCTGTTGTATAGAGGTATTCAATCTCGGATGCTATTTCCATCAGCATTGAAGCCAGATTCCAACAAAACAGATCCGACTTTAAAACAAGATGGAAACGACAGCAGATTGATAAATTCACGGCAGTTTTTTGACAATCCGCGGCAGCTTTCGCTAACATGCCCACTTTCTGACACTCGACAGCCGGAACTTTGATTCCGGTTGTTGAGTGGAGCGAAAATGGCCCGGGATTCTGACTGTCAGGACGTTCCGACAGTCAGAATCTCAGATTGAATACCGCCCATAGTTAGGACAAAAAAAAATACAACTCTGACAGACATTGCCGTGTATATGACATAGCAGGAAGCGCTATCGTGGTATGGAAATAGCCTTTCATTTGGCTCGCTGTTCTTATTTGTCCTACTTGTCGGTGAGGTTTAGCGGTTCATATAAAAACAGATGATTAACGGAAAATAGAGAGGAAAGACTCACCTCTTTAGTTAAGCACTTGCGCATTTCTCGGTCAAAGTCGTTGCAGTGCCCAAAAAATTTCAGGATTTTGTTCTGTAAGTACAAAACAAGATCGCACTCATTACAAAGATTTACCACACACACACACACACACACACACAAAAACAAAAAAATACAAACATGGCTCAACATTTTTTTGAAAGGCGAAAATAATGATATAAACAACATTTTTGAGAACTATTCCAGAGACCACAAAACATAATAGTTGGTGTTGCCCATAGTAACCACTTGATTCTGTGTAATGTGTATTAAAATTTAGCCTGATTCATCATCAATCGGTCCCCAGCGTATTCGCGCCTTGGACCGATGGTGCGGCTCTGTGCATGCGCGTATTTGCGCATCCACAAAGGATTTATTTGCAAGTGATTGACAGTCAGGAAGCGGAAGAGGGAGGGACCGGTATCAGAAACGCAGCCATGCTTTGGGGGCGTGTTTGTGGCGTCAACTCCGATCCCACTGCTGCTATAGATCCAGAGCCGTACCTGCAGCCATGCTGCGCAACTGTAAACTATACAGAACTATAATCAACCGATCTGCAATGGATGCTACTTTCTCGCACACAGCCGCTGGGATTAGCAAAGCTCAACACAATCCAGGCCGCTGCGACATTTGTTTATGTTCACACGGCCGCTATGAATACATCTGCCTACACCTATGAATCAGGCCCAGAATTGATCTACTGTGCCAATTAATAAGCAATGGCCAGTGGGGATCTAGATGAAACCATATATTCCTCAAATAAAAATGGAGGTGGTCAGGGGGATGGCGCAGGGGGACGCCCACCATTTTGTGGGCGTGCCCAGCAAATCGCTGGGTGTCCCCATCAAAACGCAGGCGTGACGAGGCCTGCACAGGCCGAACACCTGATGTCACATGACGTCGGCGCCCGCCTTGTTCTTCGGAAATAAAAGCCAGCCTAGACTGACTTCTTTACGGATGGGTCAAAAATCATTCAATGGTCAGCGACACGCTGCTGTGTGGCAAACTTACCTCAGTATGGCATTGCTTCAGCAAATTAATGAGCACGTTGCACTCGTCAGTGTGAAGGTGAGGTGACAAGTCTGGATGCATTCTTTATTAAGAAGAGCAACTGCAGCGGGGAAATAATTACAGTTACACATTCAATGAAATCACCATATAATCACAAGATACTTGCGGAATTCGATCATAAAAAAAAAAAAAAAAAACTACATGAACCATATTTGTGCCTTTAAAGCAGCAAAAACCAAACTACAGGTAAAATATACTATTATATCAGGAAAGTAAAACAAAAAAAATATTTTCTGTAGGTTCAGAGACATAAATAGAAGGATTTTAATTGGTTAAGACAGTTCCTACGCTCTCATTTACATAAAACGCTTCTGGAGTTACAGAGATGGTGGGAATCAGAGGATGGGGCAGCGAGCACACGAAATCCAGGTAAGGGATCGCTTATACAGGCATGTCCAAACTATGGCCCTCCAGCTGTTGCGAAACAACACATCCCAGCATGCCTTGCCATAGTTTGAGCACTCCCTAATGGCAAATCTGTGGCAAAGCATGATGGGACTTGTAGTTTTACAACAACTGAAGGGCCATAGTTTGGACATGATAAAAAACAGAAAAAAAAAGTGCCAGCGCTGGCTGTTCCAATAATTTCGACTAGACGGTTCTCAATTAAAAAGCAAAAAGTTTTAATAACTAAAATTACATAGAAAATATAGGATAAATCAAAAAATATTACATCTAACATTGAACAATTTAAATGCAATATTTCAAATGTTATATCACAGGGATATAGAGCATGGTGCTGGAATCTGCATGATATATAGCTGACAAATGAGTTGTATATTACCATCCAATGTACTTCGTCTGGTGAGTGTTAGATAGAATTACTTTATTCGTCTCACACTGGAGAAATTTGCAATTGCTACAGCAAGGTTCAAGTACAGATAAGAGTAATAGCATAATAAGAACACACATGATAAGATCCAAACAATATAACTCAAGAATCTAAAGGCCCCCACACACTAGAACGCTTTTTTGGCCAATTGTCCGATTTCCGACCGATCGTCCGATATATCGGCCGATTTTTACAGATAATCGGACGATCAGTCAGAAATCGGACAAAAAAATAAAAATCGGCCAAGTGTGTGGGGGTCTTAAGAACATGCAGGTTTTCTTCAGACCATGACAGTTGTACATTCTAATTGCAGCCGGAAGGAACGATCTGCGATATCTCTCCGTTGAGCATCTAGGGTGAAGCAACCTATCACTGAAAGTGCTACACAGATCCGGCAAAACATTTTTGAGCGGGTGTGAAGCATTATCCAATAATGATGTCATCTTGCTGATCATTCTCCTCTCACCCACAATCTCTACAGAATCCAAAGGCATTCCTAGGACAGAACTGGCCTTCCTTACCAGTCTGTTTAGTCTCGTATTGTCGGCTGTTGAAACACTGCTGCCCCAGCAGACCACTCCGTAGAATAGGGCCGATGCCACTACGTGTCCAGAGTGGGGGTGGCACAAAAGTCCTGGATTGCCCTATGGTTTCAAGCTTCCCATTTGGATGTTTCCTCCTTTGTATGCTGGAACAATTACGGACCATGCAGATATCCCAACGTTTGGTGGTCCAGATGGTTCAGGCACGCCAGTGCGAGATTGGACAGGTCACACAATGTGGATGGAGTGTGTCACCAGGGTAATTCATTAGCTCAACGCGTTTCCCCGGATCATATACCTCCGGCTTCCTCGGGAGCAAGTGGTTGAATGAGAGCCCAGTGCTCAATTTTATAGCAGAACACTGATTGTTCAATTATTTCAATGAATATCTGGGCGCTCATTTGTAAATTACAAGGTTCTGAGAAGTCACTGGAGGAATTCAGTCAACTTCTAACATCTGTAATATTCTACATCAGGAGGTGCAATAGCCTATAAAATAAAAGCCTAACAGCGAGCCTCACCTCTGCGTTACCACCCATAAGGATACACACACTAGATTGTAAGCTCCTCCGAGCAGGGCCCTCTTCCCTCCTGTTGTCAAAGCCCTCTTCTCTTCACATGTCACTCACAGCTCTCCTATACTCCAACACTCAGTGACCATCTTCGTCTGCATACTCATCTCCATCTTTGGCATCAAGCCTCAAGTTGTATGTTGATTGAGTCCTCACTACTTATATCCAAGCTGTAATGTGTATTGAACTGTGGCGCTCTTTATTTGTACTGTATT
Source organism: Crinia signifera (assembly GCF_055691185.1). Taxonomy (NCBI): domain Eukaryota; kingdom Metazoa; phylum Chordata; class Amphibia; order Anura; family Myobatrachidae; genus Crinia; species Crinia signifera. The sequence continues at coordinate 26,173,259 of NC_139227.1, forward strand.
CTTGTTATTTATTCAATGTTATGCCAAGCTTTGTCTCCCTGTACTGTTCCTTTGTACGGCGCTGCGAAACACTTGTGGCGCCTTATAAATAAAATTATAATAATAATAATAATAATAACACACATCTCTCGCTACCCCCAGTGGTTCCTCTGATACCATCACCCTACCTACATGGTGCTATGGTGCCGGCTTCCTCTCCACCCCCCACCCCAGTAGTGGTGAGCGCTAACCTCTGGATCCACATGGGCGGCTTAATCTGCTGTCCTAGCTGGCTCTGTATCTCTGATACCACTTTTACACCGCTTAGCTAGGTCGCACCCGGGATTTTGTTTCTGGCTACAACATGGGTGCAACCCAGCTTGAGACCTTTACACTGCTGTCCCCATCCAGCATAATGATGAAAGGGTGACATCACCAGAGGCAGGTCCTGAGCCGGCGCTGGGAGATGAGAACATCTCCCAGTGCCGTGTACTTTATTGCTGTGAACAGGTCCCGCACTGCATTGTTTATAATGCACTGCGAGCTGGGTTGAATCTGTGCTCAAGCCTGCTCTCTACCTGGGTTGCAATGCTGGGTCACTCGACCCAGGAAATTTCAGCTGGGTTTGTTTCCCCTGCACAATATCTCAGGTTGCTGCGTGTTCATGTGCAAAAACCCAGGATAATTATGGCGGTGTAAAAGCAGCAGGAGTCTTCACTAATGCATAACTGGAAGGTGGTGGCCATTACTGAGCCTGCTGGGACATCCCAGGACTACAGCCACACCTCCTCCCAGTAATGCATCAGTGAAGACTCAGAGATACAGAGCCGGCTAGGACAGAGGATGTGTCAGCACCCCATGGCAGCAGGCTTTTAACTAGTGTTTAAAGTTTACACATATACTAATGCCACTTGTGTTTTCTATTGCTTAATTGCATACAAATTTAAAAGGACTTCTAGGTTTTAATCAAACAGGAAAATCAAATTCAAAGACCAATAACATTTTTGCAAACTGTGTGCACCCTGGGGTGCCTCAGGCCTTGGGTTGGTGGACCAGGATCAATTCATATTATTTATGGGCAATGTAACAGGCAAAACCAGTGCTGGTGGCTGCAAATCATAATATATGTGGACAAGCAAAAGCAAATCCTGTCCCTCACCAGATAACTGTGACATATAAACACAATGCAGTTAATTTAATATTTTTTTCTGAATTTCTCAATAAGAAACATTTGGCTTAGGGGCGCCTTGAAAACATTTTGATGCTGTCGAGTGCCGTAATGAAAAAAAAAAAAAATTGGGAATCGATGAGTTAGACAAAGGATGGCACCTACAAAAACAGGTAGTTTTCCCTTGAACAATTAACACCCGGCTGCTGGACAATGGATTATTATGGAGAGGAGATGTGAAAGAGCTAAATTTGACGTTATAAAGTATTATTATAGGGTGTATTCAATGCTCTCTGCGAGCTGTGACAGTGAGCAGTGCCGAGAGGAATGCTGGGCCCCGGTAAAATTTTAGGGTAGTGGCCTAAGTGTGGGCACCTCCCACACCCCCAAAATGTTTAGAGGAGGGTGAAAGAAAACTCTACAAACTGTAATCTCAGCAGCACACCTACAGCATGTGCTGCTGTTGCTACCCCCCCCCCCCCCCCCTCGGCTGCCCTGGTCACAGCTCGCAGGGTCAGTATTCAACTGATCCCCTGCACACGCTGTTTCCCCCTCGATAGGTTTTTGGAGCGAGGGGGAAACGGTGTATACGACCGTTAAAACAGCGAGGCTCGCAGCTAAAATGCAGCAGGCTCCCTGCATTAGCGGCGAGCCTCACGCGATCCCTTACGTTTAACCTCCTCGCCGGCCGCATTGAATACACAAATATATATATCTCTATCTCAACTATCAATTTTGCCATTTACCTGATTAAAATGTTTCTTTTTCATTATAATCATCACTTTGTTTTTTCCAAGTAACATTTGCCCTTAGTCTCGGCCCTTACCTTTTCCTTATCTGCATGTATGACTGTTGCACTTCAGGTATACAGCATTGACTAGAGCTCTCCAAATACAGCAAACATCTGGGGGCCAGAACAAAGAAAATGGATTTTAGACATGTTCCTGCTAGCATCCAACAGTGCATGACATCCAGTCATAGAATGTACTGAATATCCATATGCCATTATTTCTGGAAGCATGTTTGAATACTGTAATAAATGTCCTCTCTTGCTGTGTAAAGTGCACTACCTGTTGCCTAGGTGTTTACACAACATTCGTTTTTCTTTGCTCTTAAGCTGGGTGCACATTTGGCAATTATCGCTAACAATATATTTGTACATATCTGGTGATGTGTACACAATAAAATAGCGTTAATGATGCGCGCTCCCACAGGTCATTAACCCATTCAGTGGTGGGGTTTTTTTGTTTTGTTTTTTAAGGGAGCGCTCCACTGCCGGGCAGTGGGCACGGCAGTGGAGCAGCGCCACTGAGCACTCCATCAGCTGCTCCCCAGCAACCCGGCTGTGTGCGGCGTGGCGTTGAAAAGGTCACGCCGCACACAGCCGGGGGAAGGAGGCGGGGCCGGGCAGCAGCTGAGGCTGAGCGTAGAATGGAAGGTAGTTGATAACTAGTTACCAACTGGTGTATGAGCCGCAGAGAATATGAGGTGCTTTGTCAAGCTGCAGTGAGTAAGGGGTAGTCAGCCCTTTCTAGATACAAAGAAAAAACAAAGAGGTACACTGCGCTAAACAATCATAAACAATAATAGTGCCAATTGGGGGTAAAAATTACAATGTTATTTATTAAAAACATATAACATGACATACCATATTAAAAATAATTTGGCAGTATAGTAGAGGAAATGATGGGCTAAGTCCAGTTCATACGGTACCGTATTGACCACTGTTCAATGGATCCGTTCCTGAGGTGTCTCCTTGTTATAAAAGCCAGCGCCAGCTCTGCTGTATCCAAATATTGGTGTCATTTTTATCCAATGTGCCCAGACAGGCCTGCGGTAGGTATTTCTCATGGAGTAGCACTCTCCCGTTTGTGCATCACCTCCATCCGGTATTTGAGCGTAGATAGGTCCCCACTGGATAGAACCAGGTAGTGACTGCTGGTCAGAAAAAAACTCGAGGTAGGGAGACTGGTCCGGACCCGATTGTATGGAGTAGTGGCAAGGTAGGTAGAACTGTATATAGGTTGTCCTCTAGTACACCAACGCGTTTCTCCAGTAACCTGGCTTTATCAAGGTGTACAGGGTGTTGGTACGGCAGGGTTTATATACCCATCTATCTATGATGATTACAGACCCAATTGGCACATGTGTAGGTAGGTAGGTAAGGTAGATACATGAAAAAATGCCCTAAGGCTTATATGAGACGTATGAGCAGGAGAAGACACTTAATAATAGTAACATACACAAAACGAGTGTTGTAAATGATATAAAAATACAATATGATTTAATTGATAAACCGGTCAGGCAATACATATAGCCCTTTCTCATGATGTTATCATAGAAAGATGGGATATTTAATGTCTACATATAATAGACATTCTTAGATGGTGTGGCATAAGTAACAGACAAAACACCACACAACAAATATTATTTCAATATTCTCTGTGATGAATATTGAAATATTTGTTACGTGGTGTTTTGTATGTAACTTACGCCACACCATCTTAGAACGGATCCATTGAGCAGTGGACTCTAAAAATACAGTACCGTATGAACTGGACGTAGCCCATCATTTCCTCTATTATACTGCCAAATTCTTTTTAATATGGTATATCATGTTATATGTTTTTAGTAATAACATTGTCATTTTACCCCCAATTGGCACGATTATCTTAATCTATTTTTCAATTGTTTAGCGCAGTGTACCCCTCCGTTTTTTCTTTGAAGCGGAGCGTAGCTCTGATCTCAGCGGCGCTGCCCAGCAGGTGGTACGCCCACGGGTTTACCAGTCTGCTCATAACCCTGAAAATGTATTAAAGGGCTTTTGGGGGATATTTAGCAAAAAAATCTCCTCCATGCCTAAAATTCACATTGTATTAGACATGTAATGGATAATGAGATCAGGTCAGATTCACCATTGTAAAACAAGCCTCACTAAACCGGGTTCCGGACAGGGCCCCTACAAACAAACCATTTACCCGATGTTGGGATCCCGACTGTCAAAACACCGACAGCCGGGTTCCCGACGGCCACCTGCTATTTTCCCTTGTGGGAGAATAGAATAGGTGGCTCGAGTAGCAAGCTACCATGCCTGCAGCGTGGCGAGTGCAGCGAGCCCGCAAGCGGCTTAGTTGCGCTCACCATGCTGCCTGGGTCCGGCCAGTCAGAATCCCAACGTCGGGCTAATGACTGTCGGGATCCCGACTGTTGGACCCCTGTACCACACCCTAAACCACCACCGGGCACCTTCTTTTATTAGCGTTAAAAGGGGCTTGACTCTGTCCAACAGATGGTAAGGGATCTCTACAGATCCCTCCCCTTGTTCCAGTGTGCTGTGACGGGCAGAGGTGAGATCTATTCTGTGCAGACCACCCCACCCGCCACTCCCCCCAATCATAATGACTGTGACAACACATGTGGCTGTACTATCAGTGCTGTGTTGCTGCATGTAGCTGATTTACACAGTGACTACCATGATATAAAATGTTGTAAATTTTATATATATATATATATATATATATATATATATATATATATATATATATATATATATTACAACATTTCATCTCATGGTAGTCACTGTGTATAATCAGTTAACTTACATGCAGCAACACAGGACTGATAATACAGCCACATAGTTGTCCTACTAGTGCCAGCCTCTGCCCCCCCAGAGACAGTAGGTATATACTGGGTATGTGACCTTGCAGGAGGGTACAGGGACATGGCTTCCTATGGAACACCAATGAATGCTGCATGGGCTAAACGGAGACTCACCAACTACACTATGCAACCAAAAATGTCAACATGCCATGCCAGCCCTGTGACTTAGCAAGGCATGCTGGAACTTGTAGTCCCACACAGCAGCTGCTAAGCCACCGCTGGCTATAAAACAAAGAGTGAAACAGCATAAGAGATCCATATACCCCCACAACCTACCTGCTGTCAACTGAGGGGTAACTGCTAGGCATGTGCCAACGGCGGATCAGACTGTGCTGGGTGGTACTCTGCCGCCTGGGGCAAGTTTACCTCTTTACATAAGAACTGCAGCTGCCTTTGCTGTAAGAGGCTGTTCGAACTGTCCATCATTAGATGTTCATCCAATAAGATAGCTCCCAAGTAGCGAGCAGGGGGCGGGGCTGCCGGCGGTCGCTAAGGGACTCCACAGCAGGCGCTGCCGCTGGTTGGAAGAGGAAGAGGGCGCCTTGAGATGACGTCACGCTGGCAGAAGGCGAGGCGAACTGGCGCTACTGCTGCTACGATTGGTCTGTTTGAAGTACCGGGTTGCTAGCGCCATGGCTCCGACGCCAGAGAGTGCCCAGCACAGGCGGCGGAGGTGGGTATAAGTGCCAGGGCGAGGGGTGTGCGCCGGCTCTTCTAGATCGCTTTAAAATGAGGACGTGGCGAATGCCTGCCCTGTGCCGGCTGCTGCTTTCCCGCTCATTCTCTCTGACTCAGTCATCAGGGCGCCTTAGCAGTCCATGATTTAGGGATGATCTTGCTGGTGCATAGGTCCCTTCGTTAGAGCCTCAGTCATTTAAAAAAAAATCTGTGCCCAACCAGGGCTATCCTTATGCACTGGCCTTTAAGAGCCAAAGGACTGGGACTTGGGATCCACTGCCCTGAGCTAATGTAGTGTCTGCTTTTCCATCTAGGCCAGTGGTTCTCAAACTCGGTCCTTAGGACCCTACACAGGTCATGTTTTCCAAACCACACAATCCTGCCCACCATCGCCTGCTCAGATCCTGACCACATGCAGTTAAGATCTCGATAGATTGCGCTGCATGTGCATTATTAAACTGGCGCTGGCACAGATCGCTCTATATACTGTGTATAGGGTGACCTGTGCTAACTACATCGCTTAGCGCGTGCCAGCACATCGTATTTATTTTTCTCCATTATTACTTTGCTTCGTATTTTTTTTGTAAAGTTATCTGAAAGTGTTCTGTTTTGGTGCTGGGATGGTCTGTTATTTTTTAACCACATGTTTTATTGAAAGGTTATTTATCATCGCAAGATCTTTTGCACAGACCTTTCCAAATAACACACAGGGCGGTTTTACACGCTCCGGCTGATGCCAGGCGGCGAAACCCTGCATGGCCAAGAAGCCGTGCCGTACACAGAAGTTTACAATGGTCAGGATGGACACAGCCCGGCAGACGTCCTTTCCAGTGGTGACATCTGACTGCAACCCGGTGGCCGAGTCGTGACTGTCCCGTGTGACACAATCCTGTCCACTATTAGCTACTGTGTATGGCACTGCTTTTGTCTGTGCAGTGTTACGCCGCGCCCAGCGTCAGCCGGAGCGTGTGGAACAGCCCTTACATTTATAAAGTAATCAGATTCTTCCCTGTGAAATTATGAAGCAGGGGGCTGTGCCACTACTAGGGTTGCCACCTCAGGCATCTTCGATTCCTGGAGATTCCCCCACACACACCTTCATGTGCGCATGCGCCTCTGGAAAAGTGGGCGTGGCTTTGTAAAACAGGCATGACCTCTTCAGAAAAGTGGGTGTGGCCTCTAATACAGACATGTATTGAAGTCCCTATTGTTACCTTTAATAACACATTTCCCCTACTGACAACTCCTACAGAGAGATACCTCATACATCCTCCCCTCACCCTGACACCAGTAACAACTTCACAGCAACCTCCCCCCACCCCCTAACTTCTCTAACATGAATATCTGCCCCAAACACTGACCATCCACACACAATTTCCCCCCTCCACACTGGCCTCACCATTTCCTCAGCTGACAGCACAGACGGCTGAGGTCCCCTGGGATTGATACACAGTAGCAGCAGGCTTATCTCTCCTCTGAGGCTCAGTTTGGGAGGAAGCGCTGCTGCTGCATCCTAAGCTGTTAGCTGCACAGTGCTCCTCCGTCCTCTTCCGGGGCCCAGTTTAAATATTTCTGGAGGTAGAGGGAGCTGTGGGGTGGCAGCAACTCGCAAGTGCTGGAGGCACACTGTGCATGCCCTGAGCTCACGCTCCACTGAAACCACCCTCCCTATGCCACTGACCATGTGCACACTCAGTTGGGAGGCTGTGGAGACTTTCAAAGTCACCCAGATTCCGTGAGAATCGCAAAAACGTCCTGGAGGGTTGCCACCAATTCAGGGAGAATCCAGGAAATCTTGGAGAGGTGGCAACCCTAGCCACTACTGTACTGCTTATATCCAAAAGATTGTTTTGACGCATTAAATTCTTCCCATTAGACCTGTGTCCTCTGCTGCTTAAATAATAATGTTCTTTAATACCTTGCTACATACAGGTACATACTAAACCATGTGTGTACCCAGAAAATGCATGATACAGATACAGCTGCACTCATTGTTGCTTTGCAATGGCTGCTCATGCTTGTTTGGCGTGCCTATGTTGCGCCTGTGCTGTGAAATCGCTATGCTGCGCCATCGCAGATCAATTTGTTTCTATGAGCTGAGGGAGTGAAATAGAAACACTAGTATGGCGACAGGATTGGGCTAATCACTATGTATGTTGCACCTGGTGATTACCACGGCAACTATGAGCTACATTTGCAGTGCAATATATTATTGCCCTTCACATTAACAATAGGGATGGCAATAGTGCAGCTGGCCATCGATAGTGCTTTTTTCCTATCAATGGTCATCCATTTTCTTTGACTGATTGGTCAAATTGATTGATTTGACTTTTCAAAACATGGGGGAGGGGCTTAATTGTTGTTGGGGCGGAGCTATGTTCCATGTCCCTGCCCCTTGGGGGGGATTATAAGTTTATGCTTGACATCGATGGAGGGAAACCATCTGGTTCTCCACCATTGATGGTAAAACTATTCTACATCGACTAGAAACCATTGATGATTACGAATCATCACAGGTCGATGGTTATCCCTAATTTAAAATGCATTCCGTCATTATTTGCGCCGTTCATGTGGGCATGCAGCACACCCGACAAGACAACCAGTGAATGCTTGTTCACGGGTACACACTGAACGATGTGGCGATATATCGTTCTGATTATTATTATTTTTTTTTCATTGTTTTCCAGCATTCCTGCTATGGATGAATGGGTTGGTGAATTTATCAAGCGATTGGTTCAGAGGATGTCGCGTGTAGAATCGATGAATCTTCTGAAGGCCTGGGGATTTTTAACAGAAAGGGAGCTCAGTGAGCTTAATGTGCGGAATTCAAAGGAAGATCTAGCGGTGCAAGTGCTAGAAATCTGTGAGGTACAGTACCCTGCAAGCAAGTGGAATAGTTAGTATTTACTAAGATAAATGGAGGAAATTCCACACCAAACACTGATAACCCAAAGTTTTATTTTGGTTTTTGTAATCTATCAACCCAGTGCTCATCTTAACCCAAACTCATGGTAAATCTATTATAGCTCAAAACAGAGGTTCTCAAGACACCCCAATGGCCCAGGTTTAAGGATATCCAGATAATATGTGGGGTGTTCAATGTGTGCCGTTATTTCGGAATGGTCAGAAATATCAGTACATACTTTTCAATGCGGTTCTGTTTCCTCCCGTGCAGATTCCACATTGTTAAAAGTCAAATCTGCATTGTCGAAAACGGCCGCCTGGAGAAGTTGCCATTGCAGTTAAATTATTTGCCTCTTTTTTTTTTTTCTCCAGCGCAGAAACGCTACAATAAATGATGCCGCTGATCTTGACATTATATGTAAGTCGAGCCATTTATTTGTGACGATTTGAGCGATTTGTGACTTTTTTTATTTTATTGTTTGTTTTTTATGTTTTTATTGAGTGATCGTTAATTTGTCATTTTCAGTGCACTTTTCACTTAAGCACAAAGGCCCTGGTTCTGGTTCACTTGCAAAAGAAAATTCTCTCTCTCTTTCAAACACCCCTTTCAGACATACCCAGGATTTTAAACCCGGTACATTCCCGGGGTTTTAAAAATTCAGAGTCCATTGCGGGTGCGCAGGACCCGGGATTTTTGTAGAATAAAAACCCGGGAAGAGATACGCTAGTCCCGGGATTAGGCACATGAAAAATCCTGGGATTTTTGCGTATGTCTGAAAGGGGTATTCTGGACAAAACCATGTGCACTGCAGGTGGAGCAGATGTAACATGGACAGAGAGAGTTAGATTTGGGCGGACCTGAATTAGGCCCAATGAGCGGTATAGACTTCCGCGCGTATATGGCCAGATCTTCGACATATAATGGGAAAAATCTTCCATAGGTATAGAGCACAGGTTCTCAAACTCGGTCCTCAGGACCCAACACAGTGCATGGTTTGCAGGTCTCTTCACAGAATCACGAGTGAAATAATTAGGTCCACCTGTGGATCTTTTAGAATGAGTAATGAGTGCACCTGCTGGGTGACCTGGAAAATATGAACTGTGTGGGGTCCTGAGGACCGAGTTTGAGAACCTCTGGCATAGAGAATTCAGTAGAGAAAAGGGGCCACGGATATATAAATTGGCTCGTACCTCTGAAGCTGGGTACACTCTGGCCAACTATATATCCGCTGTTAAGTTGCATGGCGATAGCCACTTTAGTGTGACCCAGCAGATTCAGAGAAGCGGGGCACGCTGTGCCGCATTCTCATTGCGGGCCCATTCTAGTAAGCTGCTATGTAGCAGGATGTGTACGATGGTTACCAAGTAACCCAGTTTCCCAAATGCTGCCTTTGACATGCAGTTTTAAGGCTACCCATTCTTTAGCACAGGTGACTCAATTAGTACCTCAGTTGATTTGATTTAACTATCGGGACTCCTGCATGAATATCTTGTAAAACCTGGACTGGACTGGGGAAGTTTGGCAAAGATTAAGTTAAGCGATAAATGTGTTAGACATCGCCACAGCTGGAATTAGACCTTATGTTTCCCAAGGTAATATACTGGTTTGGGGTAGAGATGTGCAGGTTCGGTTCTCAAATCGGTATTGTCTTTCCAAAACATGTGACAGCCGATAGCCAATACGATCTGGATTTGAGAACAGAGCAAAACCAAGCTGGAAATCTCTAGTTTGGGTCCCTCTCCCTTAAAGGCAAATACCAACCTCACTTGCAGAGGACCCTTAAAGATAGGGGAGCTCAGGACCTCTCACTGTTCTTCTGCCTGCCCGTCGCACTTCTGAGTCACTCATTGCACTCCCCCCACTGCTGCAGATCTAATAGTCTCGCAAGATGATTACATATCCTCTTCAAGTCCCTTATGTAGTCTAAAGCACACACAGCGCAGCACTTAACCACTGAGCCCACATTCACTCTGCTCCTACGCTACTTCCAGGCCGACTATGTGAAAGCCCAGTGTAGTCGGGCTGGGGTGCACAGACGGCCCTCCCTGTCTGTTTCTCAGTACAAAAATTACCAGGTCCTCGCAGTCTCCTCTTGGAACAGAAAGAAATGGGGCTCTAGGCGGGTGCCTAGGATGTCTTGTGGGAAATTCGGCCTTGGAGATAGTTAAGTATGTACTCGCAATGTGATTTTTAATGATCCGTCCCAATTGTCTTTCCTCCGCAGACAACCATGCTAACACAAAAAAGAAAACTTGGGAGGTTTATGAAATGTCCAAGCCAACAGGTAATTACTGCGCGTTATTAGTTTCATCCCGGTTTTCCCATAGTTCCCTGCAATATCATGTGATGGCCTCAATCAGAGCGAAGTATACATTTCGAACATTCTCCAGCTACTAATATCTCTTTGCTTTGCAGATCCTGAAATGGGTCCTGTCAACGTGTCAACATGGAAAAAGGAGTTCAAAAAGACTATTAATGCAGTTATAAATAATGTAAGCTAGAAATCTGTTTGCTGAAAACATTTTTGTTTTACTATAAAGCAGGGATGGGGAACCTTCGGCCCTCCAGCTGTTGCTGAACGACACGTCCCAGCATGCCCAGCAACAGTTTTTGCATGGCCAAATAGCACAAATGTAGCAGGGCATGCTGGGGCGTGTAGTCCAGCAACAGCTGAAGGGCCGAAGGTTCCCCACCCCTGCTATAAAGTCATAAAAAAACCTTATCAATTTGAAAAAAGTTTTCAATATTTCTGTTTAAAGGTCAAAGCCAAAATTGACAGTTATATTCTATAATAGAATCCTTAAGCTGGCAATTTGCGATTTACCAAGCACTTGGTATTTGTTTTTTTTCTTGATTTTTACCTGGTTGCAAAAGGAAGCCTCTTAACACTGCCTGGACTTTGAGTGGCATATCAAATTGCATGCTAGATTTTCCATGCAAAAAAAATGTATTAAGCATTCAAAAGTGTTAAGTTACTCTAATACCCTTCCACATGGCAACTAATTACCGGGAACAAGCCATTTTGACCCAGTAATTAGTGCAATGTGAAAGGTGTTACTGTGTCCCTTAAACGGGTAGCAACATGGCAATACAACCGGTAAAAAGCTCTTACTGGTTCGTTGCTGTGTTGCTTGGCGGTGTGAACGGGTTAAAGGGGTCGAGCGACCTGTTTTCCCATTCACACTTTGGAGGATGCAGCGCCAGCTCTAAACTCTGCCCCTGATGACGTGCCGACTCATCGCCGCGCCCCCGGGTGACGTCAGCGAACCGGCATTATTACCTGTTCGCTGTGGGGATGTGAACATCCCAAAATGAAGGTTCGCGTCGGGACTGTCCTGTTTCAAAGTCCCGGTGCGAACCTTCATTTTGCGATGTGGAAGCAGCATCGGCTGCTTGTCATTTTATAGATTGTATATGATAAATGCTAGCTAGCAGCTGGTTGCTATGAGCAGTTTCTGTCCTCCCCATGGTTTAGAAGGTTTGAAGCATCTCACCCAAACAGCTCCAATACACAATAAGTGTCAATGCAGTAAGAAGGCCAGAGCAGCGGCCATAGCAGAAATGTACATTTGGATATGGGTCCGTTTTTCGAACTGCTTACTGTTGGCTGTACAGAAGTTTCCATGTTGAGCTTCGTATTTAATAGTAAAGCCTAGTTTTTTATTATTATTATTTTAAATATTGTGTCATTATACAGTGTAATAATACTTTGTTGCTTAATAAATAATAGGTGAACATCCACTTCAAAGATTTTGGAGATGCTCTGTGGATCCGCATTGCTTGGGGGAAGAATTACATGAAGCCCAATCAGTACAAACCTACCTTCCTTGTATACCACTCTCAGACACCTTACGCCTTCTTCACAATGCTATCAAAGTCTTACAGTCCCCTGTTGTGTCAGGTATGTGTGTGAGTACCTCAGTGTCAGATCACCATGCTAAGGCAGGACTTAAAATGTAGCTTCCACCAAAATATTAAACAATTGTTGGTTACCTCTTAAAAACTGATGTGCCTCAGCCAAAGCAGAGAATGGTGATGTGTTTTATCCTAATACACTGCAGCTGCTTAGAGGATGGTGATGCGCTTTATTCTAATACACTGCAGCTGCTTAGAGCAGTGGTTCCCAACCCTGGTCCTCAAGTACCCCCAACAGTGCATGTTTTCCAGGTCTCCTCACAGAATCACAGGCAAAATAATTAGCTCCACCTGTGGGTCTTTTAAAATGTGTCTGAATAATGAGTGCACCTGCCGGGTAAACTGGAAAACGTGAACTATTGGGGGTACTCGTGGACCAGGGTTGGGAACCACTGGCTGACAGGATGGTGATGCGCTTTATCCTATTTGCTGCAGCTGCTTAGATGACGGTGATGCGCTTTATCCTAATACACTGCAGCTGCTTAGAGGATAGTGATGCGCTTTATCCTAATACACTGCAGCTGCTTAGAGGATGGTGATGCGCTTTATCCTATACACTGCAGCTGCTTAGAGGATGGTGATGCGCTTTATCCTAATACACTGCAGCTGCTTAGAGGATGGTGATGCGCTTTATCCTATACACTGCAGCTGCTTAGAGGATGGTGATGCGCTTTATCCTAATACACTGCAGCTGCTTAGAGGATGGTGATGCGCTTTATCCTATACACTGCAGCTGCTTAGAGGATGGCGATGCACTTTATATTAATACACTGCAGCTGCTTAGATAATGATGCGCTTCTCTCTGATACACTCTGGGATAATTATTTAGCGGTTGCCTTCTCCTGTAGAGCACTAAGATGAGCTGCACTTCTGTCCTAGGCTCTTCTATGTGCTGCCGGATACAGTGACATTCAGCAAATGGACCTAAAAAGTCGGTGTTTGGAATCCCTAAAAGACATCGTATTCAAGCGATTTAATCAGGTAAGCAATAATCTGTGTATTTGTCAAATGGGGATGTAGATAATGGCTATTTTACAGTGTAGTTTACTTCCATTATCCAGGGAAAAGAAGGATGTTCTAGCATTTGGCTATTTAAACAGAAGCCGGTCTAGTTTTACAGTGAAAGGAGAATGCATGGTCAATAATCACATTACTCAATTATTACAGTGTGTGCTGTGTCGTGGACAAGGGACCAATATATTTGACATATTAAAGTGCAGCTGCTTCCAAATACGGTCTTCCGATATGCAGGTGATCGTTAAACCATTGATCAATATTGGCACTTTTTTGGACTCAAAATGGGCAGAAAATGCTTATTGGGATTTCAGCAAAGCCAGCTATAAGAAAGCGATTACTTTTCTACTAAGAAATCCTTTGTGGTTCTTTCATTGACATAATCCGGCTTTTCAAGCTATTTAAAAAAAAAAAGAATCTGATTCCACGTTTAGGTTTTCATAATAAAACCACTACTTAATGTTATGTCCTGTACACACCAGGACGATGGTGCTTGTGAGTGGGTCGTCACAGGAACGTACGACCCGCTCACGAGCTGACGGCGCCGCCGACCCGCCGCGAAAATGCCCCTAATGTGATTGCGATCCGATCGCGGCCCCCACCCACTACAATGGTCATTTCAGAGATCCTACCTGCAGCAGGTAGGATCTCAGAAAACACAGACCGAAACACGGGGCCGTGTATCGGATCTGGGTCGCAGCGAAATTGCCCAAAACACTGCAGATTTACATACAATCGGTCGAGATTGTATCTAAATTGGCTCATTTTGGGCCATATCGTCCTGGTGTGTACCCCACATTATTTTGTGTTTTGATAATTATTTTCTTTCTTTCAATGAAGTACTTAATGTGTATGGATGTGTGTGCCCAACAAGTCAGATCAATTTGAAATGTAAAATCACGCAGCTATAACGGATGTTTCACCAGAGGTGCGGGATACCAGTCAAACGCAGATGTTTTTTACAGCGACAATCCTTGGTATGATTGCCGATAAAGAAAAAAGTTTGAGCGCCATACCGCACCCACATCCCACTGCTTGTATGTAAAAAGCACAGAAGTAGAAGTCACTAGTATATAAAAAGCAGCTGTTAAATGGATATCTGTCTATTGTCCTGATTCAGTTGCGTCTCTGGAGGGTTCTCTCCTATTCTACACATCAGATTTACTGAAGAACTGTCTAGTTTTAAAGGCATTAACTCCAAATATCTGACGTTCTGTTACTCTGTCCGTCAGACCTCATTTCCTTGGTTACGCAAAAGTTTGGGATACAGATGATCACTTTCAAGCCGGTATCCAGTTGTTAGATCTACAGCGTCTAGACCACGCATGTCCAAACTGTGCCCTCCAGCTGTTGTGCAACTACACATCCCAGCATGCCTTGCCATAGTTTTACCATTCTCTAATAGCAAAACGGTGGCAAGGCATGATGAGGCTTGTAGTTTCACAACAGCTGGAGGGCCACAGTTTGGAAATGCCTGGTCTAGACGGTCGCTAGGTCGACAAGGTCAAAATGTCGAAATTAACCGTTAAAAAAAGTGCAGCATTTGACCCTGTCGACCTACTGACTGTCTGTCTGACGCTAGATCTATCAATCCACAACCCTTCAAGCCCCGTACACACCAGGCTTTAGTATCGTTTATGATGTGCGCGCCCACACATTAACTACCCCCTCCCTCGTCATGTTTAGTCGAGGGAGGTCCTGCTTAACGACGTGGCCATCAATCCCTTCTGAGCTGAAATCGGCAAGTATTTATGCGCTTGCCAATATCGGCATTGGCGGTGATCGGTTAGTTTTATGTTATTTGATTGTACGTTTTCATCCCGATTTAAGTAGAAACGATGTTTAGCTGTTTGTCAGGCCTCGACCAACTGCAGTCTGCGTATCATGGCCATGTCTGATCGCTATCTTCAATTCTCCCTTCTATACAGCAGTAGTCCGTATCCGGTTAGGGGGGTAGTCCCAGATGAAATGTTATACAGGTATAAAGCGAAGAAGGCGTTCATATAGAACAGTAGTGCTGCAGCTGGCCGCTCCGTAACCAGCTAGTAAAGATTTGTGCTCTCTGCTGCCTGTTCCTCTCTTGGCCTTTGCTTGCTGGTTGGACTGCAGGGAGGACCTTACACCTGCTACAGGGTAGCGGAGAGTTTGAAGTTTGTTACGATTATCCTTGTGCTCCTCATCGTTAGAGATACTTGGCGTGACTTAAATTGGTAGCGGTTTATACTTTTTTTTTTCACATGTACCACGCACACCAGATTAGGGATGTTATCGTAAAGGAAGTGGTCTAAAGTTGCAGTAACCATAATGATATATGGCACAATTGCTTCTGTAGGATTTCTGTCTTGGCTTTTTATTTTTATTGTAACCCATTTCCTGAATGTCCCGGACTCCCTGGTTATTGTACCGGTCCAGGTAGCAGAGCAGGGCATGGGTTATTACTCCAACCTGCTCGTAGTACCGAAACCAGACGGTTCGGTGCGACCCATACTGAACCTAAAGACGCTGAACCCTTACTTAAAGGGGTGTAAGTTCAGAATGGAGTCTTTAAGGGCAGTAATAGCCAGTCTGGAGGAGGGAGAATTCTTAGCGTCGTTAGACGTAAAGGACGCCTACTTCCACATCCCTATCTGGGGCCCACATCAGGCATTTCTGAGATTTGCTCTGAAATTGTGATGGCGGAAATGATGCTACTGCTCAGAGGGAAAGGGATCAACATAATCCCTTACCTTGACGATCTGTTGATCAAAGCAAGATCGGAACAGGTCCTGTTACAGGACATAGTCATAGCCAGGCAGGTTCTGTCCAACCATGGATGGATTCTCAACATCCCGAAATCCTCCTTGACGCCGACCCGCCATCTTCTCTTTTTGGGAATGATCTTGGACACCATAAACCAAAAGGTGTTTCCCTAAGAGAAAATGTTTGCCATGATTGAAATGTGGTCTTGGAGATTGTGGCCAAGACTCAGGTGTCGGTTCACCAATGTATCCAGCTTCTGGGGAAAATGGTGGATACCTTCGAGGCAATCCAGTTTGGGAGGTTCCACTCCAGACCATTCCAACTGGACTTGCTGAGCAAATGGTCAGGGTCACACCTCCTGATGCACAAGATGATATTCCTGTCACATCAAGCCCGCCAATCGCTCCTGTGGTGGACCCATGCTCCAAACCTGTTGGCAGGAAGGAGGTTCGGGATCCAGGAATGGATCCTCCTAACAACGGACGCCAGTCTGTTACGATGGGGAGCGGTGACTCAGGGCAGGTCCTTTCAGGGCCGTTGGACCTTGTGGGAGTCAAAACTGCATATCAATGTCCTGGAATTGAGGGCAGTTTATTATGTCATCCTACAGGCTCAGTCACTCCTCCAGAATCGGGCGGTCCATGTACAATCCGACAATGCCACAATGGTGGCGTATGTCAACCGCCAAGGAGGAATGAAGAGCAGGTCTTGCATGCGGGAGGTCACCAAGATTCTGTCCTGGGCAGAACTGTATGTGACGGCGATCTCAGCCATCTTCATCCTCGGGGGTGGACAACTGGGAGGCGGATTTTCTCAGTCGCCACGACCTTCACCCTGGGGAGTGGAGTCTCAACCCTCAAGTGTTTGCGGACATTGTGGATCGATGGGGTTGGCCGCAAATTGACCTCATGGCGTCCAAGTTCAACAACAAGGTCGCCAGGTACTGCTCAAGAACCAGAGATCCTCGGGTGGAAGCCATGGATGCCTTGACGACAGGGTGGTCCTTCAAACTAGTGTATCTGTTCCCACCTAATCCATTGCTCGCGAAGGTGCTCAAGCGAGTAAGTCAAAAGGTGGAAGCCATTCTAGTGGCGCCAGATTGGCCAAGACGGGCCTGTTACGCAGATCTTCAGGCCCTGCTGGTGGAGGATCAGTGGCATCTACCTCTCAGAAGCGATCTGCTCACTCAAGGCCCCTGAGTTTACCAGGACTTCGTTTTTAACAGCCTGGAGGTTGAGCGTCAGATCCTAGCCCATAAGGGCCTACACGCCTCAGTCATAACCATGATGACTTAAGACCGGAAGCCGGTGAGGGCGGCTCACTACCATCATATAACTGCTTTGTGGGTGGGGAAACAGAGGGGAGGAGCCAGTACACCCAGTTTAAAGTTATATATGTGCCTGTCTCCTGCGGATACCCTCTAATACCCAATGTCTTGAGACCATCCCAGTATCCCATAAGGACTTTGTTAAAAAGGATTTACCGGTAGGTATTAAAATCCTATTTTTTTCCCCTCTTCAGTCCCTAGGATCCTGCAGGGCAGTTTCCTGTTCTACCCTCTTCATTCTACTTTATTTGTAACCATTTTCCTGCCTCCACTTATTAGACAGAAGTGAGAGAAATTCTCAGAAGCTGCATACACTGAGGGGAGGGGGGTTCAATGCTGTCTTTCCCAGAAGCATTGAAGAGGCATCTCGCCAGAATGGACCAGGCTTTAAAAGCAGTTGGGCCCGTTTCTCACAGCCATACCCCCTTTTCGTCGTTTTTCAGGTGGGACATTGAATCCCGCCTGCCGAATATTAGTCGAACGGGCCAGGGTCACGACTGTTGGGACCCAGGATTTGAATACCCCCCCTAAGTGGCCATTATGTAGACCTCTGGGCTGGTACCAGTTACCTCTGAGCACTCTCATCCCATTTTATTGTGCCTAAAAATCAAATCCGGATTACACTTCTAAAGAAGGTCCATGCCCCTTTTTATTTGCCAAACTGATTGTTCTACAACATTGTGTTCTGAAACCTTTGAATCCTCTTTTGCTTCACTGTTATCACATCATTTTTAACTGCTGTTTCTGAGACCAGTTTTGGTTTTTTCCTTTTTCAGGCTTGGTTCTAAACCTCTTCAGCAGGTGGGAAAAGTCACCAGGAAATCCTCATCTTGTAGCACTGTATCATGAACAGTCCTTTGATAAGGTAAAGATCAGTGAATGGATTTCTTTCCCACCTACTGCTAAATTTTTAGAATCTTGTCTGAATCAGATCACAATGGTTGTTTTTTTTGTTTTGTTTTTGTTTTGTTTTGTTTTTGTTTGTTTTTTTGACTGAGACTACCCAAATCTATATTGAAGTCCTTCATGATGCTATTGGCATATTGTGCCTATTATATCGCAGAAGTCACCCGCAATTTCTCCCCCCCCCCTTGAGCCACATGTGATCCCGGCCAACCCTGTCCAGCTCAGAAGCAATCCAACAGATCGCTTCTACAGCCGGTTCGATGCGCACAGGACCGCTCAATCACGTGCAATTTGGACGCAATTGAGTGAAAAGAGCCCAAATTGCATGTGAATCGCCCTAGCATAAAGGGGCTTTGAACATAGTGGTGCCCAGTTGGGACAAACTATGTAATATGGAGATTGTATATGGTACATTTTTACTTTATCGGTTTATAAGATTGAATGCAGTGTTTAATATTTTTAATATTATTTTGAACAGCCTTTCCAGACCTATCAATCAAGATCTCAAGAAATAAAAGTTACTCCAGCTGTTGGTACGTTGTACAGTTCTACTGCATTATACCATGTTTCAAAAATTTAGGGCATGGCTTTGTGGGGAAGGGGCGTGGCCACGAAGTTACATACATAGTTAGATAGTAGGTGAGTCTGAATAAAGACTTGCATCCATCTAGTTCAACCTATGTTTGTAATAGTTTATTCCTTGTTGTATAGTATGTTCTGATATTTTAGTACCAATTCACATTACACCACACTGTAGTGCCACTTTTACACACTACACCAGCTGGAAATCCAGTGTGTTGGCCTTGCCCTGATCTGCCGGGGGAGAATTGGCATGGACGAAACCAGCCACAAATTTGTCAAAATTCACCAACCCATGCGGTTTTAGCTTGATTTTTCACTCAGGGATTCAATAAGGATTGCATAGGGCTCAGTTCTAACGTGTCTTAAAAATTCAACTGGGATTAGATAAACTCTACTGCCCCCCCCCCCCCCCCCCTTATAACTTTTTTTTGTTTGTTTCCAGCGCACCAAAGTGTAACTTACGAAAATATAAAGGACAAGGAGAAAATACATCAGCTGACACATGAAACATTTGGGGATGGGCCACTTCCTAACATAGAATTTTCAACATATAAGGTACAAACCATGCCAATGTTACAGTATATATCAGGAGTTCAAGGAGGACTATCGCAAAACTGATAAAGCTTTGTTAAGGACCCCATACACAGGATCTGAATCGGAGGTGTTTGACATCCAGTCTGATCAGATGCAGGTTGCCATGCGCAACAGTTCGGATCTTGTAGATCAGGGGTGGCCAAACCTGTCCTCAAGATCTACCAACGGTGCATGTTTTCCAGACAACCTGTGGATCTATAGTAGGAAAGAATGCATCCATCAGGTTTGAAAATGTGACCGTTAGTATTGGCTACAGCTGTGCACCAGCTAGGTGATCTGGAAACCGTTAACGTTGTTAGATCTCGAGGACTGGTTTGGCCACCCCTGTTGTAGATCATACTTGCAGCATGTATGATCTAGTGCAGGGGTAGCCATCTCCAGTCCTCAAGAGCTACCAACAGTTCACGTTTTCTAGCTCACCTCACAGGTGCACTTATTACTGACTAACACTTTTTAAAAGATCCACAGGTGGAGCTAATTACTTAACTTGTGATTCTGTGAGGAGACCTGGTAAACGTTAACTGTTGGTAGCTCTCGAGGACTTGAGTTGGCTACCCCTGTTCTATTGGAATCTGATCACCAGTGGCACATGTATTGCTTTTAATTCTCCTTGAACTCCCCCAGCAGCTCCCCAGGAGTACTTCTACATGTGTTAAAGGGCAGGCAAAAAATGGCACAAGTTACCGGTGGAGCTCAAGGGAAATCCGGTCAGACTGATCCCTCAGACCAAGCCGGACCTGTGTATGGGGCCTTAAGCGCCAAATGCATTGTTTTTCCTGAATGTGGTCATGGTTTGGGTACTTGTTTCCTAGCACGGCCACACCGATTTCCATCGGGGTGGTCGTGTCTGAAAAATCGCGCGACCGACCCGATTTTTTTCATTGAATCAAATGTGAATAGGGTCCCTGGGACCTGATTTTACATTGGATTCAATGTAAAATATTCCCTAGACCCCCAAATTTTACTACGTAAACCCCACCCCACGATAGACGCCAACCCGAAGCGTGGCGAGCGGCGGCGGTGCGTGTCCTCGTTCATTCCCCCTACTATCCACGTCGGCGTGGAGTTGAGAATATATAGTGTGGCAAGCGGACGCGTATAACTTCACAGGTATACACGTCCCCTCGTGGGGCTCGCCACGCTTCGGGCTCGCTGTGCTCGCCACACTATATATTCTCAACTCCACGCCGACGTGGATAGTAGGGGAATGGAAAGGTCGGAGGACACGCACCGCCGCCGCTCGCCACGCTTCGGGTTGGCGTCTATCGTGGGGTGACGACGGGGCCATATATAATGTGAAATGGGTCATATTGGCCCATTTCACATTTTTCACATTTTTTCCTATGTGAGATGGACTTAATAAAGTCCATCTCATCTTGTGCCATTATAATGGCACAAGACCGACGCGATGCTCCCGATTTCAATGTTAAAAAATATTTTAACATTGAAGCCTATGGCAAAATCAGGGGCATCGCGTCGGGACCAATGTTAATGGTCCCGACCGACGCGATGCCCCCGATTTTTCCTTTGCCGGCAAAATGGACCTGATTTCAAAAGAAATCGGGTCCATCGCGGGTATCGTGTACCTTAACTTACTTGCTAGGAAACAAGTACCATGGTTTGTTTTCTGTGAAGGAAAGCAACTGGTTGTAGATTGGGCAGCTCCGTCCTTTCTGTATTGGGCCATCTTTCATTAAACAGGTACAATACCACTAAAGAAGACCCAAGTGACCTGAACACACTTCTGTAACCGAACAAAACATTCTCTAGAACTTAAATTCCAAGTTCTCTTTAAACAATCCTAAGGTTTTATGTCTACAGTACCTGCAGTGCTATTTTGCTAAGGGGGTAATTCAGACCCTGTCAATTATTGGATGACTGCGCATGAGTACCAATCTTGGCCCGCATGCGTGAGTAAAATAGTGACCGAAATAGCGAATACATCTAATAGCAATCCCCTCACAATTTGACAGACAGGAATTTGGTGTTTGGCGGTGGTATTCAGATGATTTCAGGGAGTTTCAGAGTTTTTAGTAAATGGACCCGTCTGTCTCTGAAGTAGCTTCACTATATCAGATAAACTAACCATCTCCTATCTGTTTTGTTAAACAGCTGGAAACCACCTTCAAAGGGGAAAGTGGGGTCTGCAGTGGAATTGAACCCTTCCGTTGTGTCGTTAAGTTCTCCAGTCCTCACCTCCTGGAGTCCATCCGATCACTGGCACCAGCTGGTGAGTTTACCAGTCACCAAGATTGAGATGTGATTAGTGCCATCATTGATACTCCAGTGTGATGAACTGATCCCATTTCTCTTCCGGCTTAAATTTGTGACCGGTTCTGTAATATATTTATACAAGTTTGTCAGTTTGCGAACTGTTGGGCGAGGCACAGTTAGTATCTAAGTATACTAGTATACCTCTCTCTCACATTTCCCCCTCTTTTTTTCCCATGTATCTTGCCCCTGTTCATCCCATTTTTCTCCCACTATATTCCTACTTTTCATCTGTCTCTGTCCTTGTACTGTTCTTCCATAGAGCACTAGGCATAGGAGAGAGGCTCTTCCATACTGTCCCACCTGATTACTGCCATCTGTAGATGAAGGACATTTAGCAGTACCTAGAATCTCCCGTAATTCATCTGGGGGTCGAGCTTTTAGCCATGCGGCTCCAACTCTATGGAACTCTCTTGCCTCGCACAGTTCGAGAGGCCCCCACTCTAGAATCCTTCAAAACAGACTCAAGACTTTCATGTTTACTCAAGCATTTCTGTAATTCCGGTACTTGTGTATTAGCCGGGTGCCTGGTACGTAGTTAGCGTATAGGCGCTGTCAAAAGTGGTGTTCCCGCGGCCGGCATAGTCGGTCAGAGCCAGCGTAGTCAGTCAGAAGTAGCGTAGTGTTCCCACGACCGTCCCTGTCAGAATCAGCGTAGTGTTTCCGCGGCTGCGTAGCTAGCGTCTGTCAGAATCAGTGAAGTGACAGTGTAGTGGCTGCAGAACCACCCCCACTATCCACGCCAGCTCGAACCGTGGCAGGCGGATGCGTTACACGTCCTCTCGACCTGTTCATACCCCCTCTATCCACGTCGGCGTGGAGTTGATTTTAAAAAGTGTGGCAAGCGGATGCGGATTACTTCACATGTGTTCCGCTGCGCTCGACACACTTTTGAAAATCAACTCTACGCCGACGTGGGTAGTGGGGGTATGAACAGGTCGGGAGGATGCGTAATGCGTCCCCACGTGGAGCTCGCCACGCTTCGGGTTGGAAAATGCCTCCTTTATTGTGCAGAGGACGCACTTGCGCCCGCATAGCCCCTTTTATGCATGAGGCTCACGTGCTAATAATTACTGAGACGCAGGAGCATCTCAGACAGCTGGAGCACCTCTCCGTCGGCGCAGGGAATCTGTCTGTTACCGGCGCTGTGTGAGAGGCGCTCACTAGGCTTGCCGGGGACACTACGCTAACTACTCTAGGCAGCCGTTGGACTACGCTGACAGCGTAGCTTAACCTACGCCTGCGTACATATGCTAATTGGGCGCCCAGCTAATACACAAGTACCATAATACCTTTTAAGTATAATTTATGAAAAGCTTTTCTGTACTTCATTGTTCCTGTACTGTAATATATATATATATATATATATATATATATATATATATATATATATATATAGCAGTATGGACGGTGTAATGGTTAGCATTACTGCCTCACAGCACTGAGGTTATGGGTTCAATCCCACCATGGCCCTAATTATCCTGAGTTTATATATTCTCCCTTTACTTGCTGAGTTTCCTCCAGATACTCCGGTTTCCTCCCACAATCCAAAAATATACTGGTAGGTTAATTGGCTCCCAACAAAATTAACCCTCTGTCTGAGCCAGTGAGTGCAGGGAAATGATTAGAGCCACCCTATATTTGTGCTAAACATACACATAACAAGATTATATATTATTTTTCCCCACAGGTGTTTCAGAAGCTCCAGTCTCCAGCCTGTTGTCCTGTATACCACACAGAGCTAGGAATATTTTTAAAATAACAGAGAAGAAACCACTGCACCCCACAACCAGCCGCCCAACCAACTAGATACTTTTAATAAATAGTTTAAATTGTACAGTTTCCGCCACGTGTCTGCTCCAAGCAGCTCTGCCCAATAAAGACCGGTAACTAAGAAGAGCGTTACCGAACCAGCACACAATTGGAGCGTGGAAGCGGCAGTATTGGGCTTGTGCTTTTTTAATAATACTCTGCTGTTTTTAGAAGGGCATCTTGTTACCACTTATGTCATTAGCATTTTATAGTATGTGCCTTTATGTACAAATAGGAAATAATCCACATTTTACAGTGAATGTGGGGGGTATGATATGCACAGGGTTGGCTTTGAGAAAAGGTCAACATGAGTTGGGGAGTTTTTTGGGTGTCGGTGTTGACACTTGAGCATGTGGACTCCCAAAAAGTGTGCCACGTTGCTCTCCATGCATTAGTCCCGGTGCCTCACTCTGCTGTGTTCGGCACACTTAAAAAAAATCCTGAAAATTGACACTGACAACACTTCGACGCAAGCAGAAGGTTAAAAAGGCGACATCGGCCTTTTGGTGTTGACCTAGACATTGTTGCCCTATCATTTGGACCCCAGATGTGGGATGCTGAGATGTCCTTTTTAAGCCATTGGAATTTCATGTACATGATCACTTTTTGAAAGGTGATGTCGAGGGCACACAGGGTAATCAATAATGCATGTTCTACACGCCCGTAAAACATTTCTATGCATCTGGGGAGAGAAAAGTTTGAATCCATGACTAAAATGGTAACAACGGAGGATACAGTTCAACATAGTTGTACCCAATATGAAGGGGGGGGGGTTAAAAGAAATACCCATGGGTTTGTTTCTGGATATATTTTTTTATTAAGGTTTCTTTAAAATTGTTTTGTAAATCTTTCATTTGTATAATTTTCTCATTACTACTACTATAAAGTTAATTTGCACTTTATGAGCAGCTATATATTTGGTGGACAATGCCAGCTCCCCACCATCACTCCAAGGAGAGCTGTAAACATCACTGCACGTGTTGTGTGTTTGTTATTGTTTATTTTATAACTGTTTTTTTTTAGATGGTTTTTATGGCATATAGTTGTTGTTTTATGACACAATTTAGAGCATTATTTATCTCAATTATTCTCATGACATAATGAGGTTAGTGCATAAATGGTTCTCTGTTCAGCTCCATCACACTGTGGTTTGTCCCAAATTTGCAGTTACGAGTGTTTTAGATAAAGGCTTCTTTATTTGTTTGAGTTTGAATTTTTTTTTTCCATTTACATTGCATATTCATTTCTTTAAATAATAAAAAAAATTTTTTTACTAGTTGAAACACCGTGAAATTAGTAAGACTTTGCCGTTTAGGCACGGTCAAACATGCAATCTGAACCATAAACATCTATTGCACTAGATAGTGTTGGTGAATGTAGAATGCATGCGCTGTTATTGGTGAAGACAACAGCACTTTCAGTTGTGTTCCATGCACCGGTATATCTGTGGGCGGAATGGGTCATTTAGGACACTGGCATAGAATAGTAATTTTATAGTATCATTAAAATGCTATAGAATTAATTGTATTAAAAGTATTTCTTTTATTTAAATATTTGCATTAGCGCTCACACTTTTTACATATGGATTGTCTCAATGATACTTTGGTAATACGTCCAGCTGAAGGTGCCAAATACAGCCATTTTTTTCGCCTTTATGCTGTAACTAAATTCCATTTGTATCTCCACATGATTTGTCAATGTCTAAATTTGCAACCTTAGCTGTATTTTGAGAGATATATAGCTCCAATGAAGAAGGCACACTGACAAAAAGCTGATGCTGAATGAAGCAAAATGTATTGGGCATCGCTAATAAACACATCTATCGCTTTCGGGGACCCTCCCCGTCTTGAGGATGATAGCTGACATCACAATAAATGCTGATATCTGCATTTATTGTGATGTCGGCTATCATCCTAAAGATGGGGGGGGGGGGGGTCCCCGAAAGCGCTAGAAGTGCTTATTAGCTATGCCCAATACACTTTGCTTCATTCAGCATCAGCTATTTGTCAGTGTGCCTTCTTCATTGGAGCTACATGTATGGATGTGAAGTGCACCTGGATCGATGTATGTATTACAAGAGTGCCGGCAAAAAAGGAATATATATATATATATATATATAATCACTCGTGGTTTTGATTCAGATTTTGGGGTGCTTCCTATATACCACATGGATACAAATCTCCAGCCAATTGTTTTAAATCCAAAAGTTCAGTGTTTGTACTAAGGGCAATTCTTTTCAGCAAATTTCAAAGAAATGAACACAGCTTTTAACTGACGTTTCAGTCCCACACAAGGACCATAATCATGTGACCAATATCATTCACAGGAGACGAGTCTTCTGTTTCACCATGATTAAGGTCCTTGTGTGGGACCAAACGTCCGTTAAGTCATGTTCATCTGAAGCCATGGGTTGCTTTTTGATATATACAACTGTTTTATATTTGTATGTTGATACATTTTATGACCCTGCTTGTTCATTTTACTTCTTGTTTTTAAATGTATTAAACCTTTTAGCCTTGGGTTCCGTGTTAACGTTAATCTTTACATCACAATAGACTTTTGCATTAATAAAAATAAATATAATTTTGTGTAATCCATACCTTCATTTAAATAATAATACTGATGTCAATACATCATGGCAGCCCGTAGCACGTGTATTATACTTGTTCTAGATTGGAAAAGAAGCGTAGTTCATAATGCTACCTTACTGTGTATAATAGTGGAGTTCTAACTTCTGGTTTTGCTGCCAGTAATGTTTATCATTTCTTGCCACTAGGTGTAGGTGCTGACATTTTTTCCTGTAATATGCAGCTTTCCCATGCGGTAAGCCAAGGGTGGCTGATATGTGGTTGTTTTCCATGCTTCGACTGGTCGGAGTATTTCTAGTAATTGGTAGTTCAAATATCCTGCTTTCTTCAAGATGGCTTCCGCGCATATATTTAACATTAGTCATACAAGCGACCAGCCAACCAGGCTTAAACCTTTGAGTACCAACATCGCTGGAGGTGGGGGGGTTGGAGGTAATGAATGGGGGGTGAATGTGGCGAGGTTCACCTGATCAATGGTCCCTGTACACTCACAGCCAAGTAATAAGGTTTGAACTGGGATCTGTATTCCTGCATTATCAGGAACAAATCTATCCCACAATTTACCTCATTCTCTACAATTCCATTATACCCAGACCAAGGGTTTTATTTAGTCTAGGTAGTATTTAATGTGCCGCCGCTATTCCCGGCAGGGGAAACAGTGGCGGCGCCCTATTCAATACTGTCTTTATCGGCAGAATAGGTCTGACAGCTTTTAAATTTATCGCCAACGGCTGTGGATTGTCGTGACGCCGGCCACAGATCGACAATCCACAGCTGGTGGTTTTTTTTCATGGCCACACCCCCTTTCTGCCGATCACCACACGGGACACTGAATTCAATTCCATGGACATGCAGGGTCGGCACCTTTTATAATAAACCCGGGATTTCAATTAGAATGTCATTAGAAATTTACTTTTTAGGCCCTCAAGGGTAAAATAGCACTGTTGTGCCACAGAGCTTGCACAGTGTCTTCTTGCACACTGTGCAATGCCTCTGCATGTCTCTGGAAATCTGCAACAACAGGAAGTTGCTCTGCATAGCCAATCAGCAGAGGCAACATGGGAAGGGAGGGTCATATCCCTGCACCTTTCATACCAGCCAGTAACCCAGGAAGGTTGAAAAAAATTCTATGTTGACCAATTGTCAACTTGTGTTTTTCACTTTTTTTTTTTTTTTTTTTAAACAAAAACAGGTGGTATATAATATAGTGTGCCAAGCGCAGCAAGTCCCCATCCCCAAACATGATCAGCAGACCGCAGTACACTTAGATGAATTGCAGGTCGACATGTCAAAATTCGGGACAATTTTTTTTTTTTTTAAACCACCACGGGAAAATCTCACATCGACATTCCCATTGTTGACCTAATGCTTGTGTCACGCTTCAAACCCAATAAAAAGGTTGTAAGAAGAAAGGACTCCGCAGCAACACCAGTATATTCCTAAATACTGATTTCTGAACAATAAACGTAAAAGTTTATTGGGGAATGCAGAACCATTTCAGAATTTTCTATAAAATGTTTAGAACTATAATATTTTGGCTGAACAGTCTTTATGTACACACAATAACCTATGATGTATATACACAGCTATATCGCTCCGGCCTATATATAATAACTTTTAACAGTTTCCTCGTAGAACCCAGTTCTGTTTTGGCTGTTGCACAGGGGGCTGCTTTGAGGCACAAGATCGCATTCCAATGTCCTGAAGGGTAATGAGATGCCTTTACAAGTGACCTTTCCTGGCCACAGATCCCAGGTGATTGCTGGAGCACTAGCAGACTATCTCCTAGCCAACATTTCACATGTGATGCTCACGGGTAACACTTCGGACTATTAGCTTACTGTGTTTAACAGCGTACCTGGACAGGGCACATGATAATTCATCTGACGTTAGAGGGACTGTATGGCAGCAGGATGCCAAAATCTGATCAGTACACAAGCGTTACCTAAATCTCACTCACAGACCCCCATTTGGTGTAATAAAAAAACGATAGAATTCCGTTGGCTGCTGTCCATGTGAGATGTAGATGTTATGCAGAATATCATTAACAAGTGTGTCCATCAAAGGCCCCTAGAGGAGGTATAACAAGTCCTATAAGAAATGCAAATGGAAGCCAGATCACTCCGAGCGAAACAAAAGCAACCATTGGGTTTTAGTAGGCTCGTCAGACCAGGGAAAGTTTTTTCATAGTCCTCCACCTGTCCTTTATCATGACGGAGGTTCGATTGTGAAAAGCATAATTCCGAAGAATTTTGGACCAGTTGCCTTCACCATATTTCTTTACGCCACACCTAATCCATTCCGTTTCTTCAACGGTCCATTTCTGAAAGTGGAAACAGCAGTAAATAAATCCTTGGTACTTGCTTAGTTTGACGGCGGCAGCATGGCCACGCGTCTGGCTCGGTGGCTTGCTACGCTCGCCACACTATCTAAAGTCAACTCCATGCCAACATGGATAGCGGGGGTATGAACTATGCACGTTGGCATGGAGTTTATTTTAGAAAGTTTGGTGAGCGCCAAACCCAGAAGTAGCGCGCCGCCATGCTGCCGCCGTGAACCTAAAACAAGTACCGAATCCTTATTCATAACTAACTTTACAATGCAAGAACACAGTCTGTTAAAACAGTATTAAGGCGCAGAGAATCACCATTTTGGAAACTTTGATACTTCATGAGTTTGCAGATTGATAAAAGATTGTGGAAGATTAATTCTCCGGAAACGATTAAAGAGTAGTGACAATAAAGGGGTTTCCATAACTACAATATATAATAGTATGAGCAGGTATATAAATAAAAAGTGTCAGTTGTTAAATACACTTAATGTCTGTAAAAGTATTCAGAGGGCATTAGGATGGGGCAATGATGAGCAAGGGGCAGAGAGGTGGGGTGAGGGAGGCTGTGAGGGGCATACCATAGGTAATCATATCGTTTTCTCACCTGTTTCCGTACCACGGGGCTGGATGTGTTGTTGGTTGATTTTGAAGCTCCTCTTTCTACAAAAGCGTAAAAAACAAAATTGGTCAACAATAAAATTAAATTGATCATTTTTACAGGGCAGTATTCAAAGCCGCCGGCGAGTGGGTTTGTGAGGCGAGGACGGCCTATAGTTCCTGGCCTCACCGTTTTGATGGCTGCACTCGCTGTTTCCACCTCACTGAAATGAACCAGTGAGTTGGAAATGGTGAGTGATGGGGGGGGTCATAGCTTGCCTTTGGTCAGTGAATATACCCCATAGCGATAACATTACATCAACCCGACTACTGGCCTTTATGTGTTCCCTTTAGTGATGCGGTCAGTAGGTGGACAGTGTCTAGGTCAATAGTCAAAAAGGTCGACATGCTTTTTTCATGAATAATAGCGGCAGGCCGTGCGGCATACCTACCCTGTGTCCATGTCAAACTAGACACCAAAACCGTGAAAACTTATGTCGAATCTTTCAGGTCGACCTTTTGACCATGTCAATCTAATGCACGTAGACCTAACAACCCATACCCTTCCCTATCGTGTCTAACCCTGTGGATAATGCCTCCATTTCCTCCCTCTGTGTTTGTCCAGAGTCCGCCATGGTGCAGACCCATGGGAAGTTCGCGGATCTGTAGATTGACGTGGCGGAACTTACTAGCTGGCCGGAACAGCTCATCCTCATCGCTCCACGTTTCTTGTTCTGAAACATTGGATGATTTGCTTGCTACTTGATCTTTGTTACTGCGGAGAAAACACATTTATACTCATTGTACTGATGCAAAGGTTCGGTATCCTGCAGCACATGATATAGGAAGGCTAGAAGAAGGCTCAGTAATGACAAGGATTCCTGGTTTGTTTCTTCAGAAGGCCATTACTCGTGTATACATGGTGTTGTGTGAGTTACTAGGCAATCTACATCATACACAATATAGGGCAAGACTGATTAGACATGAGAGCTGGTCTATGGCAGCCACACTTGTTTCCGTACCAGTGAGATTTTCAAAACAATTGGAATCAGACGCAGGCTAAAAAAAAAAAAAGGTTTGGCAGCAATACTTTGCTTGGTATTGGCCCTGCCTGATTTTTAAAAGGGCAAAACACACCCTGCCCATTAAAACAGCTGGGATTGTGGGTGTCCACCACAGTGTGAATAGATACCATGCGCATGGGAGCACCCCCACATCTTCGTAGGTGCCAGGCATGCCCCCCAACAGTGATGGCAATATGATTAGTCTGCTCATGCCCAATAATGCTCTGTGTTTCATTAATTACAAGTAGTGATGAATGACGAAGCTAGTGCCTAAACAATTATACAATGAAAGTACATTTACCAGGCTCAAGAAGTGCTAACCACAGCTACGCAGGGGCACAAGCCGCATGTATTGGTCTGTGAACACAACAGACTAAAGTCTGTAACAGGCAAAAATGGCAGGTGCAGACAACCAATTCCTTCTAAGCATCAAATGTGCCCAATTCCCTACTACTACTTCCTCTAACCGAGAAGGGAGGGGTTTAATTGCTTACATTAGCTTCCTCTTAGGTGTGACGGGTGAGCTGAACAATCTCCGAGCAGAAGAACCGGCGTGATTTGCCTGTGGCTGATTTAGCAGACTGGCACTATCCTCTTCACTTTCCTCCTGACTGTCCTGTTCCATCACCAGCTGGGGCAGAGTCACTGAGCGCTTCCCTTTTCCGTTTGTATTCAAGGAACTCTCTTTGGGGGAGGGAGAATGGGGCTGGTTTCCGTTGGGGGTTTTGACAGAGGGAGTTTGGACAGGGGTGGTCGGTCTACACAAATCAGTCTCACAGAGTGTCTGGAATTTGACATCTGGATTGTCACCTTGATAGAGTAATCTGAATTGAGCTCTTATAGAAGACAGGCTATAGGATGGGCCAGAGTCTGTTTGTGACCTGTAGAGAGAAGGACACACAGCTCAGAATCTTTCTGGCAAAGATCACAATTATCTAGGCGAGAAGACTTCATTTCAATGCAATTCCACCCTGTTGACCAAAACTATATGGGGAACTCAGTTATCGGTGAGGATGGCAAGTTGCTGTTGCACCCGCAGGGAAACACAGGCAATAGCACCGCAAGATACCCGATCTCGCATTTGTTTGTATGCTGCAAGCCCAGATATAGCTGCACCTATTCACACCGCAATAGAACTCACTACTAATTGAATCTCTCCTATAAATAAAGCCAATTAGAGTTCAATTAAACCACTAATGGCTATTTCTTCTCAGTGCAAATACAGACATCAGCATCTGCGGAACCACCTATATTATCCTGACGCGGCTACAGTGTTTAGCCTGCTGTATGTATGACCAGTAAAAGGATATTTGTGACCATGCCTAACCTGGTTTCTGCACCTCTGGAGCCCGATTCAGTATACAATGAAATGTATGTTAGAACCTCAGCTTTGTCTCATGTCTAGTCACTACTTCATGGCAGACCATTATTGTTCTGTGTACGGTTGTAGACCAGCACTGCATCTCCGTCACTTCACTGCTGGGTTACCAGCAAAACATGCACTGTGTTGGGTAATGAGGACCGAGTTCCCCGACCACTGCTCTAGAGTGTACACGGCTTAATTACTGAAACAAGTCCTTGGAACTTACAAACAGTGCATGTTTTCCATACCACCTTGCCGGCAGACTGGTGTATTCATTACAGATGTTTAAAAGAAAGAAAAAAAAAAAGGTACTTATGTAATATCTGGGCTCCCGTTTTACTTATGAGACCGCGTCCGCTCGCCACGCTTCGGGCACGGTGGCTCGCTGCGCTCGCCACACTATATAAAATCAACTCCATGCGTAGTTGGATAGTAGGGTATGAAAAAATGGGGTGCATTTAACATGGGAGCCCAGATAATACATAAGTACCGAAAAAAAAATCCACAGGCGACGCTAATTATTTCATCTAGGATTCTGAGAGACCTGGAAAACAGGCACTGCAAGTGGCCTGAGGACTGGATTTGTAAAGCACTGGTCTAACGGTATGTACATACGGTGCGAATCAGCTGGCCGCCAATATCTATTTGATATCGCCAGCATCGGCTGGCAGGGGCAGCGCGCGTGGGAAAGCGGGGGGCCATGCTGCACTGAGCAGCATGGCCCTCGTTCCGAGACGGTACTGCACAGTGTTTCTACTTTGGATTCCAATGCCGCACAACAGGATCGGATGCGGCCAAGTTAGTATTTTGACTAACTTGCTATCGATATTGAATATATTTATCAAAATCGATAGCCACAAAATAAATAAAAAAAATTTTAAAAAAAAATTGCAATGTGTGTACACACCTTAAGAGATATAAAAACCTGGGTAGCATGGGTGGTGATTACATGTATGGTTCAGCAAAGGAAATTGATAAATAACTGGTTTTCCTCGCACTATATCCACAACAGTGTCTGAGATACAGGATGTGGCCAATTCACAGATCCTGTTTTCTGAATGAGCCATATCCCCGTGCTTGTGTACTAGAGAAGACATTT
This sequence comes from Crinia signifera, assembly GCF_055691185.1. NCBI lineage: Eukaryota > Metazoa > Chordata > Amphibia > Anura > Myobatrachidae > Crinia > Crinia signifera. Next base: position 26,205,852 of record NC_139227.1, read on the forward strand.
ACTATGTACTATGTATTATTCCTCGGACCAGGGATAACATGCAGACGATACTGGGAGACATGTATTACCAGGGAAAAAGGATTCCATTATTTTTCTAGTGTGGATTAGGAAATGAAAGCACACAAATGATTGGATCAGCTTTAACAATTATCTTCTATCTGTTCCAGTTTTGTTTCACAAAGATATTCACAATATTACAGTAGTGTTCATTCTAGAACCCTGCATATTTCAAAACCCAGGCAGTCCCTCTTCCCTGCCTGGGGTGTAACGCTCTACTATGGTGCTTATAGCACGTCTGATCTGTATATTAGTGCTGAAGTACAGACCACACTGTGCTAGAAGCAGAGCGCAACACCCCAGACAGGAAAGAAGAACTACACAGCATTTGCAAGATGCTAGAATGAACAATATTACAGACCTATACGATTCCAAAGTGATTCTAGTGTAATGGAAATGCTGGAATAGTCAGTCACATATGAGATGTACTCACACAACTCCCTTTGGTGTATTAGTTGGATCTTTGCGATGAGACTTTGGGGTCTTGCGTTTTGATGTACTTGGGGTCTTGCGTTTTGATGTACTTGGGGTCACGTTCTGAAGAGACTCATTTTCCATCCTCTGCTTGGGTTGTGATTTTGGGGTCTGGGGCTCTGTGGACTCTGTATTTAAGTCTGCATGACCTTTCTTGGCAACCTAACAACAATACTCAGTTACTAAAAAGCCAGCTGGACACAGGGAAGGGCTCTGCTGCAAAAACAAAAACCTTACACAGATTTCTCTTAATTGTAAAGTAATCAGCTAAAATAATAAACAAAATATGTTCTAGTTCTGCACAATGTGTGGAAACTCTTATATAAACCAACCAAGCAAGCAATTAAACAAAAAAAAATAAAAAAAGTTATCGGTCATGTGTACCATTGTGACCATTTGAGGAATCAATGATTATTTTTATTTATTTTTTTTACATATGAATTGATATAACAAATGTGAGCGACGCTGGTATTTTTAGCCTGTATCTGCACATTTTTAGAGGATACTTTACACAACTCTTGGCACTCAAAGGGTTAAGTATCACCAGAATGTATGTAGTAGGGACTGCAGAAGGAATCTCCCATACCTGCTACAATCCCTTCTGCCCTGCTCGCAGCCGCATCCCCCTCAGGTTACTATGGGGGACTTGAAGCTGCCCCATGTATCATCGGGCAGCATCACAGTGTGTCCCGGGGTTACTGCCATTAGATGGCGATAGCAGACCGCTCAGTGCACAGACCCCCAGCACCTGGCGAAGCAGAGCGCAAGATTCGAAACCCCAGTAACTGTGTGCGCATGTAGATACATTCAATTAAAAGGCTCACATTTTGCAATGCGATCCTGGGCGGTTAATGCTGCCCAGAACGCATTGCATATGCGATCCAATAATAAATGGGGCCCCTAAAGCTCTAGCTATATTCTATTTAAATCAACAGCAGTATAACATAGTTCAAGCTAGCATTCTAGCATGTGCATCTTTCAAAACCCTGCAGTTCCTCTTCCCTGCCTGCGGTGGTGCTTCTAGCACAGTGGGGTCTAAATTTCAGCACTTATATGCAGACCAAACATGTGCTAGAAGAACCACGGCAGAGAGCGACAACCCAGGCAGGGAAGAGGAACTGCACGAGTTTTGAAATATGCAGGGAGCTAGAATGCATATACATAGATCATTTTAAGAGAAGAGAGGGTTGGGCATCGTCTGAACTGTATCTGCTGATATTTTAGACAAGATTTCTGAAAGATCGGACAAAATTTTCACCCTCATAACAGCCAATGTGGCCACTAGACGCAGTAAATGATGTAGCTTCAGCCAGACAGTACTTACATTCAGCAGGAAGGAGGGAGTTTTGCTAATCTGCTTCTCAAACATCTCATATATCTTCTGCTTGATGGCGGACAAAGAAAAATTTGCTACTAATGGATGGCTACGGTTCTTCGTCTGGATTATTCGTAGAAGATCTGCCCGCAGTTCCTGAAAGGAGTCCCAGATCAGTTACAAACAAAACAGCCAATCAGGACACTTTAAAAAAAAAAGTGTAGCCTCATAAACAAAATGTGTGGATTGCAATTAACAAGTCGGCTGCCTTGGAAGCCAGATATTTTATCAAATGCTAATATATGTACCCATTCAACTGATGCGGAGGGGTCCTGCATGAGCAAGCGGAAAATCATGCTGCCCATTACACCAACCATCGTCATTATTAGATTCTACATTTGCATCAAGGTACACGATTCCCTTTGCTGCAAGTACAACTTTTAGTCACGTGGACCTTTTTTTTTTTTTTTTCCATCAATAAATTTTTATTGGTACAAAATTTTATATGGGATACAGAAAAGAAGAAGGGGAACTTGGGGGGGGGGGGGGTTAGGGGTTGGACTTCACATACAATAAAGAACATCTCAGCAGATAAACATAACAATCCGCTACGCAGAGCGGGCTATACATAACATAACACAAAGTCAGAAGTAGAGGCAATAAAAGCAATCACGTGGACCTTTTTTAAAAAAATTTTTATAGAGCTCATAGAAAGACAGAATAAAAAAAGGTACAGGCAATGCAGGAATCAAATAAGGGAGAGCACACGGGAATAGGGGATGGTAGCAGGACTACAGAGAGGTACCAAGAGGGATAAATGGTGGACAGGACACATCAGAGGGAAAAGGGATGCAGCACGTAGTAGAGGGATGGGAATAAGAGGTGAAAATAGGGATACGGTCACTAGTTCTTCCAGTTATAGGCTATGCATAGGCTTACCATACGAGGGTTCGCAAATACTCATTATACCGAGTGAGTGTGCCCAGGGGGGGAGCTGGTGACACCTGAGGCAAGAGGAGGGGACAGCAGCTGATCACAACTGTGGGGACCTGAGGGGGAGGGGCATTGCCTGGAGCATGTGTGTGGCAAGTGGAGGGAGAGGTGCTGGGTGTCTTATTAGGAGGAGGGAGAGTTTGGCTGTAACTGAGTGTTCCCCAGCTGTACCTGCCTACTATCCCTTACATGACAGTAACCTCCACAGTTGCTGTCACATACAGTGGCCTGCACAACAAGCAGATTGGTGGCTTCTGTGTGTTCGCCCACTGAGGGGGTGATTCAACTGTTTTTCCGTGCGCGAGTGATCGGGATTCACAATTAAAATGTTTTTCATCTGATCGCATCAAAACAGACTAGGTTTAGCTGCGTTAAACACCTAAACCCATCTAAAGTTTGGGTGAGCCTTAAGAAATGTTGGAGCACCCAAACACATTTGCTCACAGGACAAGGTTACATGGCCTTGCGCACAATTAAAAGTTTTGTTTAGGACTTACCCCTATTTAGTGGGTGATATGATATACTGCACGGTGTGTGGCATTTTGTGTAATGGGCATAATGGTGTGTGGCATAATGCGTAATAAGTGGCACTATTGTGTGGTGTAATGTGAATTGGTACTATTGTGTGGCCACGTCCCTTTAATACAATGCCATGCCCTAAATTATTGGCGTGTGCCTTGGGCATGCACTGTCCCGGTTTCAATATTATGTCATTGCTAGTATATCTTTACAGCTTTATATCAGTGGGCCAATTGAGCCCCCCCTCCACAATAACCACAGTGAGGGGCGCCCAAATCTATGCTTATCAAAAAAAAAAAAAAAAAAGCTATCAGACCGGCCCTTGGCTCAGTGTATATGGCATGTGGGGGAGAGGAGGCGGCTTCTGTATGTGCCATGCTGGGGTGAAGGAGAGAGGAGGCTTTATTCCGTTGGGACCCAAAAAAGGCCAGGTAGGACCCCGATTTTTGTAAGTGCGGGGTCTCTGGGACCCACTATTTTTGGGGGTTTTCGCGATCACTGCATACTATGCCTTTAACCCTTTGAGTGCCAACATCTGAGAAATGTGTAAAATACCTGGCGCTTCCCCGGCAGCACAGTGGATTCGGAGGGGCCGGGCCCGCCCCCTTTGATGACTGTGGCGGCCGGGCCCGCCCCCTTTAATGACATCGGCGGCCCAAGCATGCCTCTCATTACGGCGGCGGCCCGGGCACGCCCCCTTCATGACGTCGGCGGCCCGGGCACGCCCCTTTCACGACGTAGGCGGCCTGGGCACGCCCCTTTCATGACGTTGGTGCGTCCGGTCCGCCCCAGAGCGCCCTGCCCGGTGTCACTCCTAGAGTGAACACTATTGCATTACAGGTCATTATGATGAATAAAAAGGTTTGCTTGTGAATTTTCACAAAAGTTCACTTGGTACTCAAAGGGTTAAACTGAGACGCTTATGCCTTACACAGGTTCTGCGGCTAGCTGACTTCAACCCTGCATTTCACTTGGTTTTAATCAACCACAGAACCCGTGTCCCAGTTTAAAAGGCTAGTATAGGGAGCCTAGTTATGAGAGTAGTGGGGTAGCTGAGGATCTAGCATGGAGCTTTGGATACACCCCATGACACTGCCGTAAAGCAGAATACTTCCATGTGACCACATGGTCACCAACCAGTTTCCTCCCCTCCGCCTTATGTTACAGAACAGTCCTGGCCAAGCTGGTGGCAGACATAGGTAAAGTTGCCTACATTCTCACCTGCCAAAGAGCAATGATCTACTGAACCTTGAGCTCACTGCAAAACATTCTGCTGCACAAATGACTGAGCGGAGGAATTTTAAACATAATTAAGCATCAGCTCAGTGGACGTAGAGAGTTCTAGATATGGTTATTAAACAGGACAGGTCCCACATTCTGGCCCGACAGATAATTACAGTCAATTTAGCTGAACACGGTAGTCAGAACGTAATCCTGGTTGCTCACCTTTTTCACGCTGTCATTAGGAATGTACTTCTTCAGGATCGTGCTGGCTTTTCTAAACTGCTGCTTTTTAATACAAGCGACCACTGCCTGAAATACACATGGCATTGTACTGTTGAGAAACTGTGCTATTAGCATATTGTAAGCTCATACACAGGAGAGGGTCATTGTACTACAACATGTGCCCAACAGGTGGCCCACTCTGATGTTTTCTTGAAAAGGGGCAATAATTACCAGGTCTTATAAATGATTGCCCCTTTAATAAACATCAGAGTATGACTGCCATACAGCACGGCTGCGATATATATCCATACATCTGGCCCCTGGCATCAGTTCATATCAGCTAATGTCAGCATGATGCTTAAAAAAATAACTGTCATGCAGTGTCTATTATACATCAACACTACATTTTTGTACAGTTACAATTTTGAATGTTATAATTGGCACCAGTCCTATAGAACTAGTGCAATAAAGTACCTGGAGCAGTTGCAGGATGATCAGAAATAACAAATGAGTAAAATAAACAGAATATAGGACCAGTAGCGGTTTTTACCCATGGGCTGCAGGCCTGCCCAAGACAGTCCCATTGGGAGGTGTTCCCTCCCCTCCAGGATCCCAGTATGGGCTGCTGCTCAGCAGCAGCCCATAAAATCCGGGGCTATTTCACTTGTATGGGCTGTTGCAGAAGCAGCCCATAGAAGCTGGCCGCATGCAGTAAAGAGGTCGGTACTGCGCATGCACTAGTCTTAGCGCATGTCATCATTGTAAAGGCACCGGGATCGCTGCTGCGTAGACAGTAGGAGCCACCGCTGCTGAGGACTGAAGCGATTAACTGTAACAGTAACCAGAAGCATAGAGGTGAGAATGCAGATCACACGACCAGGTTATGGATGTATGAATGGAATATGGAAATAACAAAACTGTAGCTGTGACCAGTGTAAGGAACAGGTTACAGCACCCTAATCTAACAGTTAACTATTGTTTCGCCTCGAAACCACTGGATACCTGCGGTGCTAAGGCTTTACCTTTAACAGCCACATTTGAAGGGGCGAACTATGTCTGCCCCAACTCCGGTGCCGCCAGGTCTTATAGGAAAACAAGGCACCAGTGGAATCTAAGAAAAGACAAGAGGAAAACTAACTAAATAAAAGCAGAAGGCTGCCAGAAAAACGAAGGAAAAATGCACACAAAAACCAGAAGAGACTTTGTCGCACACAAAAGAACAAAAGCCATCTTGTCACGGATAAGAACCAGAGGCGACCTCTGCGCTAATAAACGAGTACCAGAAGCGACCGACGCATACAAAAGAAAATTAGCGACCCCATCGCAGACGCCACCTAAGACCGGCAAACAGTATGCATACAGAAGACCTAGCCGCAATATGCAGAAGCAGTAACACCCGGAGTAAGTGACTCATGGACTGGAGGTACAGACGACCAGGGACACCAGAAGATGCAGCTTTCTGTAGTAGATTCCAAACAGGCTGAGGTATGCTGGAAACAGGAGGTTGGGCCGCAGACACATGGTTTGGAGTTCAGGCTTGGAAAATGCACCAAGGAGCTGCACTGCGTGCAGCTTAATGCTGAACACTTACTTATTACCGGCAGGGAGGAACGGATCCGAATCTCTAATAAAGGGTAACCAGCTAATGACATATCCAGTGCAGGTGGACTGCAGCACAGAGAACCCAGGTTGCTGAGCTGCTTCAATAAAAAAAAAAAAAAAAATAGCAGCAGCACACTGTACTCCTTTCTAACTGTCCAGCATCTGTTCACAGAGGCTACAGGTGCGCCAGACAGCTATTCTCCCTCTCTTATTCATGCTAATAAAACAACTTAGGTTGATATTTAATTAAGGACGAAAAATCATTGGATGCGAAAACTGAAATTTTTTGCATAATTACCCAATGCTTTTGGCAGTGGCTATACAATTTGAAAGTGTAAAAAACAGTTTCAGTAAAACCTTTTTTGTTTTAGTCCAAAAACAGGGCTTCGCAGGCTGTTGATGGAAGGCAAAACAAAACCCCAGAAAAACGGGAGCCCAGATATTACATAAGTACCGATTCTTTATATTAATTCTTAAAAGTTAGTAAATGTGTGGTTTAGCCCTAAAAACTCAACATCAATTAAGATTGATTTGGAATGGATTTAAGCAGGGATGGGGAACCTTCGGCCCTCCAGCTGTTGTTGAACTGCACATCCCAGCATGCTATACTACAGTTTTGCTATTTGGCCATACTAAAACTGTTACAGGGCATGCTGGGATGTGTAGCTCATCCACAGCTGGAGGGCCAAAGGTTCCCCATCCCTAGATTAAAGTCACTGAAAATTAACCTTTTCGTTAATAAACTCCTTGGTGTATGAATGAAAACACATCCGTATGCAAATTAGCTACTGCTATGAGCTGTCCCATTGACTACGGAGCCCAAAATACAATTCCCATGTGATAATTTAGAATAGAGATGTGCAGGTCCGGATTTACCTGGATCTCAACACGGGATCTTATTAGCTATACGGCTGTCACATGTTTTGTAGCCGTGACAGTCGATAGTCAATAAGATCCGAGTAAATCCAGATACATCCGAAACATCTCTCATTTAGATCAGGAGCTTATGCTGAAAGTTTACATACTACTTCCCAGTTTCATAAGATGTTCCCTGGTAAAACAGTAAGCATGCTACCATCAGTAAGTAAGATAATTGCATTTACTCATTCTGATGAATAGTAACTGAGGCTACCTTCATCCTGATATGTAAAAAGGACATTTATTGTTTTTACCTAGGCAATGTAAGCAGCCGCCTGAACTTACCGCCTCTTTCAGCATTTGTCTGTTGGCTTTTGTCACCTCTTTATCCAACGACAATGACATCTCGTTATTTATCAAGTCAAGGAGTCCAACAGCGGATTCCAGAGGAGTTTCACCATTTTCCTCATCAAATGTGCAATCTAAGGGCAAAATATATAAAAGTCATCGTTTGTGTTAAATATCACTTATCCAAAGAGAGATCCCACCAGTTTAGGTTTCAGGAGATACTGTAGTGTTTCAGTTAGACTGCTTCAGCAGCGACCTGCTCTCTAACCCCCCCCCCTCATTGACGGGCCACACTGTTTGGCAGTTGGGAACATTTGCAGTTATTGTTCACAGTGCGGGGAGAACCCGGCGGTAGCCCAGCATCTCCGCAAGTGCTAGGCATTCCTCTGAATAAGGCCCATGATGCTAATAAAGTATAAAGGTGGTGGATAACCACTCGCAGTCATCTGCAAATTTGAATTAGGCCTAATGTCAGGACTGTAACATTCAGATGCATAAAAAACGGTCCTTCGTATGAGAGCATTATGGAAGGGTCGGTGAACATCCCAGGGAATGCGCATTTGCCCAGTTTGTGCATACACACTGGGGTGATGTTACAATCACATTCCATAGTGTATACGCATAGTACAGGACGCTAGCAATATCGTCAGGTTTGATGTGCAGCACAGTAAACCCGGCATGAGACCGCCAGAGCAGTGGCCATAGGCAATGAGCGATGCAGCTACGAAACAACATACCGACCTGACACCACTCTAGTATGTAACGGTTTTAATCATTCACAATGGAGGTCATATAGTGTGGCTTTAATCATTCACAATGGAGGTCATACTGTGTGGCTTTAATCAGTCACATTGGAGGTCATACTGTGTGCCTTTAATCACTCACGTTGGAGGTCATATAGGAGACAGATACTGCCCCTAGCATGGGAAAGGTGCAAGTATCTACAGTATAGTGCAAATGAAGAACCAACAAGCAGAATTATAGGGTCCGTGCACGTTCAGATGCACGCCTGTCCACCACGGCAAGTGCTAATACTACCATTAACATACAAACTACGGCAAAAGACGTTAAAGAAAATGCAGCTCCGCGCAACTCAGAATCAGCCCTATTGATTTATATAGAGGGTTGCACAAGTCAGATGTACGATAGCTTTCTTGTAAGCAGCTGGGCAGACTCATATATATATGAAGCAATTTCATTTTCTGTCTATTTTTATCGCTTCCTTTACTCACCGGTATCCTCCCCCTCTTCAATGCGAGACAGACACTGCATAACACGCAGTATATCAGTGTTCTTTTCCATACACGCAAAAGGACGCTGGATTAAAACTACAAAAGATTTCAAAATAAAACATTATCAGGATGGGACCAGATAACAGCCCTGAATGCCCCAATTACTTCTTGCCACTTGTGCTGCTGTTCATCCCCACAACGAACACAATAAGCAACACTTCAAAAGTTACACACCATGGTAAATGTATTTAAGCTTCCTCAGCAAGGTCACCGCTTCACAAAGTGCATATTCAGGCAGAAAACTGATATCTGTTCGATCACTTATGACTGGAAAACTCTTAAGGGGCCTACATATGGGGTGACAAGAGCGTGCTGAGCAATCGGTCAGGGCCAGTGTTCGCTGGTTAGAACACTGGCCCTGACCAGCGATCTCCCTAGAGTTATCCAGCATGGTCACTGGAGGAGGTCAGCAGAACCGCTTAGAGAAGACGCCGTCTCTTGGGTCACTGGAGGAGGTCAGCAGAACCGCTTAGAAGAGACGCCGTCTCTTGGGTCACTGGAGGAGGTCAGCAGAACCGCTTAGAAGAGACGCCGTCTCTTGGGTCACTGGAGGAGGTCAGCAGAACCGCTTAGAAGAGACGCCGTCTCTTGGGTCACTGGAGGAGGTCAGCAGAACCGCTTAGAAGAGACGCCGTCTCTTGGGTCACTGGAGGAGGTCAGCAGAACCGCTTAGAAGAGACGCCGTCTCTTGGGTCACTGGAGGAGGTCAGCAGAACCGCTTAGAAGAGACGCCATCTCTTGGGTCACTGGAGGAGGTCAGCAGAACCGCTTAGAAGAGACGCCGTCTCTTGGGTCACTGGAGGAGGTCAGCAGAACCGCTTAGAAGAGACGCCGTCTCTTGGGTCACTGGAGGAGGTCAGCAGAACCTCTTAGAAGAGACGCCGTTTCTTGGGTCACTGGAGGAGGTCAGCAGAACCTCTTAGAAGAGACGCCATTTCTTGGGTCACTGGAGGAGGTCAGCAGAACCTCTTAGAAGAGACGCCGTTTCTTGGGTCACTGGAGGAGGTCAGCAGAACCTCTTAGCAGAGACGTTGTCTCTTGGGTCACTGGAGGAGGTCAGCAGAACCTCTTAGCAGAGACGTCGTCTCTTGGGTCACTGGAGGAGGTTAGCAGAACCTCTTAGCAGAGACGCCGTCTCTTGGGCCACTGGAGGAGGTCAGCAGAATCTCTTAGAAGAGGCACCATAACTTGGGTCACTAGCGGTTAGCAGAACCTCTAAAAGGTGCCCATACATGGTGCGATGATCGCACCCATTATGGGCTGCATCGCAACGCATTCGCTTTGCGTGCGATGCAATGCAATCAGAAGGCAGGGCAAAAAAATATGTGCCGCACATGCTTTTTGTACTGTGCGGTGAGATGCCCACGGGAGCGCGCATCGCAACGGTGCAATAGCACTGTGTATGGGCACCTTTAGAGGTAACAACATCTCTCAGGTCAATAGGACAAAGCAAACCTGCAGAACCTCATACAGGATTACATCTCTTGGGTCATTTGGACAGATCTTAGAGAAGAAGACATCTCCTAGGTCTTTATAGAAGCGCTGCAGAACATGTTATAGAAGACATTTCCCAAGACATGGGAGAAAACCCCAGGCCAGCTGGCATGGGAGAACGCACAGATCTCATCTTCCCAGACTTGAGTCTTTAGATACAGCCTAGCTACGAACCATGTTCCAGCCTCCTGCACTGTTACCTGAGACGATGTCTCGGATCTGGGTGAAGTCATCATGGCGACCGGTCCTGAAGGCCTCCACAGAGAGGTGGAAGAAGTAATCCAGCACCCATTGGTTAACCACCGATTCCAAACCGTAGATACTTCCTCCCTCCGAGCAACCCTCCATGTCCGCGCCAAACTATGACCAACTCGCGCATGAAGTGAGAAACCTCTCGGCTCACTCACTGACGTCAGAGGAGCATGGCGGGGCCGGGCCGCCATGATGGGAAGGTCGGAAGGCGATCTAGGTACATAAGTACCCAACATGAAGACAGTTTTTATAATAAATTGGCTCCTATGTGATTTATGGGTAGGCAACCTGAGGCACACCATCTGCTGTGAAACTACACATGCCAGCATGCCCTGCCAAACTCTTGTTAGAGCATGCAGAAACTGTGGAAGTGCATGCTGGGATGTGTAGTTCCACAGCACATGGAGGAGTGCCTTGCCTCACACTTTTCCTTCTACCCTGATCATCAGTGTAATTATTCATGTATCAGCGTTCCTTATGCACAGGGAAATTAAAGAATACAGTTTATATCCTCAGGTATATATTGCCTGAGCGCTTCATTCATTAGTGGTGCAAGAATTAATGTAATGATGGATTATAATACAGTCTGCCTCTTTTATTAACTTCTGGTTTATATTTATTTATTTATTAACAGTTTCTTATATAGCGCCCACATCAGTCCCTGCCCCAGTGGAGCTTACAATCTATATACCCTACCACATACACACGCACACACAGAAATTCTAGGGTTCATTTTTTGTTAGGAGCTAAATAACCTACCAGTATATTTTTGGATTGTGGGAGGAAACCCACGCAAGTAGGGGGAGAATATACAAACTCTGCATCTATAGACAAACACATGCACTCCTTCCTGCAGAAATTGTAAGGACTACAAAACAATAAAAAAGTCGGTACACTCCACTGAACATGGACAGACGGCAGCACTCAAACAACAAACGGACACCGGGCAGGCGAATTTGCCTGCCACACACATATATACTTATATATACCCACCCCAACTCTCATACATACATAAATACAATGCTGGTATCATATATACACCCACCGCCACTCTCATACATACAGTACATACACGGCCACTCTCATACATACATACATCACCACTCTCATACATACATATCCACTCTCATATATACATACTGTAAATGCAATGTTGGTCTCATACATACATACATACATACATACATACACACACACACACAGTACATACACGGCCACTCTCATACATACATACATACTGAAGAGAATCGATCATACGCCGATGTATCGATTGTCTAATCTATTAATTACCTTATCTGACCTCAGTGTGAAGACCCCTTAGAGCTCCGTGAGAGTGCAACCTCATATGATATGACCAGTAACGAGGACCACAGATACAAGGTTGAACTCTGATTTAATGATGACGAAAACAACATATTTATACACAACAAACGACGCTGGTTCAATTACATGATTGGTTAATATTTGGTGCAGAGGTAGGGAAATAGCAGTGTCTTTGTGGGGTGGCTTATACATCGCCTTGTGTAGTATTCGTTAGTTATGAGAAAGCACAGAATGTACAGTGTCTAAGGAAAGTAACAAAGTTTATGATAGCAGCGAGTACTGGAAAAGAGCCAGGATATAACCACCTTGAAATCAGCAGGGACAGACATAGAGAAACAAGATGGCTGATTAACCCTTCAATGGAAACAAGATGGCTGATTAACCCTTCAATCCCCTCTTAGAATCAATGTCCTTTTTAGACAATTTGATTCTTGTAGATGGCATCTTGTTTGGTACGATGGATTTTAACATATTCACTATAATCTTCTGGTGAGGGAAGGCTTTTGGCGAGATCAGTGTACATAGCAGGTGTTACATTATCCAGGTACTTGGAACCGATCTTCTTACATATGGGAAAGACACAATATCCTACTATCATAAGTACAATAATTATAATGAGAATAAACATGCCTATTTGTGTTAGTGCGTGTTTCCAATCGTTTAGCCATCCAAACCAGCTACTCCAGGGGTCCGTGACACCTGAGTTCTTCTTGAGTTCGATGGATAAATCTTCTAGATGTTTAATAGCTAGGGTAGTTTTCCCATTAGGACCTGTGTTGTCTGGGATATAAGTACAGCATCCATCAATCTTACCTATGTACACACAGGTTCCTCCTTTCTCGGCAAGCATCATATCTAAAGCCATGCGATTCTGAAATGTCATTTGTGATGTAGCTTCTAACTGTTCAGCAATACCTTTCAAAGCGTCCCTAGTATCATTAACGAAGCGCTGTTGATTATAATATATGTCATTTATCCAGTTCACATTTTTATTGATGGTTACCTGGGGAAGCAGGGACTCGAAGCCGGCAGCGACCTCATCACGAGCCTTAAATTCTTTAGGAACTCCCCGGGGAACACCAATAGTGTCTATGTATATGTGTGGATCGAAGCTTTCCTTTGGAGCTTCTCTTTTGTTTCTGGAGTTTGTGGTAGGTTTATTTGTGGGAGGAGGCTCAAACAAATCGGCTGGGAGAATGTGTATGGGCATAATGATCTTTGCCAGGGCACACTCTCCTTTCCAAGGATTGTCCAGCTTTGTCCTGAGTCTCATGTCTCCACAAATAAAATAAATGTCTCCTAATGATTTTTTTTCATGGTGGGTACACTGATATGTCTTCGTTCAGCACAATACCCATCAGGAAACAATTTCAGATCTACAGTGTTTTGTGCAGTGCTGTTTGAGTAATAACATGTATAATTACCAGGATAAATGGTTATGGTACTACCAGGATTGGTATTCTTTACCATTATGGGATATTCTTTCTTCCATTGTTCACATTTGGTTTCTTCTACAATAATATCAGTATACAGGCTAAAGAAACATTTATCTTGGTCTGAAGGTATGTGTATGGGCACCGTACCCAAGTGGGGTCTGGATTTTCCACACACATAACAATCAGTTTGATTAACTTTACGTGCATTATATTTCATCCATTCTAGCCAATAATTTACGTCAGATAATCCAGTCTCTATGGATATAGTGTTTTCGTAAGTGGGGTTGTTAATGGCTAACATTTCATTAAAAGTAGTGACATGTGGTTTAAAGAATGATGATGGTGTTTTAGGTTTTACAGTGATTTTGAGGGCGGTGTATTCTGGGTTATCATACATGTCTTTTAAATGGAATCTTCCCCTTGGGCCCCCGCTTTCTCCTGATTGATGTTTACCCATGACATATAGTCCGGGATCGCCGGGGCTGGGTTTTCTAGGTTAATAATAAATTGGCTATTGCAAGTGCCCTTTTTTCGTAGGGACATACGGGTTAGTAAGGATCGACCATGGGACCATTTATGGAGGCCAACATCGGGGCAATATCCCCAGTCTTGGCTGCTCTCAAAGACAGTAGTATCTGCTCTAGTGTTCCACCCAACAGCCCCCCATGAGTTGCAAGAATCTCCCCAGTAAGTACTAGTGACACAGATATATACGTGACTTACAGCGTGTGGTGTGTGTTGGATGTTACACAGCCAGGGCAGCGGTGGTTCTCCTCGATTCCCGCCTTGATTGTTTGAACAAGATACAATATCACAATAAGAAAATATGAAAGTAGCAACAGTTGTACTAGAAGAATTATACCAGAAGGTAAAACGTCCATCATTCTGAGTAATATCAACTTCAGCAAAACAGTTATAAAGAACAAGCCCGAATAAAATCACTAGGGCTAAGGTGGGGGGAGTCATATCCTGTAGCGTCGTCCTCGGCTTCAGAATGTTGTACCCCTGATTCCTCGTTACCTCCAGCCGGCAGGTCTTCTCCAGGTTGGAGGTCAGAGCCACTGGCCCCCGTTATTACCTCTCTCGTCCCGTCTGTGTCAGTCTCGGGATCGGTGTCGACCTCTATGTTGACGTGTGGTGGAGGTGGAATTTTCTTCACTCTGGATGCATGGATCCACGTTGGTCCTTCGTCGGTGAGGACAGCCGTCCTGGTAACCGCGACCACTTCTGTTTCTGGACCGTAGGTGAAATCTCCTGGATGTTTATTTCTGGGTAGGATCTTTACAACGACCTTGTCTCCAACCCTAAATGGGTGAGTGGGTATCTGTGGATGAGAAGGATTCTTAAAGATAACATTTTGTTCAACTTCATTAAGTTTCTGTATTAGGGATCTGACATACTCTTCTCTTATTATTTCTAAGTCTCCTTCTGTGGTAACTAAAGGGTTCTTTGCCCAGGGAGTGGGGAAAGGTCTGCCCATCAGTACTTCAAAGGGGGAGTAACCTAGAGTCTTTTGTGGAGTCATTCTCTGTGGGTGATATGGAATGTGAAACTTCCATTCTATTTGCAGTGCTTTGACTAGTTCTGCTGTGACTTTGGCTGTGAAGGCTGAACCTTTATCGCTATTGATTCGGAGCGGGCATCCTCAGCGCGGAATGATCTCTCGCGTGAGTATGCGGGCTACTGTTTTTGCATCTTCTGATTTAGTGGGATAAGCTTCCTGCATTATTGATATGTGTAAAATCTATTTGAAGATGTGTGAATGGTGTGGTTGGGTATTCTAGATGTTGGTGTCTTGCTTTATTTGGGTTGTTTGGGTTGTTTCTAAGACACACTATACATCTACTGATGTACTGTTTTACAAGTTCTTTGGCATTAGTAATGTAGAAATCATTGGAGAGGAGTAAAGTAGTTGTTACTATACTATGGTGTCCTACTCCGTGGTAATGTACTATGAACAATGATGCACTGGTTTGGGGTATACATGGTTTCCCCTCTTTGCAGATTAATCCAGTCCGTGGATTCTTCTGCAGTATTGGATATGTTCAATCTGATAGATCTGAATTAGAGGCAGCAGCCTGTAATTCTGTCAGTAGGTATGTATCATCTAGCGAAGGAGGCGAGATGACAGCAAGAGTGAGGTTATATGTTGCTGTAGTGGCAGCACGTTTAGCAGCGGTATCAGCAAGAGCGTTGCCTTTGCTGATATCATCCTTTCCTCCAGTGTGTGCTTTACAATGAAGGATGGCAATTTGAGATGGTAATGTAATTGCGTGTAAGAGATCTGTGATGAGTTGCGCATGTGATATGCCTTTCCCATCAGCACCAGTGAAGCCTCGGCGTTACCAGATCATCCCATGATCATGAACAACTCCGTAAGCGTATTTGGAGTCTGTGTAAATTGTGACAGGTTTGTCTTTGTAAATGTGACAAGCTCGAGTGAGTGCAATGAGTTCTGCAGCGTGTGCTGACTGTAAGGGGACTGTCTTTGCTTCAAGGGTGGTGTTTGGAAGTTTAACCACTGCATATCCTGCCTGGTACGTGTTGTCATTGGGACGGCTGCAGGAGCCGTCAACAAATATTATGTCGGCATCAGGGATAGGCACAGTCGACATGTCTTGTCTGGGTGAAGTTTCTGAGTCAATTGTCAGAGTACAGTCATGTTGAGGCGGCGCCTCGTCGTCAGGTCCTTTAAGACCTAAAAGTGCGTTTAGTACAGGGACAGGTCCTTCTGAGTTTGTTGCGTATTTTACAGTGAGAGAAGGGTTCCCTAGTAGGAGTACTTCATAGCCGCTGAGTCTTTGGGCAGACATGTGTTGTGTGTGTAGACCTTTGAGGATGGAGAGGACATTATGTGTGGTATGTAACACAGTAGGATGTCCTAATGTAAGTGATGTGGACATCTCAACAACCATTGCACAGGCAGCCAGTGCTCGAAGACAAGCTGGCATTCCTTGCACAGTGACAGGCATTACCTTTGAGAAGAATGCGACTGGGCGCATTTTGCCTCCATGAAGTTGGGTCAGTACACCCGCCATAGTTGTACATGTGTCCCTTGCAAACAAGTGAAATGATAACATATAGTCCGGGAGACCAAGCGCGGGACTCTGTACTAACATTTCTTTCAATTTTTTAAATGCAGAATACATTTCATCTGACCATTGTATAACCTTGGGTTTGTCTTTGAGTGTGCATTGTCTCAAGATATTATCATAGTAGGAACAATCAGAGATCCACTGTCTGCAGTAACTTACCATACCCAAGAAAGACAACATATCCTTCTGGGTAGTTGGGGTGACCAGGCCCAATACAGACTGTATGCGTTGTGGACTGATTTTTTTTTTTTTTCTCCCTCAGAGAGTACAAAACCCAGGTAATTGACATGCGTTTTACACCATTGCAATTTTTCTCTTGACACTTTGTGTCCACATTCTGCTAACCAGTTTAACAATGAGATTCCATCTAACCGGCTGGTCTCCTCGGTGACACTACAGAGAAGCAGATCATCTGCATACTGTAGCAGGACAGAACTATGGGGGGGGTGCCATGGAGCCAATGTGGCTTGGAGGATTATGCTATAGACCACTGGAGAGTCAATATAGCCTTGGGGTAAACGACACCAGGTTAATTGTTTACCTTCAAATGAAAAAACAAAGAGTAATTGGGTCTCTGTGTCTATAGGAATGCTAAAAATGCGTTTTTCAAATCTATGACATTAAAGTGGGTTGCGTTTGCAGGGATTGCTGAGATGAGTGAATTGATGTCAGGTACTATGGGTGCAATAGGAACAATGAGATCATTTACTTTTCTCAAGTCTTGTACGAATCTAACAGAGCCATCGGCCTTAGCAACAGGGTTGATAGGTGTCGAGTAAGGTGAGACAATGTACCTGAGTATGCCTTGTTCGAGGAAGTCATGTATCATAGGTCTAAGACCTTCAATCTTTTCTGGTGAGAGTGAATATTGTCTGCAAAACACGGGTTGTGTATCTGGTTTGAGCTTGGCTTTGTATGGTGTACAGGGTATGAAGCCAGTGTCATAAGGGCCAATGGCCCAAATTCTATCATCAATTTGATCAAGTGAGTTGTCCAGAGTATTTTGTAGTGACACAAAGTGTGGGGAGGTGACTTGGAGCCCACTCCCTCGTGGAGAGGGTGAGATGGAGATGTGGAATTTACTAAACAAGTCACGGCCCAGTAAGTTAACAGGACATTCTGGGATGATCCTGAATTGGTGTATCCCTAAGTGTTTTCCCTTGTCAGAGCGTATGATAACTGGGTCAGTCAGGTATGTGTCAGTGGGTATCCCGTTGATTCCCATTGAAGGAGTAGTCTTTTGCAGTTCACCATCATAGTTAAGAGAACACAAAACACTGGTTGTTGCCCCACTGTCTACTAGAAAGGACAGTTTTTTATCATCAACATATAATGTGATGAGGGGTGAATCTTCCCAATGAGTAGTGAACTGTGCAAAAGATGGGATACCCTCCTCCGGGCCCCGTCAATGTGCAGGGTCAGACCAGTCCACTCTGAAACGTACATGGTCTTGAACTGATGTTGAGTGTGGTCTGTATGGTCCCTGTTGGGGTCTGGGAGTGTAAGGTTGTTGTGGTTTCTGGGGAGGGAGTGGACAGTCCCTAGCCCAGTGTGTATTCCGGCCACAGTTGAAACAAGTTGTTTGTCTTGGTACTGCACCAGTATTGTTGTAATCTCTGTTGTATGGAGGCGCACGGGGTGTTGGACCCTGAGGGGGTCTATATGGTCTTTTCTGGTTATTTTGTGGGATCCCCCTATTTGGTCTATTTGGTGGGCCTCTGTTATTATTTTGGAAGTTGTGAGTAGAAGTGACGACAGTCTTTTTCATATCAAAACATCCAGCAGATTCTTTTTCATATAAGTGCTCACTAAATTCAGTGAGTTTGTCAGATGTCCAGGTAGAGACATTCTGTTTGACTGGCGTGGAAATGGAGGGGTGTAGGTTATTGGTAAAGGTGGAAATGAGTAAAGGGAATATTTCAAGAAATAGTCCCGTTTCCTCAGTCCAGCATCTTTTAAATCTCTTCCAAAATTCAGTGACTGTAGGTTTCTATTTACATGAAACTGCAATAGGCAGCGATGTTCAGTGTTAGGGAGAGAGAGACCAATACTGCAGCTTCCCCCTCAAACCCCCCTCTTCCAGCAAAGACACAGAAGCCTAGCAGGAATCCGCCGTACACCCTGAGAGCTCAACAGAAAATAGATCTTTCAAAGCTGAACTGGTGTACGGTGATTTCATTCCACATGTCAGTTATCTCCTGTGCTTTGTTAAGGGGATAATCTGCAGCTGTTTACTATATTGCAGGGATCGGGGTATTAATACTGGGGACTTGATTCCAGTCCCATCTATTATATTGTCCACCTCATGGATTAACAAGGTAATAATTTGTGGGCAACATACTCCTTACATATTTCACTAGGTAATGGGGGTGGATAGACTGTTTTATTCTTACTATTATTTCCACCCATGTCGGGGTATGATTGTGTATCAATATTTCTGACTATGAATGGGAGCGTGGAAAGTTCTTAATACTCAGACCAGGGGCACCGTCTTCAGTCAGGCAGGTCGGGACCTGTGGCAGCAGACTGTGAGGGTTGGTCTTTATCTGAATATTATATGAACTATATTTCCTCTAGATACATCCCATTAAATATAAAAGTACAAAATGTTAGTGAAACAACAGACCGTCTACGTGACGGTGGACAGAGTCTTGTTGTTATGTTGCTGAGAACTGTATGTGAAGCCTCACGTTGCGTTACTCCGAGAAGGAGAGCATAAAGTCCGCAAGTCTGTTGGCATACAGTAGTCAGATTAGACAAATGGTGAAGTTATTGTGCGTGAACTTACCAGCCGCACGGTTTACAAGGAAATACAGATATCACGAGTGTGTATACTCACCAATCACACAGGGATATTGAATGAAAGAAAAACTTATACTTTAAGACAATACAATAAAGACAATTGGCCAATAAAGAATGGGCGTTCAAAGTGAGGTACTATTTAGACTAAAGACCCCAGGTCTCCTTCGTACTCCAAGTACGGCATCTGATCCTAGATCAGGTAATGTGCACAAAAATAGAAGACTTTAACTTCTATGATAGAAGACTCTAACTTCTATATAAGACATTCAACATACCCCAGGCATGGTGTCACAGGTTCAGGATCGAGTATGTCCGTAACCTCACAACAGATTCAGGCAGACTGTAAAATCTTTATGACATCTGTGTAGGAATGGACCTCGCATCCCGGACGAGCCCCCACTTGAAGAGAATCGATCATACGCCGATGTATCGATTGTCTAATCTATTAATTACCTTATCTGACCTCAGTGTGAAGACCCCTTAGAGCTCCGTGAGAGTGCAACCTCATATGATATGACCAGTAACGAGGACCACAGATACAAGGTTGAACTCTGATTTAATGATGACGAAAACAACATATTTATACACAACAAACGACGCTGGTTCAATTACATGATTGGTTAATATTTGGTGCAGAGGTAGGGAAATAGCAGTGTCTTTGTGGGGTGGCTTATACATCGCCTTGTGTAGTATTCGTTAGTTATGAGAAAGCACAGAATGTACAGTGTCTAAGGAAAGTAACAAAGTTTATGATAGCAGCGAGTACTGGAAAAGAGCCAGGATATAACCACCTTGAAATCAGCAGGGACAGACATAGAGAAACAAGATGGCTGATTAACCCTTCAATGGAAACAAGATGGCTGATTAACCCTTCACATACATACATACATACACAGTACATACACAGCCACTCTCATACATACATACATACATACATACTACATACTGTACATACATACACAGTACATACACGGCCACTCTCATACATACATACATACATACATACATACATACATACATTGCTGGTCTCATACATACATCGCCCTTCACACCCACCTCCACTCTCATACATACATATATGCATACATATCCTGCCTCTTATATCCATCCAATCATATATACTGTACATCAACACACTGCCTCCACTCAGTACAGCAGTGGGACCAGCTCCATGAAAATTTGGTCCATCGGGAAAGGGGGGTTCTGGGTACTCAGAAACCACCCCCCCCCCCCTGCTTGCACCACTGCCGCCCCCCACTGACGCACTGATTGCTCTCTCTCTCAGCCAATCATCTTATTTTCTTAAAATTCTGCCACTACCGTCCACAGGTCCACTCAGCACTAGTTCCCGGACACTGCTGACTGACCGCCCCGCCGCGATGCTGCACCCACACCCCCTGAACCCACGATGCTGCCCCCCCCCCCTAGGTGTGTGCCAGCAGTGCTTCACCGCTGGCACACACCTACTGATCAGACCCAACACATCTTGGGTGCTAAAAAGTTCCCGCAATGTGCCTCTGATGGTTTCAATCCAACAGATGAAACCTGTAGCAGGTTCAGGGCCAGATGCACTAAGCTTCAAAAGTGATAAAAGGGAGAGTGATAAACAGCCAGCCAATCAGCTCCTACCTGTCATGTCACAGACTGTGTTTGAAAAATGTCGGGTAGGAGCTGATTGTTTTTTTTTTTTTTTGTTTCGCTCTTCATTTGATCACTTTTGAAGCTTAGTCCATCTGGCCCTCAATCTGTAGGTTCGGACTCAATGCGCACATTGGTGGCATGTTTATATATGGCTCAGCGTCTACTCAGAGAGGCTGGGGGCAGGGGTATTACAGTGTGTGGCATAATGTGTAAAGGGCATTTTACAATTATTATGCAGATTTTTCTTGATATTTCATTATCGAAATCCCAAAAGTTTCTGGGGTTTTAGGAGTACCGCAGATCCACGGTCATTTTATAAAGTTTCCACCCTCCCACCCTCATACACACACACTAATTTCCCACTTCGACCACTGTATTAAATTAAATATGATATGGTGGTAGCCCATTGCAGCCTATGGACAACTGATCACACTGCCACCAGGGCAGTGCGGGCAGCGGGACGGCACGGGGTTAGCGCTAATTGCGCATGCTCATACCCCCCCCGGTGCCCAGCTCAGCATATCGCGGGGACAAGCTCCTGCACGTGGGGGATTATACATTCAGGTGATAGGATCGCATTTTACAATGCAATCCTGGGCAATAATATTCTGCCCTTGATAAATGGGCCCCTAAGAATTATATTTTTTTTATTTTTAATATACAGTATGTGTAAGGGGTGGCAGACTGAAGTTTTTGAAGGTATCTGCTAGTCACACCTCATGGCACAAGCCACACCCCCTGTACAGCCCACACCCCCCATATTACTTGCCACACACCCTGTGGTGATGCAAAATGGGCCCTTCATAAATATCATCTCCAGGCCCATTTGGACCTTAATATGGCACTGAGTATGTAGGTAAGTGGCACTTATATGGCAAATATGTAATGGGTGTGTGGCATAATGTGTAATGGGCATCACGGTGTGTAGCACAATGCGTAATGGGCATTACGGTGTATGGCACAATGTGTAATGGGCATTACAGTGTGTGGCACAATGTGTAATGTGCAGTGTGTCTAAGGGCCTCTAGCTGGCGCAATGTGTCTAAGGGGCACTACTGTGTGGTGTAATGCATACCCTCCAACATCTGAGGGGAAGAAATCGGTACACAATCATAAAGGGGGCGTGGCCACTGGGAAAGGAGGCGTGGCCGAGCCCCCTTTCCAATAATTTTAATGGTACAGTCAGTTTCATATATGACAATTGTATGGTATTAGGACAGTATGCGGCCTGTGGTGATGGACTATAGCAAGGATAGCAGCACATTATCCAATGGGGACCACCACCGGGCACATCACTGGCCACTACGTGTGGGGGACCAGTACATACCGCTGGCTGGTCTCTTCCATGTTCAGCCTAGCTGCCTGTCACCACTTCAAGTTCCCGCTCCCAGACAGTACAGTACAGTACAAATGCAATTGGACAGCCATCCAGCCGTCTTTGGTCGGCGCACGTCTCCGTCCCGCCTCTTGCCCATCAGACGTTGCGCCTGTTGTCCTGGAAACGGCGCACACATCCAGTCACCATATTGGTGTAGGATACCTAGTGCTGGAAACGGGTATCTATTGTGAACATGAACAAAATGATTGACAATAAAAACCCACACCCGCTGCGTGCGGCTATTGGTCAATGTCAAGAGGAGCTGCAAAGTGATTGGTGGAGAGTTTGACAGCTGAAGGAGCCAGTGGTTCGTCCAATGATGATGTCGCCGCAGCAGTCAGGGGGAGCAAAGACAAATAATTCGGTACATTCGGTACTATCTTTATTTGCCAGTACAGACCGTTAAAAAAACGGTACTGTACCGGCAAATTCGGTACAGTTGGAGGGTATGGTAATGTGAATTGGTACTATTATGTGGCCGTGCCTCCTGTGCACACTGTCCCTATTTTTACTTAATTGATACTCCACCCAGGCTCCCCCCCCCCTGCACACAGCCTCCCCCAGTGGCGTAACTATGAAAAAATCTCCCCCCCCCCCGCCACAACTCTTTTGCACGCCCCCCCCCCCCAACCCCTTTACCCCTCAACTCTTTTGCACCCCCCCCCCCCAGCTCGACCCCCCCCAACCCCCTTACCCCTCAACATAGTGCCGCTGCGTCTGCCCCGGGACCTTCCACCGACAAATCAGTCTGCGCTGCGGCTCTCCGTCTCCCTGCTCTCCCGGCTCCTGCTTCATAAAAAACGCCTCCTCTAGCATCCTCAAAAACGGTCTGCATTAAGGGGGCAGCCATTTTCTGTGTTTCACATTTTTTATTGCAGATGGATCCAGGAGAGCAGGGAGACGGAGAACCGGCGAAAGGTCCCGGGGCAGCAGACGCAGCGTTTAACAATAGCCCCGCAGCCCCCCCAGCGCCCTCACCTTCCAAGCGCCTCCCTGCCACCGCAGGGGCTGCGGGCGATAGTTACACCACTGGCCTCCCCCACCCGGCGCCACGCCCAGACACGCACAATACACAGTGCAGCCTGCAGAGCGCCGAGCCTAGGACACAGAGGGGCTCGGCGTTCTGCAGGTTGCACTGTGACGTGGATGTTGCCGTGACGTGATGGTAAGCAGAGCCGAATTTCCCATTAGGCACGTGAGGCACGTGCCTAGGGGCGGCACATGTTTGGGGGCGGCACTTGGATGCCTGTGATGGTACTGTCAGCCCAAAATGTACCAATAACTGCAAAATATCCACTGTACTGTACTATATTCCATCTTAAATAGAGTGTAAATGGATAGGACAAGCAGATACTGCCCCTGTAAACTGTCCTTAGGGTTACCACCTAGGACCTTTAATTCCGGACACATGTTAATTACACAGGTTCTGTGGCAGTTTAAAATCAGGTGAAGTGGAGTCTTGAAGTCAGCCAGCCACAGAACCTGTGTAATTAATATGTGTCCGGAATTAAAGGGACTAGGTGGTAACCCTAACTGTCCTACTTAGTAAATATATATTCATAATAAAAGAACATGCCACAGTTAGTGGCTTTTTTTTTAAATAAATCCATTATATTGGCTGTTTTCAAATGAGAGCTTATAAGTAATCAATAAAAATAATACAATTAGGCCGGGGGGCGAAAATTATTGTTGTGCCTAGGGGCGCCCTCATCCCTAAATCCGCCCCTGGGACGGAGGTATGGCGCTGTGTCGCTGGGGGCCCGGTCTGTAGGTCAGTCCCGGGCCCCAACATTTCTAGTGGCGGCCCTGACTCCACCCACATTATAGCTCCACCCACAACGAGGGGCACTAAAATCTATGTTTGCTTTGTAGGGTAGGGTAAATGCGGCATATGCGAAAAGGGCCACATAGATGCAAATGTACATCTTACAATGATATTTGCAATAACATTGTTTAGCACTATGATTTATTAGTTATGGCATATAATATTTCATTATGGTATAGCCCAGTACTGATGACTGGCACTGCACTATGCCAGTGACATGAATCCTGCCCTCATATAAAATGGCCGCGGCGCTGACAGTTACACGCTGGTCTTACGTATATTCTTATTGTCGATGGTCTGAAGTTTACGAGGTCTCTGATTGAGCAGTCGTTTTAGGCGGGCCGCGCCTTTATAGCTGTGATTGGCTATCACCCTGGAGAACTCACATGTGTCCATGAGACGATTCTGAGGTGTCTCTTGTACGGAAGCCGGCAGTGACCATTTTGCGGCGACTTACGTAACGCGTTCTATACCGGCAATGGCGAACAGTGAAGGCGATAGCCAGAGTGCGGAGTCGCAGCAGGTCACCTACTATACCTTGGAGGATGTGCGGAAACGGAACACTGCAAAGGAGCTGTGGCTGATCATCCATGGCCGAGTGTACGATATCGCCAGCTTCGTAGAGGAGGTGAGACAGAGAGCACCGGCTGACAGTTCGTTCCTATGTTAATGTACCCACACCTTCCCCTCACACCTACCCGCTCCCCCACATCTGTCACACCTGCTCCCCACACCTGTAACTCCTTATCCATGCCCCACCTGTTACCCCTGCTCCCCATACCTGCCAGGCCTGCTCCCCGCACCTGTCACCCCTGTTCCTTATACATTCCACACCTGTTACCCCTGCCAGGCCTGCTCCCCGCACCTGTCACCCCTGTTCCTTCTACATTCCACACCTGTTACCCCTGCCAGGCCTGTTCCCAGCACCTGTCACCCCTGTTCCTTCTACATTCCACACCTGTTACCCCTGCCAGGCCTGCTCCCCGCACCAGTCACCCCTGTTCCTTATACATTCCACACCTGTTACCCCTGCCAGGCCTGCTCCCCGCACCTGTCACCCCTGTTCCTTCTACATTCCACACCTGTTACCCCTGCCAGGCCTGCTCCCCGCACCTGTCACCCCTGTTCCTTATACATTCTACACCTGCCAGGCCTGCTCCCTGCACCTGTCACCCCTGTTCCTTATACATTCCACACCTGTTACCCCTGCCAGACCTGCTCCTCGCACCTGTCACCCCTGTTCCTTATTATACATTCCACAACTGTTACACCTGCCAGGTGGAATGTATAAGAATCAGCGCCCATATTGCCAGCGATTATAGCCTGCGTGTACGCACCTTTACACCTGCCAGGCCTTCTCCTTGCACCTGTCACTCCTGTTCCTTCTACATTCCACACCTGCCAGGCCTGCTCCCCGCACCTGTCACCCCTGTTCCTTCTACATTCCACACCTGCCAGGCCTGCTCCCCGCACCTGTCACCCCTGTACCTTCTATGTGCCACACCTGTTACCTCTGTCTCTCACCTGTTCTTCTGAAGGTAATTACAGACTAAAGGTGTCCATACATCAGAAAGACCTGCAATCATGATTGTGTCCAATTTCCCTTCAACTCCCCGGCAGTCATTGTTGGTTTTTGGACACACAATGTACTTACAATCCATCTGCTGTATGATTGTATTGCTTTTAAGGCCCCCCATACACCTGAAAGACATTGTACCCAATCATACAATCTCGAGGGATTGTATGATGGATTGTATCCAGATTGTGTGTACACAATCATACCATCACACAATCTCCCTGCCCCGGGAGATTGGAGGATTGGTCCTCTGATCTGTGGTGCTGCACGTCAGATCAATTGGGATTGGGAGCAGATTGCCTGTACTTTTAAGCACAGGCAATCTGTCACTAGATGGCTCACACATCCATAGTCATGTGACACTCCCTCCCTGACCAGCAGAGAAGAGAGGTGCAGCTTCGGCGCGGCCCGTGGCATTTTAGACACTGGGAGCCGCAGAAGTTTCCAAGTGACAGACAGGTGGGCGGCTGTAGAAAGCGGAGGACGTCCTTTTTCTCAATTTTGTTACTGCTCTGAAAACAGTTATTAGAGGATTGCTGCATTCGGGCTATTTAATAATGGTGTAGCGCAGCAGATGTGAGCAGATTGGTAGTTGCTGGCGATCTGTAAATAAAAAAAAACCTGAATTTTTGGTACTCCTATATTTTTGATCCTAGTAGGCCAGTCCCCTATTTAAATGAAGCTTCAATCATACAATGACAAACAACATATAAAAACTGCGCTAGGGACTACCTCGGTATAATAAGATTTATTATCTAGATACGAATCACTGGCCAGTGAATATTAAATACAAGAAATTCATTATTAATAGTACATTACTATAACCATAAAAATAGACCTAAAAACTTCACAGTTTGCAGCTAAGATGTTGTTATGAGAATTGTTTTGCACACGGTATTAGTCATCCATTCCTTTGCATTTAGCAGAAAGCATGTTAGTGACTGTTAGCATATTAGGAAAAAATATAGTAAAAAAAAAAAAAAAAAAGGAGGGGTTAAAAATTAACGGTAACGTTACCGGTCCTGGTATGTCTGGCCAGACACAAAATATAAGGTCCCTCTCTCCGGTCCTGTTAATTTCCAAGCCCCAATCAGATGTATTTAGTTGTAGCTGCACATTGCTGCTTGGTAGGCTGGGGGAGCAGGCTGGAATTAGCCCCTTTGTTGTGTATCCAGGTACCTGTGAAAGCCTCCTTGTATTCCAGAAAAGTTTTTTTGTAGATGGATTATTAGTAAAGCCTTCAACGATATATATTCAGCGACAACGCGTTTCCCCACCTCCTTCCGGAATCAGCGGCTTCCTCAGATCGTTATGGCATTTTTTGCTATTATCATGGATTGATTGATTTTTTTTTTATTTTTTTTTTTATAGCGCTAGTATTTTGTTTCTGTGTTTTTTTTTTTTTTTTGTTTGTTTTTTTCAATCATACAATCATGCAGCAGCTGGATTGTATGACGGATTGTGAGTACATTGTGTGCCCGGAAACCACCACGGACTGCCGGGGAGTTGAAGGGAAAGTTGGACACAATCATGATTGTAAGCAGGTCCTTCTGATGTATGGCCACCTTAAGTGAGTGGGGGGTCCGCCGTATTTTTGGGACCAGCACGGGGCTCGAGCCGGACTTTTTTCCCAAAATACGGAGGACCAAGTGAGTGGGGGTCCCCTGTATTTTCAGGACCAGCACCAGGCTCTTGAGCCGGCCCTGGTTCCCAAAATATGGGGGGACAAAGTGAGTGGGGTTCCCCCGTTTTTTAGGGACCAGCACCAGGCTCCACTAGCAGGGGGTGTAATGCCATAGCAGCCTGCAATGGAAAGCTGTCCACCCCCACAAAAATTGCTTGGACGGGCAAAAATCACTCGGTGTGTATGCACCTTTACTGCCTAGCACTGCTGCTGCATAAGAGGAAAAGCTAACTATGTCAGTGTGTTGTAAACCCATCAGATATGGTGTTTGGGTACTTGTTTCCTAGCACGGCGCCCCCGATGTCCATCTTAAGGCATCTAATTGCATCGCATGCCATATAGCCGCATGCGATGCGATGCATTTTTTAATTGTACAAGCACCCTGATGGGTGCTTACAATGTTAAATGCACCCCCACGCCACCCCCACTATCAACACAAAGGCGATGCGCAAACCCAAAGCGTGGCGAGTGCAGCGGTACGCGTCCTCCGACTTTTTCATACCCCCATTATGCACGTTGGTGTGGAGTTGATTTTAGATAGTGTGGCGAGCGCAGCGAACCACCGAGCCCGAAGCATGGCGAGCACATGCGTATTACTTTACATGTATTCTGTGTCCCCTCGCGGGGCGCGCTGCTCTCGCCACGCTTCGGGTTGGCGTTGATCCTGGGGGTGGCGTCGACTATGGGGGGCCATTTAACATTGTAAGGACCCATCAGGGTGCTTGTACAATCAAAAATCGTATATGATCGTATCGTATGCCATTGTATGGCATACGATGCAATATTTTATTGTACAATATCGCATCGCATACCTTATTTAGCGTAATGGTATACGATGCGATGAGTGCCGTGCTAGGAAACAAGTACCGGTGTTTGTTCACCGATATCTCACAGTTAACAATTACACAGGCTCTGATCTTGTCCCCTGTGATGGAACGTTGGAAATGTTTTCCTTGATAGTAAATGCCAAATGGGGCTGACCGATGAGCAGTCAGGCATGTCGGGAGATTTCACTATGCCCGATCATCCTTATCACCCGCGAATGTCCTGTGGGATTAGCAACTTGTTCTGCCAATAATCTGTGTATTGGCCCAATAATTGCATCATGTCCCGTATGCCTGCCAATGGTTGTGTAGATGGTGCACTTTGGTAATGTTCGGTACATCTTGTTCTGTGCAGGTCAGTGATTCTGAAAGACATTTTTGTATCTGGAATGACTTTAGTACCTGACGATCCCGATCCACAAAATCAACTACAGAATATCTCTGACAGGGGGTTATTCAGTCCTGATTGCATGTCGGATTGATTGAATGCTCACGGTTCGCAGCACACATGCGTGAGGCCATCCTGAAATAAAATCCAGCATCATCTTCTAATGGCTAGCCATGTGCAAGTTAATAGGCGGGAAGTCGGTGTTTGTGGGTGGTAACCTCTCCATTTACTGGGAGTGTCAGGGGAAGCGCAGGTGTGTGTGACATCAGCTCCAGGCACATTCAGCCTGATTGTATTGCATCGTCCACACAGGTCCTGGGTTATGCACATACACAGTGTAAAGATCATCAGCCGTGCACAGGGCAGCAATCAGCTGCTGCCCGTTAGAGTGATCTGATTACAGGGCTCTGCTAATTAGCAGACAAGCTGAATAACCCCCATAATTCAGAGCTATACGCAAACCCGATGTTTTACATACAGTGTTGGCTCCTATTCAGCTCTGTTTGTGCAATGACTGTGGCAGTGCCTGCAAAGTCCGGTATGGGGTGGGGAAGGGTATGAGACGGCTTGCATTTAAGAAAACAGGGACATGCCAAGGCCTATAACTGCGTGTTTGGACTAAGTAACACCTGAGGGTCACTTAGGTGGCCTTGTTCATGCAGATGATCTAATGCAGTGTATCGCAGAGGCTGGCGGGAGGTGTCAATTTGCACACACAACCTCCTATGGTATTTGCATATTATTTAATTGTATTGTGGCTGCATGCATTGTAATAATAGAGCTTGATGGGGTGGGGTTTTTTTTACCAATTTGTGGCTTTTTGGCACAAGTTGTACGTTGGAAAAGTTGTTTGATGTTTAATCAATTGTGCACCTTTTTTATTTTCCTTTTTTTTTTTTTGTCTAGATCAGCGGTTCCCAACCTTCTTTCTGTCCCGTACCCCTTGATTAGGCTTTGCATTTATGGGTACACCCTACTCAATTTTAAATATACACAGTACTTAGGAGTGGAGTGGAAGTGAGTGGTATGAGTGTCCTTATAGTAAGGAGGAGTAGTAGGTCTGGCTGTGTACGGTCTCAGAGGTTCCCACTAATGCCTGTAGGATTAATGCTGCCAGGAGGTGCAGGGGGCACTGAAATTATTTGGGACACATACCTACTATTTGCAGCACTGCACATCTAAGGAAGATCAGGACTGCTCCCCCCCTAAGCTAAGATACATATGGTAACTATGCAAATAATCTCTATTTGAAGTACTTTCACCCAAAAGAACATTAAATGAGGCTATACGTAGGAATACGGCTATGCCAGGGCTCAACAAACCCCCGGGCACCAGGTCCGCACGGCAACCAGAATTTCCTGTCTGGCGACTAGATTCTCAGGGGGTGCGTGGCCTGCCATCTGCTGCCCTCCTGCAGCCGTCCTGCTGAATATAATACTGTGTGTGGTTGCCGAATATTTTAAATCCGCTCCCCTGACGTGGATAAGACACCCCCCCCCCCCCCCCCCTCGGAGATCTCCCACCTCCCGCATGGCGGAGAAACTTCTGAGCGGTGTTGAGCTCCGTCCACAGCAGTGGGGAGCCGCAGATGTAAGTAATACTCTGTGCGGTGGCTGGCTATTTTAAAACCTCTCCCCTGCCGCGGATAGCAGTGTGGCCACCCCCCCTTAGCATATCTTGGAGATCCGGCCCCCTGCATAAGAAACCCTTGCGTCTCATGTGCATTTGTAACCCCTTGGCAACAAGCGGGTTGATACCCCTTTTACACTGCAGTTCTTAAACGGTAAATTGCCATTTTTTTGCCTATTAAAATGGGTAGAACTGCAGTGTGAAAGCTCCAGGGTGCTTTAACCGTTTAACAAATACCGGTATTTGTTAAACGTTTAAAGCAGGGCCCTACCTGTTTCAGAGCCGTTTTTGGCCAGTGAGAAAGGGTCTATTTCTATGGCTTGAAACGTGTTCCTTGGGGGTTAAACGGGTTGAATGTGTGAATGGTATTACATGCTTTTTTACAACGGTTTTCACCTGCAATGTGAAAGGGGTTTAGTGGGTTAGACCTGTTTTTAAATACCATTTTGAAATACCGGGTCTTAAACATTTAGGCAATGTGAAAGCAGCATAACCCCTGGCAGATCATGGCTAACTCCATAGAAACAAGCATTTACCCCTGGCGGAGCAAGGTAACCCCTGGCATCAAGCATGTAACCCATAGCAACGTTCCTGTAGATAAGCGGAACTTATGTGGCATAATATGTAATTACGGCATGTGGTATTCTATGTAATGAGCATATGGTATAATGTGTAATGGACATTACGGCATGTGGTATGTGTAATGGGCATTATGGTGCACACTGTCCTTATTAGTTTATCTGGCTCCTACATTTTCATCCTGGCTCCTAGATCTTAAAGAAATTTGTCAAGCCCTGGCTATACTGATTTTTTTTTTTTTTTTCAATGAAATTCTATATTGTTTTATGTGATAACTATTAATTGTTCATTTTTTTTATTGGTGTTTGTGTATAATAATTTTTATACTTTTTTATTAAAATTGGTCTTGCGCTCTCTTCCTAAGAGAAAATGTACTTCAGTAAGTAATTAACTCCAAGTTACTATTGGCACACCCTTTGCGCCCAATTTTTTTTGAACATTGTTCGTCTCCACAGCAACAGTGTACTCTTTCTTCTTCTGCCATTACCAATATCATTTTGAAGTACCCCCCCCCCCCTCCTTTTGGACATACACCTGTGATGGGCCAAGAAAGTGGTGAGCAACTTTCATTCTGTGTATCACTGTTCTGAGTGGCATCAGTAACTTGCGGGGTTGCTGATACTTGTAGTGCCATATCGTAGGGTATTCATCTCCGAAAGTCTGTGTCAATCATTTAAATGAAACAATACATTTTTTAGGAGATAATACAATGCATCAACACAATTTGCCGTTACCGATCCACACATTGGGGAAAATTTACTAAGATGTGTATTCTACTTCACATGTGATGTTGCTATGGGCAAACAATCAGATCCTGTCTACTATCTTCTAGAGCTGGGGTAGCCAACCCTAGTCCTCGAGAGCTACCAACAGTGCATGTTTTGCAGGTCTCCTCACAGAATCACAAGTGTATCTTTTAAAATGTGTCAGTGATTAATGAGTGCAGCTGTGCAGCAGCTAGGTTGTCTGGAAAATGTGCACTGTTGGTAGCTCTCGAGGGCTAGGATTGGCTACCACTGTTCTAGAGGGTGCTAAATAAGAAGTAGATTCTGATTGGTTTCCCATAGCAACATCACATGTGAAGTAGAACTCACAACTTAGTCAATTTCCCCCATTGTATCTGGTGACTTGGGAGATCTTTCTTTGTCATTACCATAAGTAACTGGTATGTGCACATTGTGGCAATATATTTTTAACTGAATCCTCCCTCTTTTATTATTTTATCATTCCCTGTCGCCCAAATACAGTGCTAAGCATTTCTACTATTCAGTGCAAGTAGCAATAGTGTCCACATGAGGGCACTCTTTGCATACAGAGATTCTGTCTTTGCAATGGGTGAGACACATGCATAACACAAAGTAATGTGCCCATGGGGAGGGCGGATTACTACGTTTGGCAGGGTTAAAAGTTTATTGCGCTGTGCCCCAGATGTAACGTTCACACAGCTGTAAATTGTTTATGCAACAGTCTTAACATCAATTAAAGGTATGACACTAATTAACCAAGCCCCAAACTCTCTGGGCATCTGATTCTCGTCTTAATAGTAGGGTGTGGTAAATTGGTGTGTGCAACCCTATTTTATTTATTTATTTATTTATTTATTTATTTATTTTATTGTGGTACTGGATTTAATGCGGCTAAATTACTTTTTTGTAACCCAGTCGCACTGTTTTGTCGCTAAATTTAAGATATTTCATTATACATAGTACGTCAGGGATGGAAATTACTTTTGAAGATTTTGTCCTTGGCGACAATCGGCTTTGAGGAAGCATTTATCAAGTACATCTCATAGCATCATGGGTAGATGCTAATTGGTTGCTAAGGACAACCTCACTGCGTTGGAGATCAATGAAGTGGTACCTTTTTATATTTCTCCGCTTTATCACTATCCAGACACGAGTGCTGAATGGACAATTCATAGACCACAAATGACGTGTCGCACCTGGGATTAAGGTACGGGTCCGTCCCAGAAGCAACCCGGCATTTGCTGTCTATAAGCTCCACGTCCGACCCGTCTTATTGCCTGTGACATCACATGGGGCGGAAGAGGAGGCAGCGCTTGGAGCTGACCCCACTGCCTCCTCCATAGTGTGAGCGGGACCTGGGTGGCTCAGCCCATGTTGTGTGAGAATAGTGGGGCGCTCCTGGGATTCTGCTGCCTTAACCTTGGGTCAATCCGATTTCCAATTGATCCTATTGAAGATACTGGATGAGGGGGTGTGGTTGAGAAAATTAGGGCGCTGACAGTCTTGATAATAATTATCTTTGCGTTGTTCCCACTGCGTAGACGTCTTTCTGTCGCCTTCCGTATTTGTTGTATTCATATGGTGGGGACAAAGGATATACTAAAATCCAAGTTTTATTCTGTCATTCACATGTAGAACGGGTGATGGTTAAGCCCTCATGATGTGCAGGCAAGAAGGCATACCTGACTTACACATTTATGAAGTGCTTGACCCTTATAAAGGTATCTTTTGGGGTGGCAAAGCGGGTGCGTACCCATACTCACGGTGGGTTTCGTGTTGACATTCCTCAAAAGGTATCTTTTGCCCGGAGGAGAAGGTAATTTTTTCATAAAATTATAATCCACTCCTTGTGTTTGCATAAAAAAGGGGGATTTTATTTACATATACAAAGTAAAATAAATAAAGAAAATTTAAAAAGTTCTGTCTGCCTGACAATGAGGGAGGTTAGAGTTTGGGTCCAAAACAAAATTGTGCTAAACCGGTAGGCACAGATGGTGATACTTTTTGTTTTTACCTTCTCTCACAACCGTCACCAAAAAAGACCCCTTCAAACAAGAAGGTGTCTTGTTCCCCGTTCTCACTGCACCTTGACCCGGGTCAGAGCCGTGTTCAACCCTGGTTATGACCAGGGTTGAGATCTTAGGCTGCTCGATCCAGGGTGGCGCCTTCACACCGCACCTCAACGCATCCCCCTTGCATGCCTCCGCTGCAGGAGAAATCATTAGATGGTCACTGATATGCCAATGCCTCAGGAAGGGATACCCACTGCCAACTTCTGTGATCCGATGCTGCATGGCCATCGGACATCTGAGTAACCCTCAGGCTGTCTGGTTAAATACTGTTGTCAGGGCAGCTTCTGCCTATGTGCAAATCTAAAAGCATCGTAGAAGTGCATAAACATTGGGTTAACATCTCTGAATAATGTAGAGTAGGGAATTCGGCCTTCCGTTTGGAATGTGAGCAGGCGAACGGGCTGAATTCTGCTTGTAATAAGGAAAATCTGAATTAACTTTTGAACTATTGACAACAGTTTGACTACTATAAAATGTAATTATATCACCCCATTCCGATAGATCCTCCTACATCTGTGCTGAGGTTGTGTCAAACAGCCCCTCTCACGCCAGGTTGTGTGAGTCGTCTAGCACGGTTTTGCTTCTGTTTTGCGGACATTGCATCTTGGTTGTAACTAGCATGCACAAGAAGATTGTTCTGATTAGTTTGATAGACAACAATTGTATATCTGTGTGCGACAGAGGGGGGTATTCCATCTGGGGGTTAAGCTCGACAGCTGTGACCCTGTCCAGTTCTCTGTTCGACACGCAGATGGGATTCAATGTCCCGCCTGCAGTGGGATGAGAAGGGGGTGTGGTCGGGAAGAGCCGAGCTGCAGCCGGCAGCTCGTCACTTCCTGGCCGTTCACAAGCAGTCGGGCTCGTTCTGCCGAGTTCCCCTGTTCAATGCTGTCGGAAGACAGCATTGAATAGGGCCCAGCGGCCATCTTCCCCCCTCAGGAGATGGTTGCTGGTGATTGAATACCCCCCAGAGTCTCTGTTCTGCGCCGTATACCTAAGTCACG
Organism: Crinia signifera; assembly: GCF_055691185.1. Classification (NCBI taxonomy): domain Eukaryota; kingdom Metazoa; phylum Chordata; class Amphibia; order Anura; family Myobatrachidae; genus Crinia; species Crinia signifera. Next base: position 26,240,504 of record NC_139227.1, read on the forward strand.
CACAATACACAAATGTCAGATAGAAGTAACTCAACACAATCTCTTTGTGCATCCTTAGCAGAGTTGCCTGGGACCTTGCTGCTCACTCACGCCAAGCCTCTCTCGCTGCATGGTTCCTTGAGGCTGGATGTTTGAGAACACCTCTGTTATATATCAATAGAAAGTTCAGTTTTAAAATCTATAGCAAAATCTCATCACTACTATATTGAAATATTTTTTAATGTTTGGATCAAACAAAAAATAATAAAGTCCTCTAGAGCACAGGTTCTCAAAGTCGGTCCTCGGGACCCCACACAGTGCATGTTTTCAGGTCTCCGCACAGAATCAAGTGAAAATAATTAGCTCCACCTGAGGATCTTTAAAAATGTCAGTCGGTAAGTGCACCTGTCGGGTGACTTGGAAAATCTGAACTGTGTGGGGTCCCGAGGACCAAGTTTGAGAACCACTTCTCTAGCGGATTTCCGTTTTCCATTAAACTTATGCACCTTTTTTTTACCAGCTGACAGGAAACTCTGGTGCAATTACCATTAGAAAGAGTATTCAATACTGGACGATATTCCAATACGCGAAATTATTGACAGAACCTTATTGAAAACAGCCAGGACTCTTTGAAAAGCTAAATCTGAATTTGCGGTAATGGCCCTAAATTTGAGCATTCGGATCTGTTTCTGTGGGAAGTTGTGGATTGGCTGATCATAGAAACATAGAATTTTACGGCAGATAAGAACCACTTGGCCCATCTAGTCTGCCCCTTTTTATATATACCGTATGATATATATATACACACACACGTTATCGGAGTGCGCTAAAGTGAGTACCACTTAGCCAATTCACAATTAGTCCAATCAGCTGGTATTCTTATCAGAATTTCTACAGAACAGTTCTTTCATCTGCTTTTGAAATAAGAAAGACTCCTATTAAGATATGTGATCCTTTAATCGTAAAACCCAACGCGTTTCGTCGCACAGGACTTCGTCAGGGGTATGGCAATGAAGTTTAAAAAAAAAAAAAAAAATCTCAGCAAGATAGGTGTAGAATCAGTGTCTTCACACTGTGTAATATCTATGATTTCTACTTCGTGTGTGTGCGGTTATCCCTTCATGGGGATCCTCTTAGAGATAACAGGTCTATTAAGGATTTAAATTTTATTTTTTTTTTTATTTTTTTTTTATATATAAATTGCACAATATATATTCTGAGACAAAAAAAAGTAGCTCACAGTGATCCACGTCTTTTCCAACTTTCGGCATGTTTCCAAAAGTCGGGGAAAAAGAACATTGAATGGATTAAATGTGAATCTTATCTATTGTACCAGATTGAATAACCTCCCCCCAGAGCTTTAGTCTGGTCTTCAAAATATTATTTAAAACTATGTATTTATTTTATTAAGAAAGTAGCACAAGAAATGAAAATTGTCAATTTCCCTAACAAAATAAATAAATATATTTTTATTGTAGTCAATTTCTCCTTGTATCGAATTATGTTATTGCTGAAAACAAAAATGTACGTTTTTTTATTTTATTTTTAATGACCCATTGAGGGCGCATAATTAACCTGTCTGGAGCCCGAGTGTCTGGGTTTTGACAGTCGGTGCAATGACTGTCGGAATCAAACTCTGTCAGTCATCTGGCACCCTGTTAAAGCGTACATCGTCCACATCTGTCACTGGGTTTGTGAGTGATTGCTTGTGAAATGGCCATTTGCTGATTGGTTACTTTCTGCATCCACCTGTGACGCGCACTGTCTCTTGCAACATCACCTTGCTCCTTCAGGCATCGAAACTCCTTCCAGTGCATCACCAGCTTTAAATAAATCTGTTTGCTAAATACCAGTTATCTATGATCGCTGGCGCATGTTGGAGGGAGCATCAATGGTTGCTAGTGTAAGCCAAGGCATAGGAGTGAAAACGTTTAATAGTACAGTATAGGCAATGAATAGCATCTTTGTGCATGGAAGAGGAGGAAGTGCCCTATAAATTCTCTCCCTCTCCCTCTCTTCTTCTTCCCCCCCCCCCCCCGATGGTATACGATGTTTTTTTTTATTGTACAACCACCCTGATGGGTCCTTACAATGGTAAATGCCGCCCCCCCCCCAGGATCAACGCCAACACGTGGCGAGCGCAGCAGTACGCGTCCTCCGACCTTTCTTTTCATACCCCCACTATCCACGGAATACATGTAAAGTAATATGCGTCCCACACTATTTAAAGTCAACTCCAGGCCGACGTCGATAGTGGGGTATGAAAAGGTCCAAGGATGCGAACTGCCGCCCCTCGCGGGCTCGCTGCACTTGCCACGCTTCGGGTTGGCGTTGATAGTGGGGGTGCATTTAACATTGTAAGCACCCATTAGAGTGCTTATACAATGAAAAATCGCATCGTATGCGGCTATATGGAATGTGATGCGATGGCCGTAAAGTACTGCAGTAATTTTAACAGGCTTTTAACTAGTTATTTCTATACTTTGCGAGTATTTCAGTTCTCTGACGTTAGCTGCCATATTATATAAAAAGGAAAGCATAGGCCTTTTATCTGTTTGTAATTTGATGTGTAAAAGACCGTCTGCTGCAGATATAGTTGTTGCTACGGGAAATATAATCCAGGACCGCCTTATAAAGGGAAATTCGTTTGGCCTACTATTATTGCTGGTCTTCAGGTGGAGGGCTGATGGGTATGGGTGATGGAACCAACCTACACATACCAATAGGAATGAATGATAAAGCTGCCACACAGAGGTGTACATGTATGAAGTGGTCCATGGCAGCCAATCAGCAGTGAAGTAGGGTATATAATTTGCATAATGTAAAATTATACAGAGCAGCTGATTGGTTGCCATGGGCCACTTCTCTGGCTCATTTCCTCTCTGATCACTGCTTCATACATTTAACCCACAGGGTCAGACCAGTAAATATGTAGATTTTGAGGGTTCAGGGGGTAAGTGAAAGGGTGGTAGTTCCAGGCTTTGACAGCTAAGGCTGTTCAGTTGTAGCTCTTTTTTATTTATTTTTTCACACCGTAATTTGCCGCAAATGTGTTCACCCATAAATTCCGTAAAAAGTGCCTGGTGCTGCTGACTGCAGGGGTGGGGTGGTCAGGGTGCCATGTAACCCCCCAGGCCACTTACCAGTTACTGCTGTGGGTCGCCTGCCTGGTGATTCGTGCATAGTCCATCTTCTCCAGTACTCCTCCTGGTCGCGGCTCTCAGATCATGGTCGCGGCTACAGGAACATGGCCGCCGGCCCCCTGGACTGAGGACATGTCCTCAGTGCAGGTGACATCATGACGCTGCCCGCCCGTGCGTCTGATGTGTGGGGATTCGAGAAGAGCCGACTGAAGGAGAACGGAGGTGGCAGACAGAGAGGCGGGACTTGGAGTCACAGCAGCACAGACCCGGAGACCAGCAAAACCTAGGACAGATTAGAATCATTATTAAGTGGGTACACTGCGCTCACCTATGGGGGTGGTCAGTTGGGTATTTGGCGCTGCTTTTGGCTTAAGGGTGTATCTAAACCATACCCTCCAACTATACCGATTTTACCGGTACAGTACCGTTTTTTAACGGACTGTACCGGCTAAAAAACAATTGTACCGATGTACCGATTTCCTGTGCTGGTGGCTGCTCCTCCAACTTTGCAGGCAAATGCTCCAGGTGATTGGACCCAGTGGGGGTTAATGTGTTGCAGTGAGGCTGTTCCCGTTCCCAGGTGTGCCTTGCGCGACAGCCAGCGTTCAAGCGTCGCATGACGTCAGCGCGATCTGTGCTCATCTGTCTTGCACACTGCCTGCACGCTTGTTGAGCTGACTGGCGCCACAAGATTCGGTGCAGTCCTCTGCCACAGCCTTCTCCCCACTACCCGGATCACCCACTAGTGGGCTCGTCATAATGACAGCCTGGGCCGGGTCTGCTTTGCTCTGCCTCTGCGACAGTGACAGTCCCCTTACATCAACCGCAGGCTGGGCGCCCAGACTGCCTGCGCGCCCGTTGATCCGACTGGCGCCGGGATTCGCAAAACAATGCAGCTAAATGGGGTACAGTACAATTTTAAATCAATGTCCATTCTCAGGTGGGGACATGGCCATGAATATGAGGTATTGCCACACCCCCTCTACATGTGACCACGCCCCCTGTATCCATGGCCACGCCCCCTGTACCGATTTTTATGGCTAAAATGTTGGAGGGTATGTCTAAACCCTTGTGGTTGTTTACAAGTAAAATGTTGGGCGTCAGCGCTACCAGTGCCGAATTCTAATTATCAGTATGTAATGCTATGCAGTTTGTAGATACTGTTAGTGTTGTGAATTAGTTGCAGGGTAGATAATGGAGAACAATATCTTTTATCTACCATTGCCCTGCAACTTTTCCCCTCCCATTAACCCATCTCAATTGTTTTTCTGTCTTTACACTTGCATCTAAGTAAAGGAATTGCACTGCGATATTCTGCTTCTATTTCATTCTTACACACAAACCAACTCATTCACAACACTAACCGTATCTACAAACTGCACAGCATTACATACTGATAATTAGAATTGGACACTGGCAGCGCTGACACCCAACATTTTACTGACATTCATTATCTACAAATATAGAATATTTCTGCCATTCGCAGCCTGTGGTGTTCTCCTGTTATTATGCAGGGGGAGCAGCCTGTGGTGTCCTCCTCCTCCTGTTATGCAGGGGGAGCAGCCTGTGGTGTCCTCCTCCTCCTGTTATGCAGGGGGAGCAGCCTGTGGTGTCCTCCTCCTCCTGTTATGCAGGGGGAGCAGCCTGTGGTGTCCTCCTCCTCCTGTTATGCAGGGGGAGCAGCCTGTGGTGTCCTCCTCCTCCTGTTATGCAGGGGGAGCAGCCTGTGGTGTCCTCCTCCTCCTGTTATGCAGGGGCAGCAGCCTGTGGTGTCCTCCTCCTCCTGTTATGCAGGGGCAGCAGCCTGTGGTGTCCTGGTATTGTTATGCAGGGGCAGCAGCCTGTGGTGTCCTGGTATTATTATGCAAGGAAGCAGCCTGTGGTGTCCTGGTATTATTATGCAAGGAAGCAGCCTGTGGTGTCCTGATATTATTATGCAAGGAAGCAGCCTGTGGTGTCCTGATATTATTATGCAAGGAAGCAGCCTGTGGTGTCCTGGTATTATCGTTCAGGGGAACAGCCTGTAAAAGTTATAATAATAAAATAACTTTTCAAATAATAAGTTATAATAATAAAGTGTCTGTGGTGTAATCAACTCCAGACCTAATCTTCTTCTTTTTTTTTTTTTTTTTTTTTTTTTTACGAAAAACCTCCATTTAACGATGCGCTGTTACTTATGGGCCAGTGCTCTGGACTTGCCCCCCAGGCTAAAAGATTCCAGCCAGCCCAGGCTGGCTGTAATGTAATTGCCCTGATAGGCCGATTAGTCTGCAGCTAATAGAATCCAGCTCTTCGGATGTGAGTGATTTCACTTCTTATTTGAAAACCAGGCTGGGGGTCTAAATTGGCAACAGCGTCCGTGTTCTACTGAGATCTACTGAATCCTGAAGTAGGCAGCTAGATAACATATACAAAAGGGGTAGTTGCAGGAGAGTCATTTAGTTCTAATTTAACCTAGATCGCTTAGAAAACGCCCCTACGTCGCTCCCTGTGTAGGGACCGTATCAATATTGCTGCACTGCCCTCCTGTCGCTATCGCCCGGCGATTAATATCCAGCATGCTGCATAAATCTACTTAATCGCCGGGCAGGGCCAATGTTCTAACCGGAGCACACTGACCCTGACAGATTGCTCAGCACACAGCGCTGTGTGCTGCGCGATCGAGCATCGCTCAGCAAATTTCCCCATGTGTAGGCCCCTTTAAGTTATAGACTGGATCTTGCCAATACAGTTTTCGTGGTTTTTAGTTGTGTTTTGCTGAAGGATTTGATACAGATCCACCTAAAGAAGAAGCATTGTGACCAGTAACTGGCTGAGGCATAGGTAGGAAGCAGGTTGTTATAAATGGAATGTATTCAGATAAAATGATTAGTGAGATGCCTCCGGCATCATTCCTGGGCTCGCTCCTCATTGTTCTATCGATGATCTTACAGATGGATCAGGAAGTGATGTTTGCTTATTTTTCATATAATCTGAAGCTGGGCAAGTTTGTGAATTTAAATCGGTAAAGAAGGACTTGGATTAAAATATGCAGTTGTTCATACAACTGGGCGATTTTGCCCTGCGTGTATGGACAGTGAAGACCGCTGTCATCGCTGGGGGGAAAGCCACTCCGCGCATACACACGGAGTGGCTTTCCCCCTGCCCGGCGCTGTCAGGGGGGCTTTCCATAGCGCAGCGCTGTGCAAAGCCGCTCATCTGCTGGTAATACAAGCCTATGAACGGATGGTTTTCAGGTCAACTGGTCAACCACTATTGGCCAGGCAAAAGGTCTTTATTTTTTTAATTTACACACAAAAAAACTTGTCAACAGATGACGGCAAAGTGACAATTTTTTTTTTTTTTCCCTTCGGGGTGGATGACTTTCCATAGCAGGATGCTAAGGAAAGCCGCCCACCCAGTTGCTCATCTGCGGGTAATACTAGGAGATAAGCGGCTGGGCCAGCAATGATGAGGGAGCGCGCAGCAGTACTCACCGCTGCCCCGTACACACTGGGAGGTTTTCAGCTGAAAGCAGCTCAAACCACAAAATTGAGCAGATTTCAGCTCAAAATCGCCCAGTGTGTGTATGGGCCTTCACAAAGAAACTCATCTTTTATTTGCCCTCAAAACCTGCCATCCTAGCTGCTACCTAATTAGGCTAGGGATGGCCATTGACCAACGAAATTAAACCATTGATCATAATCACAGATTTTTCTGCCATTAATGGCAGAATGCAGCTTTTTTTAATTTATTTTTTATGTTTCTTTGCTCCTTCCTGCGTACGGGGCACTTGGCTAAGCCCGGCCCTGTTACACCACCTAGTCCTGCCTTGTTCCCTGATAGACCTAGAGCCCTATTCAGACCTGATTGAAGGGCTGCTAAAAAGCAGAGCCCTGTGATAGTTTAGCCGCCATCCCACGCATGATCAAGGCTGGGAATGACGTTGCAGTCTTGCGAACATTTGTGCAGTGGCCGAGTAGCCAGGGAATTACTTGCTGGCTGAATGGGCTAGAGCTGATGTCAGAGGGTCTCCTGTGTTTGTTTTCCTTTGACACCCCCTGGAAACGGCCAGGTGCCACCACGATTCGCCGTCCGCCTGTCAATCTACCTGCGTACGGCCAGCAATTGAAAAACAGACACCGGCTTTCATCGCAGGGAGACCGCGCACACTACGATCCATGCACATTTGTTCGATAATCGCTCAGGCTGACCATTCGCAGCCGTGCATACAGGTCTGATTCAGGCTCTTAAGCTGGCCATACATCTTCAGATTGATTGTCAGATCTGGCTGGTTGGAACAAACACCTGGTAATATCTGAATTACAGGTTTTGGCAGTTTTCCAGCATTTCAAAGCAAATGGTCAACTGTCCTTTGCTCTCATTTATTGCCAGGTGTTTGTTCCAACCAGCCAGATCTGACAATAAATCTGTAGATTTAGTTCGGACCCCTTATTTCCATACTCCGCTGCAACCCCCTCATCGATGTCCACACCATTGATGACCATCCCTAGATAATCCTAATCCGGTGCTGCCAGTACTCTCAACTAGTGTTCTAGTCTGTTTTGTGGGACGAAATAAAAAGGAGGTATCTCGTTTAAAATACATTTTTGCAAAAAAATGGTATAATAAGGATAATAGAGATTTGAAGCTGGCGTTATTTTATGTTCATATGCATGACGAGATTTTAATCCATTTATACTGTTTTTAATGATGTGCACCATTTGTGTTTGTCTCAATAAATAGCTCAGTAAAGCTATAAAGCGCACACAGTATAAAATTGTAATCTATTCTCTGTTCACGACTGCAGGTGTCATTGCATAGGGTACCTATACTAGATTGGTTTAAGTGCAGGTTGTAGTAGTTAGACCAGTGGTAGCCAACTTTAGTCCTCGAGCGCTAACAACAGTTCACGTTTTCCAGCTCCCCTCACAGATACACAGGTGCACTCATTACTGACTAACACATTGTAAAAGATCCACAGGTGGAGTTAATTACTTCACTTGTGATTCTGTGAGGAGACATGGGAAACGTTAACTGTTGGTAGCTCTCGAGGACTGGAGTTGGCTACCCCTGAGTTAGAGGAACTGAACCCAAAACTTTGTATTAATCTACTTGCTGGAATGAACACTGCTTTATAGGCAATGGGTGCTGGATGGCTCTCTGACGGTCGAGATTCCGACTGTCATTTCTCCGACGAAGGAATCCCGACTTACACGGGCTATTTTCCCTCGTGGAGCTCCACAGCCCCGTAAAGGGAGTATAGAATAGGTGGCGAACGCATTGGGCTGAAAAAGGACTTTGCTTCGCTCACCCACCTTCTCATCCCCTCCACCCCCTGTGTGCCCAGAGCTATTCAGCTAGCACTGTGTAGGAAGCTCACCACTGACACTCTTAAGATCTGCAATACATTGCTGCCCTATATTTTGTCATGGACTGTAAGTTGAATAGCTTCGGCCATTTTGGCTGGGAGCTGAAGCTGTTAGATAAAACCTGCAGCCATTTGAATTCCTTCTCCCAGTAGTCTGCTACCTGGTCAGCCTCACCACCTGCTGAACAACTAGGTCTCCGCATTTGACGTGCATACTGCAACCGGAGTTCTTTAGGCCGGATAATGTTTATGATATGATGGTAGTTTGTGTTTTCATTTGTTAATTTCGCCCTTTATTTTGGCAGCACCCCGGCGGGGAGGAAGTCTTGTTTGAGCAGGCAGGAGCCGATGCCACAGAGAGCTTTGAAGATGTGGGCCACTCTTCTGACGCACGAGAGCTGCTGAAGCAGTATTATTTAGGCGACCTGCATCCGGTAAGGAGAAAACAAGATACTCCAACTTGTACGCGTGTATCTTCAGCAGCTGATAAATACACCTATTAGTCTTCATTTCCTTTACCCCGTGTCCTATAATTACTAAGATGCGCAGCCAATGCTACCGGTTCACTGTTTTTGTAGCGTTGATCGAGTATTCAGCTCTTACTCGAGCGTAAACCGGTATTAAAAAGAGGGGGTGGGGGTATATCCGTTAATGCGCAAGTGAAGCAGCTGGGATGGGTGTTCCTAAAGAGTGTTCTTCAGCACTCCACCGGCGCTTCAATAACAGAATGGTACTTCCCTTATAAATATCACAATCGGGTGGGACTTCCTTAGAATTTGAGCAACATCATAGGTCCACATAGAAGAAAAATAATAATAATGTCAAAGCGTAATCACTGTTTAATAAATACAAATCCTCATGACCTATAACATAGAAATTAAAGGTGACAAATTGACAGCACACAACACAAAGTATCCTGGATGGCAGTGAAGAGCTGTAATGGTGTGTACACACGGTGAGATTCCCTAACTATTCGACTAGGATTCGAGTGCTATACAATCTTTGCTATTTACATACAATTCATGCTATCTGCATTCCATTTGCACTATATAGTCATTGCAGCCCTGTCTATCTGGGTTTCGATTTGTGTTGCCATGGGAGCGCGCATCGGGATCACAAGGTTAAAAATCTGTGCGATCTGCATGCGATTTTTGACTATGTAGTTAGAATCTCATGCTGATTGTACCCATATGATTAAAAAAAAGAGTTCAAACAAGATTGTATAACAGAGCAGCAGCCAGCAACTGGATCAATGCCCCTGGTAACGCAGTCTGCAGTTTATCACTCTAAACAGGACCCGTCAACGTGTTTCAACCAATGTACAGTAGGTTTTTTTCAAGACTCCTAGGCGTGTGTGTGTGTGTGTGTGTGCTTCCTCTGCAAGTCCCAGTTTAAATACCCTATTCGCATCCCAATCTGCTTGGAGCGTCTCTAGACGTCAGGCCGGAAGTTTACTGTTGTCATGGTCTCTAGTCCGGAAGTCACCTGACCGGAAGTCCGGTCTTTCCATATACGCATCTGGCACTTATGCTCCTAAATTGATGGAGCGTCTTTTTGATTTTTCGCCGGGCCCTCTGTGTATAGTGCAGCTACCACCAGAATTTTCCCAGGACTCTCATGGAGAATTAAAATCTGTTAGAATAGGACACAAGAGGAGCGCTCCATAGTGTAAAACCGATATTTAATCTAGACCATAAAAACCATACACAGTATACAAGGGCACCCTCTGATGAAGTCTGATGAAACACGTTAGCTGGTGCCGGCTCTTGCTGTACCTGGCTTCCCCCACCCGCGTCTGTTCCTGCCCGAGTTTCCGACACGCCCACTTGCGGCGAGGGTTCGTGATCCACCGTGCGCGAGCCACCGTGCCCAAAGCCTGGCGAGCACAGAGAAAAACGGGAGCCCAGATATTACATAAGTACCCAACTGCCTTATGATGGGTATAAAACTCTGTTATTAGTTCCCAGTGATCCTTTCCCGATTTCTGGTTTCCTAATAACGGCATTTGTTTCTTTTTTTCTGTTATGTTGTCCATCTCTAACATTCTGAACTGCCTTATCAATAGTTATGGTGGCGTAGCCACTGCCTTTATATTTAGGTCACCTCTGCGTAGCCTGTTGCTGGTAAACTTATGTCATCCATGCAGTTTCTATTCAGGCGTTTAAGGTAATGTATCCAGGGGGGTTCAACCCTATTCTATAATACAGGTGGGCTTACAGTAGACACACTCCTCTGCCCTATATCGTGTCGCTGGCCTTAGCTCTTTGTTGCATATATAAACCGGTTTTTCTATAATCCCAGTTTCATTTTTGTATTTTGTTTAAACTGTGTAATAATTAACATGCATTTACAATTTCATCTCCAATTTCTACCAGTTAAATTCAGTTTGTTTGGTTTCTTTTTATTAACAGGACGACTGCAAAACAAACAGTAAAAAGGTAAGAATGTGTATAAATGCTAGCAAGTCTACAAGGGGTATTGCATTTGTGTGGGATGCAGTCAAAATCCCGACATGGTCAAAATACCGACCTATAGAATGTAGACTTTTGAAAAAGTCAACATGACTTTTGGTGTGCCGAGCGCAGCGATGCAGCGTGCCCAAAGCATTGCGAGCGGTTGAATTCCAACTTTGTCCATGTGGACTGTGTCGACATTCGGGTAAAAAAAAACAGTGAAAAACCCCATGTCGACCTGTCGACCGAGTCATGTTGACTTTTTCACCTGTCTACATTCTATATGTCGGTATTTTGACTTTGTCGGGATTTTAGATGTCGGTATTTTGACCGGCGGTCAATGGCTGTCGGTATTTTGACCGTCGGGATTTCATACCGAATCCATTTGTGTGGTCATTTGTCATGACAGTGGCCACTAGGGGCAGTGTTACGGCTCAATTGATGATCTGTTTGAATATATGTACAGTATAGACTACTGTGTATGGTGTTGTACCTGCTCCTGTAAGCAGGGTTAGTGGTCCTGTTAGATGGGCTCTATAAGATCCCCTTGTTGGTGGATTCCCGATAACATGCGTAGTGATACCTACAGTATAGCAGGTGATCTCTCTTGGTAATAATTACTGTAAATAAATGAAGCAACACTGCTGTCAGCCTATCTGCCTGATATACACTCCACGTTACTGGCTGCTTGCCCTGCACAGATTAAATATGACTTCCGACTGCTCTAATTAGAACGTCTCATAATTACTGTTTATTTTCTTAATGTCTCTTGTGTCCTTTTCTCCTTCCCTCCCATACCTCCTATCTACCCTGGCCTTACTGAGCATACACTTTTCAGTCGCTTCTGTTAGAGACCCGCTAAACACCAAACATGTAAAAAAAAAATGATATAGATAAAGAATTTTTTTTTATCTACAGTATCACACACACACACACACACACACGTGTATTAAACAGTGGATACAAGTCGCATTCTACATAAAGCGTGAGATCCATTACACTTATCCATTACACTTATGTGACTTTTTGCACTTGCAAAAATGGAACACAGAAAATGTGAATATAGAAAGGCCGCATACCATTTTAACCGTGTGACTGCCGCAATATCTGCATAACAAAGGGAACATTGGTGTTTTACTGAAAAACAGTGTAGCTTACCATTTCATATGCAGATGACAGCTGCAGTGACACACATCATTTTACTCTGCAGAAGCTGCTTGTGAAGACTTCTGTTTTCGTTTATAAATGACTGCAAGGACCCCGAACTCGCATCTGATTGTCGCCATGCTGATTTGGCATGAGCGTCCCACATGCCCATTGCCAGGAATGGGGCGCAGGAGCGTCGAGACGCACACGCGTCCTAGAGTCGCCAGCGGGCCACAGCAACAATAAGTGTGGCTCCATCTGTATCTTTAGGCCTCCCCATACACGATGCAATTTGGGCCCAATTTCACCTGGTGGCAGCGGATCGGGCTAAGAAATTAGGTGAAAATGGGCCAAATCGCATGTGTATGACATCAGATCGGAGATAGGACGGGCTGCACCTAAGATAAGATCAGAGGGCACTGATTCTTTTGTATTGTGTGGTTGGTTGTTTTTTTTAAATACTCCTGCCCTCTGCGAATTGATCCAGTGGTGTCAAACTCATGGCCCTCCAGCTGTTGTGGAACGTGAACGTGTAGTTCCACAACAGCTGGAGGGCCATGAGTTTGACGCCACTGGATTAATCGCATTCTATTTATTGCATGTAAAAATGGCCTTTACTGTATTTTAGAAATCCTAGAAATTGACATGATGATTTTTCTGACCAATAAATTTTGTTGTATCATTCTGATACAGCTGGGCACATTTTATGCCGAAATTCCCAAATAATGTGACCGTTCTCACCAGCTTTCTTACACTACTGTGACGTTCTGGCAGAGCTCCTCTGTTGTCAGTGGAATACCAGAAGGGTCTCTTGCAGGGTGTGCAGAAGACAAACGCTGGTTAATGGAGGGTTTTACTGGCCTGATCAACCCCAGCTTTATGCCGATCCATCCTGCTAGCTCTCGGCAATGCGGGCCAGTGATGGCAGGTGCACTTACATGGTATACAGTGGGTAACAAAGCAACAGCTATTGCCCTTCAGGTGAATGCATTTATGGCGTCCTATTAGTCAGCTCTCACGGTCTTGGTTTCATGCCGTCACTTGTCTACCTTGGATGTCCCTGTATTGGGTTTTGCAGCAGAGCATTGTGGACCAGGAACATGACTCATTGCAGCTTAGTGGAGGCCACTGAATGTAATCCAGTCCCTATGGGCGGTGGTGCGACAAGCTATTTACAGCAGATGTGTTATGTTATCTACTAAATCATTGCAATGACTTATTATTTATTTGTCTTTTCTTCTAGGATGACTTGAACAATCCATCGTCCAGTTCATCCAGGTAACGAGCCGCCTCGCCATAATTCACGTGATATTAACATATGCAGTGATGTCATACGTGCAAAATTAGAGATTGCTTTCAATGCATCCGGCTCATAAATTTGATGACATCTGGAAAATCGTATGTGTTTAAAGCTCCTATCCGATGTGCGGTCCCGTGCGCATCGGATCCCCTAGATAGAGCATTAGTACTACGCTAGCTATCGGAGCCTTGGCTGAGATTGCATGTGATTTATATATCGCATGCAAAAGGAGCGCATGCTTATCCTGCGGCCTGGGAATCAAGGGTGGTTAAAGGGAGTCGGCTGAAACTTCTTCCCTTAGCTGTGTGCTCCCATCCAGCTCACTAGGCATGTGTGAGATCCTGCTAATCTGTCGCCACTTCCTGTGCAGCCCGGCAGATGCCGCAGCCAGGAACAGACAGTGCTGTCCCTTCTCTGGTGACTGGGCAGCGACCACTGCTGCGGTGTCGGAACAGTCCGTGCTACTGCCACCGCATATTGGGGTGCTATGATGTAGATAGCAGTGCTGAAAATGACTGGGGCACCGAGCACGTGTCTCCTCCTGCATACATGGGGGACAAGCCGTAACTGCACTGATACCCCTTCTCCCCCATAACGCGCATTCATACATCTGGCTGCAGATTATTAGACAGACACTGTCTAGATCAGCGATGGCTAACTTTGACATTGCAGCTGTTGTTGAACTACACATCCCAGCATGCCCCGCTACAGTTTACTATGTGGCGATGCTAACGCTGAGCCAGGGCATGCTGGGATGTGTAGTTCAACAACAGCTGCAGTGTCAAGGTTAGCCATCACTGGTCTAGATAGACCGTCATTAGGTCTACCCCAAAAGGTAGACGTATGAAATGGTAGACATGACATAGACCCTTAATTACTGTAACGTGTACCCTCGCGTGTCTCGCTGCACTCGCCATGCTTCAGGCTCGGTGCCTCGCTACGCTTGGCCCACGATTATATTCTCCATGTCGACATTGATGGTGAAGTAAGAACAAGCTGGTTTCAACCAAAAAAATCATGAAAAACTCCTCATGTCGACCTTTTGGGGTAGACCTACTGACTGTCTATATAGACTGTAGATCTAGAATCCGGAACCCCATTTACCTACCCCTGTATCCCTGCAACTGTACATGTCTTTGGTAAGATTACATAAGTGTGTATATGTCCTGTGAGGATGTGTTATCTAATGTATGATAGGTTTAGGGAATTCCCTTGTTTAATAGGATGGGATATGCACAAGAAACCACATAAAAACTGTTAGGAGACCTGTATGTGTATTTTTTTTTTTTTAAATAAAGTTTTTTTTTTTTGGTTTAAAGAATCAAGTATCAATGCTACAACAGCTAAAAAAAACAACCAGGTGTAGAAATGACCAGTGATTGAGCGCATCGGGGTAATGTACTAAAGCTTCTAAAAATAAATATCAATCGTTTACTAGGATGCTAAAGTGAAATGATTCATGGAGTGTTTGGTTGCTATGGGCAACATCACCTTGTTGTTTTTCGAACCTTTAGTAAATTTATCCCGGTCAGCAAATGGCCGCACAGGTCCAGTGGTTGAACAGCGTGACCCTAACACCGAATGAGACACCTACCTGTGCTCGGCTGAGAAATACCGTGGGTCTGGTCACATGATCCGCGGTCATAATCCCGACCATAGAATTTCAACATGGCTCTACATGTCAACAGGCACCATGTCGACATCCTCATATAAAATATTTAGGAGCGCTCTTTTGTAGTTAATTAAAAAATAATAATAAAAAATTGTGTGTGTATATAAAAATAATAAAATATGCCACAAACTTTATTTCCTGCCAAAACTGAAAAAAGGGGTTCATTATTTTAAAATGTTTAAAACACTTTTTTGAGTGTTTTTTTGGTTAGAATGTGGATCCTTTTCTGGTAGCTTGTTGTTCACTTACCCTAAGTATCCCGGGTGTGGATCGTTTTGTAGACCACAAATACCGCCTGTCGGTACATGTCGGCTCAAAAAAAACAGTGAAAAACCCATGTCGACCTTGTCCCATGTCGACCTACAACCCTGTCGACCTTCCCCCCTGTCGACCCAACGTGGACCTAAAGCATACCTCCCAACTTTTCTTCTGAAGAAATAGGGACACTCGCGCGAGCGCCTGAAAAGGGGGCTTGGCGTATGCAAATGAAGGCGCGGCTTATGCTAATTAGCCGCGACCTCATTTTCATACGAGAATAGACGCTGTGCGCATGCGCACAGCGTCTAATCTACTAGATTGGGGGGTCTCCCAACTGCCACCCCCCGCAGCGGGACAATGACTGCCGCGGGTGGGACAGCGGGACAGGACCCGAAAATCGGGACTGTCCCTCTAAAATCGTGACAGTTGGGAGGTATGCCTAAAGTGTGGTCTACAAAACGACCGTATACCACTATCCCTACCTGGGCCCAGGACAGTGGTCAGGGATTCCGTGTCTCTGCTATGCAGCAAGAATTTTGGTGCTGCCGCTACTTGATATTCTAAACATCAATTTATTTCACCTATTTTAAATACAAGTAAACATTAACCTTTTACTTTTTGCCAAACTTAATTAAATGCCAAAATCCTATAAAAGAAAATTCTCTGACCATGTGGTTCCCTCCAGAAAGCAATGACCACTTCCTGTTTGAACACTGTTTTTTTTTTTTTTTTTTTTACTTAAATAAAGCTATAAAAAAAAGCAACTAAGTAAATGCCCAGTTATCCTTGAAAAAGTGTATTATATACACGAATCGCGTTGGTGGCTGGTGAGCGTAGATCCCACATAGAACTACAAGCGGCAACCTTCTCCCCACTCTGCTGGCAACTGAAGTGACAGTGGCTAACAGCAGAAGCCACGAGGAAAACGGGACACCGCCGCAATACCTTCCTATCAGCGCTGCAGGCTAAGCAGCAGCAGCACCAAAATCCTTGCTGCGTTGCCCCCACACGGATAGCAGGCACACGGAATCCCTGACCACTCTCTCCTGGGCCTAGGTAGGGATAGTTAGGGTAAGTGAACAACGAGCTACCAGAAAAGGATCCACATTCTAACCAAAAAAACACTCAAAAGAGTGTAAACATTTTTAAAATAATGAATCCCTTTTTTCAGTTTTGGCAGGAAATAAAGTTTGGCATATTTTTATTTTTACTGTTTTACATATTTGATATATATTTTTAATTAACTACAAAAGAGCGGTCCTAAATATTTCAATTCCTATTAATCGACAATTAATATAGGCAGCTGCTCAATGCAATACAGTGCGGATATATATATAAAACAGATATCTTCATAATATCAACATGTGAGATGTTGGCATTCCCAGAATTGATAGCAATGAGACCTACACACATAGTGATTTTGACAGAAATCTGAACGATGCTAGACAGCTCTGCACCCGACCTGACCTATCCTACCCAAGGGACCTCCGTCTCCTCCCTGCTGCACTCACCTGTTCCGAGTACAGTCATTTTACTCCTCCCACTGCACTTGTAGGAGACCGGGCAGGCCGTAGCCTATTATATAAAACCTAAGGATTGCTGGAGAGGAAAGAAGCAGAATATCACTTTTCCACTGCTGTAATAATCCCTGGTTTTTGCATGTTACTGTGCACCGACACCTGATTTTTGTCAGTGGAAATGGCGACCAGGTCAAATTCTTACCCAGGAATCCAGCAGGGATTTTAGCAGGTTAAACCTGGATAAGAAGCCATGGAAACAGCTCTTACCCGGGTTTTGACCCTGGCAGGGAAGGCTGCTATTCCGCAAGCACCTTCTACTGCCTGCCCGTTGCTGGCACCGCCAGCCCTTCACTGACCTCCTGCCGGTGTGCCCCCACCTGCTGCGCTGCTTTCCCGGGTTTCCCTTTTCAGTGAAAAAGGAATCAACCCAGGAAAACAGGACAGTGGGTTTGGGGACCAAGGAAGGAGATCCACCAAAATCCCGGCTGTGTGACCGTAGAAGTATGAATGAATGCACAAACTATTTACACACCATATAAACCAGGCAGATCATACCTTGCAGGGACTCACTACAGTATGCAGCCATGTATACATCTTATGTACAACATTTGGAAGCGGTAGCACTGTGCATGTCTAGTAAATGTCCAGCTGTTGCTGGAATAACCCTGCGCTAGCATTATATAGAAAGGTATGCGTAGCGGGGATTAATGCCAGAACCCAACTGTAATAGCTCCTTACTGAAGTGCTGATGCAGAGATCCTGGAATAATGCAAGACTGGGCATGTTCCATGTTGCCAGGGTGCAATTCGTGGTCACTGCAGGGAGAGTTCTAGTCTTCTTAGAAATCTGCTAAGAAATGATCTATATTTCTGTGGTTAAGATGAGGTGGTCTATTGACATATACCATGGACACACCGACCTACAGTGATTTCTTTGTTCCCGCTGCAGTTCATGGTCCAATTGGCTGATCCCAGCAGTGGCTGTTCTGATCCTGGGCCTCATGTACCGGTTCTACTACGTGGACAGCCGCTCCTCCTGAATGTCACCCACAAACCACGACCAGCCTGTCTTCACGCACAAGAAAATGAGCAGGATCCGGAACACAGACAAGAGCCGTGCCCACGTCTCGGCCACAGATCCGGGTGTAAGACTTGATTGGAGCCTCCTCATTTTATCTTTGTGATCGAGAACTGTCATCCCTGCAGTGAGCGTGCATTGTGTGTATATCCCTACTCCACTTCGGGTATTCTTACAGGACTTTCTACCAGAATATTGCTGTCCGGTTGTGTCCCAAAGCATGCCTCTTACTTTGTATTCTTATCTTGTAAATCTGTTCACTTAATGGCCTACTGGGTTTTCCAGACTTTCCATGGTTTGCTTTAGTATTGGTGCAGCAAAGCTGCCCCCCCCCCCCCCTCCCCCACCATCATTCCAGTGACGCTACGGGTGCATGCTGGTACAAACTGTACAATGTTCAGCCTTTTAAACTCTCAATGCCAGTGGGTGTGAATGGTTCTCTGCTAAGTCACTAAACGGTTGTCATAAATGTCATATTTACACTTAAAGCCATAAATATGGATTTTAATAAACTTTCTCATGTCTTACTTCTGATTTACTTGTGCAGTGATTCTTCATCATCACTGTCTCCTCAGAGGTGCAGTGAATGGAAGTCTCTTGTTCTTATTTTGGTACTTGTGTATTAGCCGGGAGCCCGGTACATAGTTAGCGTTGCGGCGCTGTCAGAATCAGCGTAGTGTTCCTGCGGCCAGCGTAGTTTGCATAGTCAGAGCCAGCATAGTTAGGGTAGTCAGTCAGAAGTAGCGTAGTGTTCCCGCAAGCGTCCCTGTCAGAATCAGCGTAGTGTTCCCACGGCCGCGTAGCCAGTGTCTTTGTCAGAATCAGCGTAGTGTTAACTAAAATTCAGTTAACACGTGTTGTCATTACTGTCTCAGATGTACAGTATGATATGGCAGGTGTGAATGTGTTCCTGAAACACCCCCACCATCCACGCCAACCCGAAGCGTGGCGAGGGGACGCGTTACGCGTCCTCCCGACCTGTTCATACCCCCACTATCCATGTAAAGTGTGGCAAGCGGACGCGGATTACTTCACATGTGTTCTGCGTCCCCACGTGGGGCTCGCTGCGCTCACCACGCTTTGGGCTCCATAGTCAACTCCATGCTGACGTGGATAGTGGGGGCATGAACAGGTCGGGAGGACGCATAAAGCATGCGCTCGCCATGCTTCGGGCTGGTGTGGATAGTGCAGGTTTGAAAATGCCTCCTTTATTGTGCATAGGACGCACTTGCGCCCGCATACCCCCTTTAGGCATTATTAGCACGTGCTAATAATTACTGAGACGCAGGAGTGTCTCTCCGCCGCGCCCGCATGATCCCCTCTCCGCGTCTGCCAGAGCAGGGGATCTGGCGGTTACCGGCGCTGTGTGAGAAGCGCTCACTAGACTTGGCATGGACGCCGGGGACAGAGGCGGGCTGCCGTGTAGTGACTATGCTAACTACGCTAGGCAGCCATTGGACTACGCTGACAGCATAGCTAGCCTATGCCTGTGTACGTATGCTAATTGGACGCCCGACTAATACACAAGTACCCTTATTTTATCATTTATTCATATGGGACCACAAGGGATCCGCAGTGACTTATGACAAACCTCAATAGGAACGGTATGAACACACAGAAAGCGACTTACTGTATGCTAGGTACACGCCGGGCGATAAAGCAGACATTTCATTTATGGCGGGTGCGTTCCCCCAATATGTCTGTGAGCAACATTGTTCAGACCTATCTCGTCCACCCTGTAGCACAGCCGATGGGCTATTTCTGCAGTGGGGAGGGTTGCTAGGTTGACATACGTTAGGTCGACAGGCAAAATAGGTCGACATGAGCATTAGGACAATATTGGAAAGGTCGATATGAGTATTTCAAGTCGGGAGAATATAATAATGTGCCCAATGCCTGGCCAGCGCAGCAGCACAAATTCAGGACAAAAATGTGAAAAACTCTACTCCACCTTTTGACTGTCGACCTAATGCTTGTGTCGACTTAAGCCCTGTCGACCTAATGTATTTTGACCTTCATAGTGTCCACGCTATGACCCAGACCCTTCTGCAGCTGTATCAGCGCCACGCTCTCCGTTAGACCTCCCACACGCTGGCAGAGCACGCCGGTGACATCACAACTGGGCGGGCACATGTAAATGCTGGCCCAGTGGTGACATTGAGCCGACGATTGGTACGATCTGTCGGCCTAGTGTGTACCCAGCATTAAAGTACACCTTTCAGGTTTATAAATATTGCTGCCTCAGCAGTTATAATACCAAAAACCTATAGGCACGGCCGTACCAAAGGTTTGGTGCCATTGTTGGCAGCGGGGACATCAAGTAAGTGTGGGAAGGAACAGCACAATATATAAGAGGACGATGTTTGTGAGGGCTTACCATGTAAATGGTGGTGCAAGACAATGTTGGCACAAAGAAGAAACTTGTAGCAGTGGGTTAGGATGGGAGCTGGAATGCTTTGGTAATGACGTTTATCTCTGAAAGCCAGATTTACATTTTGTAGAGAGATGGGGAGAGGGAGAGAGTTCCAGTGGTAAGGAGCAGCATGGGCAAAATCTTACAGGTGGGATGAAGTAAGAAGTTGGGAGGAGAGGTGGCATTCATTTATAGAGCCAAGTGAGCGGGCAGGAGTACGAATGAAGATGAGGTCAGATGTAAATAGGAAAGGATTGGGTGAGGAGTTTGAATTGGGATCTGAAGTTTCTATGAAAACCGTTTACACTCTCTGCTCTGTTACTGTGGGGCAGATTTATTAAGCTCAGAGAAGTGATAAACTGTCTGGTTTTTATCACCGACCAATCAGCTCCTACCTGTGAAGCTACAGGCTTGGTTTGAAAAATGACAGGTTAGAGCTGATAGGCCGGTGATAAAAACCAGACAGTTTATCACTTCACTAAGCTTAATAAATCTGCCCCAGTATTTGAAATGCACTCATTAATAGAAATGCTAATATTCATTGTTCTCTAGTCGAGCATGATCAAAGAATTTGATTGATCCATTAATTTATCCCAAATGTTCTATCTCGGGGAGGTGTTTGAAGTATTGCTTATTGGGGGAATAACCATAAAACTAGACCATTATCCTGACCGAAACTTACACCCCGTTTACACCAAGGAATAACCCAGGTTGGACCCAGGTCGGACTCAGGTCAGCGTTGGTGTAAAAGGCGCCAACCCAGGTCCAGTAACACTGGTCTCCTACCCAGGTCCTGACCAGGGTTGAACACTGGTTGGACCTGGGTCGTAGGCGGTAAATGGCCCCAACCCAGGTTCGGACATCCAGGTAGTGCTGAAAGGATACCAGAAGTGCTGGATGCCTTTCCACAGTGCGCTGCAGTGGCAAAAGACAGCAGCCAGGAAGGATATGAGCAGTGCACACAGAATTCATAATTGGATGCAGTATCATTTATATATTTTTTTTTTGGGGGGGGGGGGGGGGGAGGCTGGGGGGAGCACATGGGAGATTCGGTCTGCTGCTGCAGGGGAAGGGGCTGGTGGGGAGTACATGGGTGATGCTGCACTTTTATACCGCGATTTGTGCTTGAGCACTAAATAAAACTTTTTGAAAAATATTTTACAAAGTAAACAAACCAACATTTTTCAATGCTAACTTGTCAGGTCTTTTAATTTTTATTAAAAATATTTGAGGGAAGGTTGGATGGCAGTTTATTGGTCCTAAAATGGACATTTTTAATGTCATCCATAGGGAAAAGCAGGGCTGACCCAGGTTCAGTGTAAACGGTGCAGACCTGGGTCCGACCTGGGTCACAGTGCTGTGTAAATGGGGTATGAAGCTGGGTCCAACCCTGGAAACTCCCGTGTTCAAAGACCAGGGTCCGACCAGGGATTTTGGTGTAAAACGGGTATAAGTTAGAATGTAGAAGGAAAAGGAGGCTTTTGCAGGTTACATTACGGTTTAAAAATTTTCAGTTGTTCCACTTCCAATGTTCTAGGAAGGTTTTTCAGTTTCCACAACTTTTATAGAATAATCCCCGTCCCCAAATGAAATTTCCATAGTGTAAGTTAGAAGCAGGAGTACTGTTCCCAAATCCACCTTTTAACTGTGCACACGTTTCTTTAGTGTTCCATAATGACATTCTTTATTAACGGTGATTCCAAAAACCTATCGCCCAATGTCATGAGGATATCGTGCTTATGTAACAAAAATCCAGAGGAAACTTGCTGTGCTCAAGTCTAACACCACTTTAGTTGTGAATACCTGTATCTACATCATTTAAGAATCCTACTGTACTGCGGGGTAGACAGCAAAAAGGTAGACACGAATTTAGGTTGACATTCATTTAGGTCAACATGCCATTAGGTCGACATGGGGTTTTTCAAATTTTTTGTTACAAATGTGAGCAAAGTGTACATAAACACTAAAACGTAGCACCGCGTCCCCTCGCATGGCTTGTTGCGCTCGCGATGCTTTGAGCACGGTGCCTCGCTAAGCTCGGTACACTATTCTATTCTCCCACCACGCCCTAGTGGATGGTAGGGCATGAAATCCCGCCTGTCGGCACATGTCGGCTCCAAAGAAAGTGAAAAACCCCATGTCGACCTTCCCCATGTCAACCTAAATGAATGTCTAACCTAATGGTGTCAACCTTTTTGCTGTCTACCCTTTGTCCGGATACCCTGTACCGCATAAAGGATGACTAGGCCTGCTGAGATCTGTAGTTCCCACCAACAGTATGTTAATGTTCTAGCTCTGCTGCACCCTACCTGCTGGCCTGCCACATCTCCTAAACGCGGGCTGATGCTGTCCCTCTGTGAATCGGACACTTGCCCTATGTTGTCCTACCACGTCTTCATCTCAGAGGTTTGTTTACCATTTTTTGTGTGCTCCCCCCTTCCCTTCTTACTTTCCTGTGAGACAGAGCCCCTTGTGTGCTGCCGAGTCTCACACAGTAAATGTTTGTTTGCTTGCTGTGCCAGTCACACAATGAGGCTCTGTAAAGTGTGTCGTTTGTCAGTATAATTGTCTCCCTGCCATCCAAGAGACAATGATCCTGCAATGTGCAGTAAGTTCGCAAATGATGCCTAGATACACATTAAAGGAATTCACTATAAAAATACACATCTGCATACATATGGCATATGCAGCTTCGTTACAAAGGATTGGGTATGGGATCCCGGCGCCGTTCATGCCAGCAGTCAAAAGACCAACGCCAATAGCCACAATGTCGATGGTGGGTGTTCTAACCATCTCCCCTCCCTCTCACCTTACCCTCCACAGCCTAATCCTAACCTACCCCTCATACTTACATATGGGACGTCGCCAGTCTGACATCGGGATTCTGACAGGTGGTGTTGTTTCCGGAGCCGGTCTTCCCGTTACAAAGATGCCTTTCCTTCTAACCCCATTTTTAGGGAATACAGTCTTTAGGTTGACCATATTTGGTCAACTGAAGGTCGAAATGAGTTTTTCGGTATTTCATGCCCGATCTTCCACTACGGCGTGTCTACCTAAATTGGGTCAACCCAACCCACATTTTAGTGTGTGTATCCAGCCCCTGATCTCTTCATCTTGGTAATCTGTATGGATTCCTTAATCGGTTTTACCCTCTGATGTCATAAAATGTGTTTCAAGGAATGTCTTATACCCCTTTCACACTTGCAAAAATATCCTGGGTTTTTGCACATGAACGCGCATCAACCCGGGATTTAGCTCAGTGTGAAAGGGTCTTGAAGGAATATCCCGGGACGAACATCCCGGGATTTCTACCCAGGTCCTGACCTGGGTATATTCCGGAATCGACCCGGGATGCGGTCAGTGTGAATGGTCCTGTACCCGGGATTGGGTGCACGGGACTTTAAAAAAGCTGCTGATTGGAGCTTTCTTGGGCTCACAAATGCTGATGTCATCTTTCAGAGCCCTGGAGTCCATTTCTAATGACATGCATATGTATTTGCAGGGATTTCCTGGGATCAGTGTGAATGGGGCTGTACCGGGTCGATCCCAGGTCTGAGTGCAGTGTGAAAGGGTACATTCCCGGGTAGAGTACTGGGAACCATCCGGGAACACATTCCCGGGTATGACCCGGCTCCGCGAGTGTGAAAGGGGTATAAATTGTAGAGTCAAAATAAAGCTGTGCTGTTTTTGTGGGCTGCATGCAAAAGCTACTAGTATTTACCCTGCATGCAAAAACAAAACGTGTACAGGGTGAAAGTAATTTAAATTCCCTTATTTCAACTACAGCAAAAACTTATGGGCATGGCACCAAATTTTCAGTATGTTATAATAAGACTGTGGGAAGAAATAGCAAAATAAAAAATTTAAATCCCCACCAGGGGGCATTTTGTAAAGTATCAAACAGGCTAATTTCCTTTAACACGTCGTCCCGCTGATCACTATTTGCAGTTAACAACCTCGCAGCCTTTTTTTATTCTCATTTTGTCTTTTAGCGTGGATTTAGCGTGGATTACTGGTAAAATTGTTTAACCAAAAATGTGAACTCAGAATCTTTGCAGAGATTGAGGCCCCCCTGGTGGTGATTTGTTTCTCATTAAGACACTCTAAAAACTTGGTGTCATTTGTTTTTTTTCTGTAGTTTGCTTGGATTTGGTGAACTTAAATGATCTATATTTTGTGCATATAGTCTACATGAGGCATGTCCAAACTATGGCCCTCCAGCTGTTGTGTAACTACAATTCCCATCATGCCTTTGCAGTTTTGCTATTAGGGAATGCTAAAACTATGGCAAGGCATGCTGGGATGTGTAGTTTCACAACAGCTTTAGGATCATAGTTTGGACATGCCTGGTCTACATCATTATTACCCCTTTTACACCGAAATCCCGGATCCAACCCTGTATTTGGAACATGGTTCCAAGCCAGCTTGGATCCGGCATTTGCACCGTTTACACTGCGGTGCTGATCCACGATGTAAATGGGGGCGGCGGTTGGAGATGAACTCATCTCCAAGCCCCGGGACCGCCGATCACCCCGCTCGGACCGCGGATCATCGCGCTGGGGGCAAGCCCAGCACCAAGGTGGGCTGCCCCTGTGCACCCCCCCAGCCCCCTTCCGCGAGGTGAATGGATGCAGCACACAGGCATCCATTCACCTGCTGCCTGCAGAGTACATGGACTCATCTCCAAGCCCCGGGACCGCCGATCACCCCGCTCGGACCGCGGATCATCGCGCTGGGGGCAAGCCCAGCACCAAGGTGGGCTGCCCCTGTGCACCCCCCCAGCCCCCTTCCGCGAGGTGAATGGATGCAGCACACAGGCATCCATTCACCTGCTGCCTGCAGAGTACAGTAGCCCGCAGCGGAGGCTGCGTGCGCGCCCCCCCCCCCCCCTGCCCAACCTCCATGTTGACCGCAGGACGCTGCGTTCCGACTGTTGGGCTTCAGTGGGGGCTGGTTGTTGTCTCTGATCGATATAATTCAGCAGTGAAGCGAATCGTATGGTGTTTACCCAGATTAACAGTTCAGGTATTCAGTCTATCCATGCTTGTGTGCAGGTGATTAAATTAAACTGACTGAGCTACTGATTGGCACCTTTGCTTAAGCATGTAAATCCTGAAAACATGGACTGTTATGGTTCTGTGAGGGCCAAGTTTGGGCCACACTGGTGAAAGAGGCTCAAACCTCATTCACAGCGCACCTCGGACCTAGGTTGTTGTGTGATCAACCCGGCAATTCTACCCATGTTATAAGGAGGGTTAAATCTGAGTCGCCCTCTGTATTATGGGTTTAATATGAAAGTGCCTGAGATGGGTCGGACCCGGGATTACGATGGAGGAAAGGGTATCTCTTGCACTGCATTATCTTGGTTCTGTATGCATGCTAAATACACTTTGCTTGGTACGCCGGAAGCCATTTCTCAGCAGGTTTCATCACTGAAGTTTGGGTCTGATTCAGACCTGTTCACACAGGTCCGAATTCAGGCCGCCCCCGATGGTGGGGGTCTGCACATAGTCGCTCATGCTCAAACCCTCGGAGCGAACAGTTTTTTACTCGCTGTTGCGTTTGCAGAATGAATGGCAGCCAGAGGGCGTCAGTGGGGTCCACCCAGCGTTTCAGGGGCATGCCCACAAAAAAACGGTGGACACACCCATAGAAACCGTGGGCATACCCCTGTGAATGCACGCATGCCCCTGCTTGGTGGGGGGAGTGGGGAGTGCCGGCCCTGAATTCGCACAAGAACAGGCAAGATAAAAATAAGTCCAGGCTTAAGGTGCCCACAGACGCATCGATCCCGGCGTGCGTTGTGGGCTTAACTAGCGCACATAGCATCGCATCGTATGCCTTGTGCATACGATGTGCATGCGATGCGATGCTATGCTAGAAAAAGCTAGTACAAAAAGTATGTGCAGCACATACTTTTTGTACTGTGCGATGAGGTGCCGCGGGAGCGCGCGCCCCATTGTATAGCATCGCACCGCCGGGATCGGTGCATGTGTGGGCACCTTAACTCTTAGCTACGAACAGAGGAGAAATCATTTGATGGTGAGAAACCATCGAATGACTTCTCCTCTGTGCGGATGCATGCGAGCGGATTTGTAAGCGTACACATCCACTCGCATTAGAGTTTGGACCGGGAGGTCGTGCGCGTTCGGCGGGCGGTGTTTACAGCAAATATACACGGCCTAGCAATTGGCCAACAGTGGTTACAGATAGGGATGGATGCCAATTCCGGGGCATTTTTTCAATATGGGATTGAAAAATTCTCAATCCTAGGATTCCCGGAATCCGGAATTGGCATCCCTATTTAGCAGGCGTGTCCCCGCCCCCCCACACCGGCTGACCTGCACATTTACTTACATGGACAGGCGGCTGGAAGTGGGGCAAACAGCAGTGGGTGCGGGGGTGCACAGTGCCTCCGGGCATGTGAAGGGGCGGGTGCTGCTGCCGGACGGCAGCAGCAGAGTGATCGTTGTGGCCTGCGCAGCATGACCTCTTACTGTCACGCTGCGCAGGCTGCACGCCGGTGCTCAGACGCTGCCCGGCATCAGGCTGCGCATGTGCAGTCTAATCCCGAAATCCCTTGAAATTCCAGACTTTGTGTGGCCGAATCCCGGGATCCCGCCAATCCCGGGATTGGCCATCCTAGTTACAGACTCCCAATGTGATGAAAGCCAGTCCTGATTATCAATACTTTTATATTGATAGCAATTTGCTAGCCAATATGATCAATACATTTATATGGTTCTTCAGATGAATAAAACCATCATGTATGATCCAATTTGCTACGTAGTAAATGTATTTTCTGTGTATATGACACACCCTCCGATGAACGCGACCACCCAGAACCGCCTATTGGAAGTGAGAGAATCAAAATAACTTTACATGGACCAGATCTTACAAATTAAAAAAAAAAAAAACAGCACAAATAAAATTTGTTATAACAAGGTCATTTCACATTAGCTTAGTATTGATTCCTCTCTTTATAATATATCTGTTCAGGGTGTGATATGTTTTGTCAACATTCACAATGTTGACGTTGCCAGACTGTGGACATAGTGACTGTTGACAATTGCAATATCGATGGTGGGATTTCACTTAGTTGTTACGAATTCACGTGGTTTTGCAAATTTCTTTTTGCGGCCGTTTTCACCCATGCCGATTCGACCCCCAAAAAGTGAAATGGGTGAAAATATACTCAAAAACGGGTGAAAATCCCTGTGATTGAATTCTGAAAGGCAAATCTCTGCCCCATTTTAAGTAAAAAAACTCGGCCAAGGTTGAATACACCCCTATCAGTGTCGACATATTGAACATCTGCCCCAACTGCAGTGCAACATGATTTTATTCATTACAGAAAAAAAAATTGTTTTGCGATCCAGTTTGAATTGGGCCCAAAGTAAGAAAAAGCAAGTAACTGTCCACCTAGGCCCTTGATGGCTAACCTTGACACTCCAGATGTTGTTGAACTACACATCCCAGCATGCTCTGCTACAGATTTGCTATTTGGCCATGCTAAAACTGGCATGCTGGGATGCATGCTGGGATGTGTAGTTCAACAGCATCTGGAGCGTCAAGGTTAGCCATCAAGGACCTAGGCAAATCCATGCTCTAATGCAGGCATGCCCAACCTGCGGCCCTCCAGCTGTTGTGAAACTACACATCCCAGCATGCCTTGCCATAGTTTTAGCAAACCCTAATATCAAAACTGTGGCAAGGCCTTCTGGGATGTGTAGTTTCACAACAGCTGGAGGGCCGCAGGTTGGACATGCCTGCTCTAATGCAAGGGGAACAAATGCATGGATTTTGTTTGCATGCAGGCTACACACTGGCTGCTATTATTTATTTAATAACAGTTTCTTTTATAGCACACACATATTCCGCAGCGCTGTACAGAGAATGTTTTTGCCTTTTGGCCCTCCTTATTCAGAAACTGCAGATGAGCAGGAACCGTTCTGAGCATGTTCAGAATGAATCCTGCAGTCGTATCGTGACGCGGCTGCCTCTGCCTGCATATTATGTACACATAACCCTTCCAGTTATAATATTCATTACAATACAGGATCCATCTGAGGAATCCATCATACTGCACAGCAGACCTGGAGAAGGGACTGTCGGATAAATGATTAGGGATTATTGCTGATCATTAAGGGTCAGTTACAAGTCATGAAACCGCAGAGCAAAGTGTTTTGGTTATGTAATTTTACTGGAAAAGGAATTGCTGGCAGCGATTGGTGCAACAGTAAGCACCGTGCTATATGTGGGGTGTTGTTCCCTCTTCATTCTATCATGGCAGCAATGTACAGCTTCTCTTCTAAAAATAAAAAGGTGCCTTTTCCTGAAGAAATCAATCAGGTAGAGGTTTATCTTTGGTTTATTTAATCCCTTCAGTGGTGTTTTTTTAAGAGAGCAAGTTTCTTCTGGGGAGCGCTCCCTAAAAAAACCCACCACTGTAACCTTCAGGTCCAGACAGCGCAGCTGAACAGTCCATCAGCCGCTGCCCGGTCCTGCCTCTGGCAACCCGGCTGTGTGCGGCATGACGTTACCACGTCATGCCGCACACAGCTGGGGGAAGGAGGCAGAGCCGGGCAGCCGCTGAAGCTGAGCACGGCGCTGATCTCAGCATTCAGCTCAGCAGTGCTGCCCGGAGTGAGGGAGCGCAGGCAGTGGCATTCCCGAGAATTTTCCAGGTTTTCCAGTCTGCGCACTGGAGAATAACCCGGAAAATTCTCGGCAGTGCCACTGAAGGGGTTAAAACCATCTTATGGGACGGTAGATGTGGTAATTGTCCAGGAGCCCCCACACTGCCCCAACTATTTTCTGGCACAGGCGGCAGTGGTGCAGACATGTGACTCACATGCGATTAATCACATGTAAGAGAACTCATAATGTCAAATACCTCCGATTTGGCCCGATTTATCATCCTGATCCGTCAGAATCGGATGAAATCAGACCAAATTGGACCTGTGTATGGGGACCTTAAGATTTCCTTTTTCTTGCTGTTTGGCCTTCCTTCTACAGGGGACATAGTCAAGATAGACTTGCCTGCACAGACGCACTTATGGCGACACCGACGCACTTATGGCACCTTATAAATAAAATTATAATAATAATCATTTTTCCAAACTACACTACACATTGGTTCCTTCCTTCACTGTCATCCTATGTACACACAAGGACCTTCTGATACGGAGCTATTTCAAAGGAAAGGGACCATCAACCTACGGGGATCATCTCCATAGAAACCAGAACCTGTGGTCCTTCTTTCCTGTTTTGTTTGATGTCATGTCCTGATGACCGAGGAGGCAGCACCCAGTGGTACACGCCATCTTTTGTTTATATTTGATACAACTCTTGATTAAGCTTCATATATGGCTTCACTTTTCCTTTATACATTTTGTACTTGATTGCAATTAGCCATTATGATGGCTGCCATACTGTATTGAAGAAGAAAACCGAGAATTATAATTACTGATTCATGTCCTAAATACTCCATGGTATCCCATCTTTCCCACCCTTGTTGTTTCAGATGTTATTTATTTTTCAGAGATTCGGGAAGTTACTCAAGGCAAGACGAGGAGCTGCAGTATATATCATCTGGGGGAATTATAATATTGTCTCTAATTCCCCTTTCACACTGCACAAATAACCCAGGTCCTCCCACAGCACTCTCCCACTGTTCCATGTTCAAGTCCACAGCACTCTCCCACTGTTCCATGTTCAAGTCTACTCTCCCCGGGTCTCCAAAAATCACCCCGCAGCACTCACAAATGTACCTGTGCTACTTCTCCATTGACTCGGTGGCTGCCCAGTTCCTGTTCCCCGATGACCATGTACTCAGCGCCCCAGTAGAGGCGCACAGCAGGCCAATGCATGTGTCCGGTTGCACCTGAGCATCAGTGAGAGGAGCTCAGGGAGGTGGGATGCTCTGATGGTGTAGAACCGCCGGGCAGGGAGCATCCTTTTTGCCACCTTCTTCCTCCCTCCCGCAGACAGCCATGTACAGAAAGTGTGGCTGGTCCAAAAGTACAATTCTATACCAACCCGGGGGCAGACGGCACCCTGCCCCTGGGCTGGCTCTACCATTAGGCAGCTGCCTAGGGCGCCAGGATCTAGGGGGGGCCCCACCAAGTCTGCCTAGCAAAAAAATCAAGGATGTCCATGAGGATCTTTGTTGTACTTAATGGAGGTGGCTGCTGTGGAACTTCTAAGACCTCACCTCCATACTTTCCCTTGAGGCATACTTCCCTACATTTCTGCCCCCTCTTCCTTGTACTCTATTGTGGATGGCAAAGGGAGGCCTCCAGGGAAAGCAGCTTCCCACCTTCCTGGGGGCTGGGTGGACCACCCAATTTTTGGGAGCCTCCCTCTCATTCCGGAAGGTGGTTATTGGTAGCAGTACGGGGTGGGGGGGTAAGGGGGCAGTAGGTTGACGTTTTGCCTAGGGTGCTAAGCTGTATCACATTGGCCCTGGGCCTAGCTCGCCAATGATTAGTTTACTGTGGGTGACAATTACCGCCCCTTAGTAAATATGCTTTAGCGGCTGCCTTTTTGGAGCTGTCGAGGGATGCTAGAGTTGAGATTGGAATAGTGCTTTAAAAAGGTTCACTGGCTTCTTTATTTGTAAAGTAATAAAAAAGGAAAGCTTTAATGTGGAGTATCACGTAAGTTAATGATAAGTGCAGGATACAGAATTTATATCCTGCTGCTCAGGAAAGGATTAAATCCTTGATGAGATTGAATTCTGTGGGGAATTTTGTTTATCTGTGAGTTAGAATCTCCCTGTATTTCTCTTCTGTTCAGCAAAGGTGCAGAGCTCTGACAACCACTGAAATAGAGCCCTGCCCATATAAAATAACTCATATAAAGGGAATTGTTTCTGTAATATGAACTGATCGTAGCAACAAAACATGCATACATTCACAACGTTGTGTGGAGTTAGGTATGTTTTGTATATTTCAATTTGATATACGAGAGGTGTGCAATAAGTCTTTGGCTGTGCAGTGCAATAGACATAAACTGGTTGTGAACTATAATCTCTAAAACCCCATTCATACCCCTTTCACACAGGACACCAAATTACTGGGTGAAGCAGTTCTACCTGGTAATTTGCTATTCAACACGGGTCCTTTTTCTGTGTGAATGGGTCAAACCAGGTCGCAAATCCCAGGTCTCCGACCCTGAAATTTAAAAGGGTGGAGAACCCAGGAAAAATGAATCAGGTTGAGAAGAATTACCCATGTTATTTATACCCCTTTCAGACATACTACCCGGGAATTACCCGGCATTTTGACTGCTGGGTCATTTTCCCGGGTGCAGCCTGCACCCTTTCACACTTAGAGCAGCAAATTACTGGGTGAAGCAGTTCTACCCAGTAATTTGCTGAAAAACCTGGGTTTTTCTTATGTCTGAAAGGGTCAACCCGGGTCTTAAATCCCGGGTCCTCAACCCGGGTAAAAAGAAGGGTCGGAGACCTGGGTTTTAACACCCGGGTTGACCCTTTCAGACATACCAAAATCCCAGGCTGAAGCGCGTTCATGTGTAAAAACCTGGGATTTTGCCGTATGTCTGAAAGGGGTATTAGCAAATTACCAGGTTGAAATTTTTAACCCGGTAATTTGCTGTTCAGTGTGATAGGGGGTCAGGCTGCTAATGGCAAATTGACCGGACACCCTAAATGCTGGGTAATTCAGGGATCTTATGTCAAAGTGGTATCATACCGGGTTTTTTGCACATGAACGCACATCAACCCGGAAGTTTGTTATGTCTGAAAGGCACCAACCCAGGACTGTGTTCCCTGGTCCCAGACACAGCAAATGACCAGTTTTTTTGTTTTTTTTTTACTGGGTCTTTCTTCCCGAGTTGGTGACCCGGGTTAGGTGTGAATGATGTGACATGGGAATTTGCTCTCTGGCTGCTTGAATACTTTTTTAATTGCCTGCTGATATCATTATTGGTAGCTGAAGAGGGATAGATGTCACACGTGAGGAACAGTTCGGAGAAGTGTGCCAGTGTCAAAGGTTACCATAGAAGTAAAGACTTTCACACGTTTTATTACTTGAACAAAAACTTTCATTCTTTGAATAAAAAATGTTTAATTAGGACAACTGGTATGGTATTTTTTATTAGTATAGGATACATGGAATGTAAATTATTTACGATTGTAAAGCAAACCTGGTCCATTTAGGGATGCCCCCACCTTTGCATGACTTCATTATTGTGTGCCTAAAACCATCCCCTTAGGATGACACTTCCATCCCTTATGATGATAGGCTGACCTGTGTCCGCCATCACAGAGGACACTGTTGCTGCCAGCAGGCCATAGTTCAGTTGGACGCCAGGGTGGGAAATAGGTATCTCATTGTGATCCAGTCACTTGATATTAGATAACAAGCTTCACCTGAGCAAGGTTACCACACAGTGGGTGCCCCTCAAGTGACTCGAGAGCAGAAGGATGCTCCAGTGACTTGGTGTCATTGGTTACTGGCCATATCTGGAAGATCATCAGTGGTGATGAATTCTGGATTTACAGTTTCAATTTTAAATCAAACATCAGTCGGCCCAGTGGACTCAAGTTGAAGGTACGCAGCCACAGAAATTCTGAGGTTAGTGCAGCATAGTCAAGCAGATGGTGGCTGTTTCTATGGCCAAGACTGATCATGTAGCTACCGTACCATTCATGCAGCAGCACAACAACACTGGGGACTAGTATGCCAACCAATATCTGCCGCATGTGCTGGAAGCCATATCCAGGCACTGTCCAAGAACTCATGCTAATGGTGCCCGGCTCCATAACGTCAATGCACCCACAGACAAGTCCAGGAATGTGGTGGCTCTTCTAGGCCATGAATGTATTCAGGAGCTTGGTAATCCTCCGTAACTCTCTAAGAGTTAGATTTGGGTGGGGTTTGTTCAAACTTAAATCTAAAAATAAAACAGCCAGTATTTACCCTGCACAGAAACAAAATAACTCCAAATCTAACTCTCTCTGCACATGTTATATTTGCCCCATCTGCAGTCCTGCAGGTGGGGCAATTTAAGAACATTTGTCCATTTAAGAAAAAAAAAACATTCTTTGCAATTAGGCCCTATGTCCACATGTATAAGCGATATTTCTTGCTTTTGACCCACCAGCCCCTTCTTCAGAAGCCATTAGACCACTGACTACAATGGAACATATGCAATCACTTTAATTCTTTTTGATTGCCAAGACAGGATTTGAATTGATGCATTCGATCAGAAAATACAGTAATAACAGGATTCAGGATAGTTGGACGCAAACCGCAAAACTATAATAAATCTGCCCGTAAGTAATGTGTAAGTAGAACTTGGTTGGATGTCATGTAAAACAAACACAAATTGATCCTTATACTGATGCAGAAAATGGGGTTTATTTAACTAGTGAAGCTTCCTTTTAAACATGTTTTTCTTTCATAAGCATGTTCTTTGCTTCCTTTGAACTAAACCTTACACCAAAGCCTCCCATAGCATGTGTAGAACAAGCACTGCCTTCTGTTTTTGTCATTCTTTTCTCAAGGTCATTGGAAGGATACAGAAGCCAACAACTCACAGCCTATGGCTCCCCCCTTCCACCTGGAATCCCATTCAAGCAACCGCTCCTTAAGGCAACAATGTCCGATGATCAGCTCCAGTCCTAATAATGTGAATTAGCTGCATTCTGATATAGTGAATCTAGAACCACTTGTTGTTGTTTTTTTAAATAAAACTTCCATTCTCAAATGTCAAAGGCTATATAAATTCTGCCGATACCATGTGACACAAGTAGAAGCTGTTTATTACCTACTGTGTAATGTAAACAGACACCAAGACCCAAAGCTTGACAGACCGGCTTCAGGGCCAATTTTCCTGCCACGTGGTTCCTGGAGGTTATGAAGCTGACGGAATATTTCCACATCTCATCTTAAGGTGGATTCATTCTCAGCCTGATGTCAAAGGATAGAGGACACAAACCTTCCAACCACACCAGCAGAAGTGTTTTGCTTGGAGAAGCTCCCTTTTCCGCTTTGTGGTGAAGCTCCACGTGTAATTAGGGAAGGAATTGTTGGTTTATTTAATTATCCTGCGTACTGTGTTATTGCATTTCTTGTTCTCTTGTAGGCTCCCTCAGTACTCTGCTTTGTGCAGAGATTATGCTAGCCGCAAGAAGAGGACATTATCCTCGGCAGAACATATTAACCAAAAAGATGCGGAATGCAAAATTATGTACAGTATAATGTATGTGTTCTGTCTTCAGGGCCTGATTAAAGGTTCCAGGTGCCCAAGGCTAATGCACATGTCGCTCCCCATGTAATGCTGCTAAACACACATGTATGGGCAGTGCCGGTGCAAGGCGCCGGAGCGCCCCAGGCGGGGGGGGAGGGGAGGAATACGTCCGGCGCGCTGATCTGGGGGGGGGGGAGGGATACGGCCGCCGTGCTGTTCCCTCCAGTGCATATATAATTACTCACCCGGGTCTAGCTCATCGGGCGGGAGGGAGGGAGAGCTGGAGGTCTGGCTTAGCGGGCAGGAGGGAGGCCTCGCAGTTCAGTCCCAGCGCAGTGTGACTGACATCTTCCTCCACCCGCACCGTGTACAGCTGCTCAGCCGGGCAGCGCTGAGCACTTGGCTCACCCTCAGATGCTGCCCGGCTGAGTGGCTGTACGCGGTGCGGGTGGAGGAAGATGTCAGTTTACATGCACGGGACTGAACTACAGCGCAGCGAGCCCTCCCTCCTGCCCGCTAAGCCAGACCTCCAGCTCTCCCTCCTGCCCTGCTCCCAACTACCGCCCCCCAGTGGCCGGCACCCTAGGCAAATGCCTAACACTGCCTAGTGGTGGCGCCGGCCCTGTGTATAGGTGCTCAGGGGCTCGCCATTATACTGCCAATGTGCATGTAACGAAGGTCATACAACTGCCATGTAGGCTTTGGCTTTAGCTTTAGGCTGCCCAACTGGCGCTGTAGCACAATGTACATAAAGTAATGTTCCATCAGTAAGTTACATTGGCACGGTCATCTGGCAATCACTTTAATAACTTTACCCCCCCTCCATAGTACATCGGGACAGGTATTTACTAAATTATTCCTTATTTGTATTCTTCGGCTGTCACCTGCAAGGCACCTCCCAAGACAAAATGATGCTAGGGTAACAATCAAATCAGAACAGCTATCAGGGCCACTATGACCTGGTTTTGCCTTGTAAATGAGACTGTTGCATATTGCATATCCTCAGGACTGCTCTTATACAATGGGTTTGTTTTAGAAAATCTACACACTTCACTTTCACAAACCAAAGCGCCACTGGAAAATGGGTCTGTGGGCAGGATGCTCCCTCCCTACGATCCCACAGTTATTCTCCCCATCCTACCCACTTAACTAGGAAGCTGGCAGAGGAGATCCACCCACTGTTCTGGAAGTCTGGCAGACTACCAAAGAAATGGTGAGTCTCTCAAACATTTCCGGGTCATAGGCAAGAAAGCCCTTAGCACACTTGCCTACTCTCTTGGATTGGCTGGGTGGCTCCTGAAAATAGTGTGGCACTCCCACCCAAAAGAATGGGAAAGTCTCCCCCCCCCACACACACACACACACATAAACACAGACCTCACTGAAGTGTGTCATCGTAGCCCCATGCCAGCAATTTTGGCATTGAACGGGTGGTATCTCAATGTCAGGAGGGAATTATGACAAGCAGACAGTCAGACTGAGAGCCAGTAGTAGAAGAGAAAGGTCTCCAATGACACAGTAAAATAACGAGGGAGTCTTTGAACCTGATGCAGGAAGAAGTGGCGTTACAATGTTCACTATAAGGAAGCTCATACATCCTGTCCTTCTTTTCGTGAATCTAGTGTTATTTTCTTGTGATAGGTATCAAAACAATACCGCTGTAATATTGCCAATATGGTGTGAAGGTGCACTAATTATAAATAACAGCGGAGAATACGTAACTTGGATATAACAATGCTTTATAAATTAGGTCCTAATTTTTGGAAGTGGACAAAGCACACAACAAACAGCCCACTGATCTAGTCACAGTGTCCTTTGTTCCTAATACCGCTCATGGGCGAGAGTCGGAATTCACCAGGAATGTGGTAGGAGTCTAGAAGCGGGGACCGATGATGCGGATATTGGCAACGCAGGAACAACTACGCTGTGCAGCAGACAAGACTGAGTTATATTTACCAAAGGATGAATTTATTACATTGACATAGATGAAAAGCATTCTACAGTAAATCTGATTTGTTTTCTTTTTTTCTCAGGGGGTTAAAACACACATTTACTAACAGATGATTTTTATGCTGATTTTCAAATGTTAGTAAATGTGTGTTTCAGCCACGAAAACACGTCGATTTAGATAGATTTTCCTCTTATTTTAAATCGATAATTTTTATTTAATTTTTTTATTAATAATTTAAAGTCATCCTTTAATAAATAAACCATAGTAAGCAGGCAAAATCTTCAAATATGGGCTAAAATTTAATTGACTGATGATGATGATGTTATATTATATCATTAATATTACTATTAATAATAATAATGACCTTTAATAATAACATTTATTTATAGGTTATGGTATGAAGGGTTGACAGTGTCTAGATTAGGAATGGGCAACATGCAGCCTGCAAACAGCTCCTGACTGGCCTGCCGCTCGGCACTGCTGTATGTGTCTCTGATGGTGGCTGTGTGCGTGCGGCACAGTCCTGTGTAGCCAATGATCAGCATGGCCTGGTGCATGCACGAAAGGGTGAAGGACTATGCCGCGCGCATACACAGCAGCCATCGGACTCACATACAGCAGCACCGAGCTGCCCCGCCCCCAGCATGTCACTACAGTCACAGAGCCGGTGCCGATGATTAGTGAATCACTGTGACTGCATGGGGCTGCAATTGGCGCAATTTTTCTAGGCTGGCGTGCAGGTGTTTGGAATATCTAAAGAGGGGCAGGTATGTGGCATTACGAATGGGGGCAGGTGTGTGGCATTACGAATGGGGCAGGTGTGTAGAATAACTAAGGGGGAGCTGGTGTGTGGAAATGTGGGGGGCATTTGTGGCATTACTAATGGGGCAGGTGTGTGGAATAACTAAGGGGGAGCTGGTGTGTGGAATAACTAAGGGGGAGCTGATGTGGAATAACTAAGGGGGAGCTGGTATGTGAAATAACTAATGTAAGGGGCAAGTATAAGGGGCCTACTATTGTGTTGCATGATGTGTAAAAGGGGTATATGGTGTGCTACAATACATACAAAAACACACCCACTTTTGAGTGACCACACCCCCTATTTCTGGAGTGTAGCCCTCGAATATCTGCTGGAAGTATTAAGTGGTCCCCTACCCAGCTGAAATAATTGCCCACCCCTGGCCTAGATAGTAAATAAGTCAATGCCATAAGGTCTGTCATAGACAAAAGGTCAACACAAGTAAAAAACATGTCCTCTCGCATCAGGGACACTACCATTCCCAAGCGGAGTAAAGTATGAAAAAGTCAATCCATGTGTCAACCATTACCATGTCGAACTTGTGCATATTGACCATACAGCGTTGACCTATCAACCATATACCTATTTACAGTATATGGCACCACAAGCGGTCAGCTGCACCTTACAAAGGAGGTTATTCTGGTTGGTGCGGTCCGTTCCGAAATCTTTCGGAGCGGACCGCACGCCACGCTGTGCGGACATCATAAGAAGAAACGCCCACAGGTCCTCCACATTCGGACGGACTCACTCTTTAAGAAGAGGTTGTGTTTACGGACTACATCCAAACCGTGCGTGTGCGGTGGCCACACACAAATACTGCACGGTCTTACAGCGTCAGAACGGATGGGAAGCTGCCGTGCTTTCAGCATATATTTGTGTGTTTTGTAATGGTCCATTTAGGCTGCAATGGTTCCAATTGAAGCAATGAAAAGAGTGTAATTAATGAGTAATGAGTAGAGGAGTGGATTGTATTGTGTTCAGCTGACAGTGGTTCAGGTGCGGCCGTACTAATTGGGCAATCCGAATGCCTAGCGCATGACCGAGTGGTGTCCGCAAAGTAATACTTGCTTATGAAGACCGCATATTTCCTGGCTGTTGGTTCGTTTGCAGTCGGTGTTCTGTCCGAATGCACGCCTACCAGAGTTAGTGCACTC
Organism: Crinia signifera; assembly: GCF_055691185.1. Lineage (NCBI taxonomy): Eukaryota > Metazoa > Chordata > Amphibia > Anura > Myobatrachidae > Crinia > Crinia signifera. Next base: position 26,278,939 of record NC_139227.1, read on the forward strand.
CCTCGTGTACGCCCATATTTCCTCCCAGTTTAGCCCACTTTGAAACTACGCCCTTGTGTAGTTCCGAATGACGCCCATATTACGCCCATATTTCCCGAGTGAATGCGGTGCACATTTCTGTACGGTATTAGTGAGAACGAGTACGGAGACCGTGCGTGGCACATGCGCATTGCGTTGCCTGCGCATGCGCAGACGGCTAAAAAACGCCATCCGAAAGAATTCGGAAAATTACGCATCGACCAGAATAAGGCCTACAGTACATAAAAAAACCTGAGTATGAACAAAACAAGAAAAAAAAAGTGGTTTACATTGTAGAACCTGGGCATGATTTATAAGCACCGCATGCATAGTACTGATAATACCCTTTTGACTTGTAATATTATTCCTATTATTCCTATGCCTCATTGCTTGTATTACTATAATTATTTATTGTTACTGTATCCGATAGCCGTGGTGAGCGGTAGCCTTCTCTGCACAGACTGGCAGGGAGTTCCTGCACTCACTTAAGGCTGCATTGCGTCCCTGGTGCAGGTCGCTTGGCAACTAAAGATGCTCAGGCACTTCCACCCAGCGGCACCCGGCTGGGTGGTCGCTTCCTCTGTGTGGTTGGCTGGGCAATGGGAGATGCTGGTATTAACCCGCGCTCCTGCAGGTGATCACTTATAGCCATGTTATAGTTAATTATCACAGCTAATTGGGTCTGAGCCCTTTTAAGGGACTCAGCTCAAACCAGCCCCGCCGGTGATAGTTCCTGTTTCCTGCAGGACACCTGCCATCCTTAATGCAATTTGCATACAATGCGATCTGCAGGGAAGTGCCACTGTGAAACAACAAGTACCAGCCTGGTTGCTCCTCCCTAGTTAGGCCCTTTTAGCCAGTTTCTTCTTTTGGTCTGCTTTGAAGAATCGCCAGTACCTTATCCACTGTAAGACCTGATTGCACTGAAGTTGGGACGGACTTTATTCCCCCCTCCAAATGTGGCGATTATAGGTGAATCCTCAGCATCAGCAGGTGATGGTCATTCTTTAGGGCAAACCAACAGAGGTAGTGTAGGACTCACAGTGGCCATCCCAAACAGTAATCACAGCTGCTGGGTTTACACCCGTAACCTTAACAGTATCACTGGCCAGAACAGATATATTTTGTTTAAATATATACATTTAGTTTTTTCTTTATGGGGGTCGCCCCCTGGGTGTATAAATTAAACCTTCAGCTCAAACATTTGTGAATCAGATTCAGATGGTTCAGGATTTATCTTTACGGGTAACAAGTCAGGAGGAGGGGTCTCAGTCCACCATGTCAGTGGCCCCAGCAGGGGCTGGCTGGCAACTTTTAGCCTGGGGGGCAAGTCCAGAGCACCGGCCCATAAGTAACAGTGCATAGTTAGTTAAATTGAGGGTTTTCATTTTAAAAATATGTATTAATAAAAAGAAAATCAATAATAGGACACCACAGGCTTCTCCCCTGTATAATAATAAGACTCCACAGGCTGCTCCCCCTGTATAATATCAGGAAACCACAGGCTACTCCACCTGTCTTATAATAATAACAGGACACCACAGGCTGCTCCTCTGTATAATAATAACAACTACAACAGGACACCACAGGCTGCTCCCCTGTATAATAATAGGACCCCCACAGGCTGCTCCCCCTATATAATATCAGGACACCATAGACTACTCCCCCTGTCTCATAATAATAACAGCACCCCACAGGCTGCACCCCCTGTATGATATCAGGACACCACAGACTACTCCTCCTGTCTTATAATAATAACAGGACACAACAGGCTGCACCCCCTGTATAATAATAATAACGTGACCCCCACAGGCTGCTTCCCCTGAACAATAATAATGGTACCCCCACAGGCTGCTCCCCCTGTATAATAATTACCGGATCCCACAGGTTGCTCCCCCTGTATAATAATAAAGGGACCCCCAAAGGCTGCTTCCTCTTATAATAATAACAGGACCCCCACAGGCTGCTCTCCCCTGTATAATAACTGGACCGCACAGGCTGCTCCACCTGTACAGTCCCTCTTACCTGATCTTGAAGCCAGACCGAAGCGGGCTGCAGCACGGGGAAAGTAGATGTGGAACGCACAGGCCGGAAGTAAATTAAAACATGGAGTCTCTGTCTCCGACTGGTCTCCAGAAACATGGCCACCGGCCTCCTGCACTAGACATGTCCTCAGTGCAGGAGGCCGGCGGCCATGTTTCTGGAGACCAGTCGGAGACTGGTCAGCCGTGACTGCAGCAGCATCTGAAGAAAAAAGGCAGCCCGCACACAAATTGATTGAGCAGCCCGGGGGGGGGGGGGGGGGGGGCACATGGCACCCTCCCCCCCGGCCAGCCCGCCCCCTGGGCCCCAGAACCAAAACTTAACCTTCCTGATCACTTTTCTGGTAATCGTAAAGATTTTTTCAATTTCCGGGAGAGTTGCAAATTTTATTTTCATCTCAGGCCTAAGTCCTCTGGTTCTGTGACACAGCAGGTAGGTCTGGTAGTTTCTCTTCTTAAGGGAGATCCCCAGACCTGGGCATTTGGTCTCAAGTTTGACAATCCAGCATTAAGTTCCGTTGACAATTTGTCTCCTCCCTTGGGTTATTATATGATGACCCAGATAGAGAGGCCTCGGCTGAGAGTCACTTACATGCCTTATAACAAGGTAGGGACCCGGTCGAGGTTTATGTACTGAATTCCACCGTTGGTCCAACAACTGCGGTTGGAATGACACGGCATTAAGAAGTTAGTTCCGGGTTGGGTTGACAGATTGTGTTCCTGGAACTTTGGATAAGTTAATGGAATTGTCCATTAAAATCGACTGTCGCCTCAGTGAGCGGAGGACCTAGAATTGGTCTCAATTGCGGCCTTCATCTTGTGTATTTGTTACCTCTGAGGAGGGTGATGAGCCCATGCAATTGGGTGTGTTTAGAATATCCTCGGAGGAAAGAGCTCATCGGATTAGCTCCGGTTTATGTCTCTAATGTAGTGGCAAAAGACATGCCCTTCATATTTGTCCCCACAAGCCGGGAAAAGCCTGGGCCAAGTGAACTGTGAGAGGGCTCCCTTAGTCCTAAAGCTTTTTTCCTCTCATAATTCCCTAGAAGATCCGGCAAATATTTATTTTGAGCAGAACAGTTTCTCTTGTCAAGCATTTATTTAGCGGAGCAGCAGAACATTTTCTGGACGGGACTCTAGCGAATAAGCTGGGCATACCCCAATGGAAACTCCACAACTACATTATAATGCAGGGTCTCGATGGCAGTTCCTTATCCAATGGTTTAATTTCTCATCATCCCCGCCTGGTCCAGTTGAAGGTGGGCTTATTTCATACAGAGTCCATTTATTTTTATTTAACTATGTGTCCCACTGTTACTTTGGTTCTAGGCCATCCCTGGCTGGTTACACATAATCCTCTCATTGACTGGAAGTCTGGTGAGATTGCTCAGTGGAGCCCCAATTGCATAGGGCATTGTGTCAAACCTGCCCTACATATGGCCTATGTTGCTTCAGCAGAGATTCCCTCCTGTTATGCTGATTTTGTCGCTGTGTTCTCTAAGGGGAAAGCCAACAATCTTCCACCCCATCGCCCTTATGATTGAGCCATTAAGTTGCTCCCTGATGCTCAACTGCCCAAGGAAAGGCTTCATGCTCTGTTTACCTGAGAGACTAAAGCCATGGATAAGTATGTGCAAGAAAGTCTTAAAAAGGAGTTATATCAGACCATCTAGGTCTCCGTTGAGTGCAGGCTTCTTCTTTGTTGGCAAAAAGGAGGAATCCTTTAGGCCTTGCATTGAGTATAGAGCCCTAAACAAGAACTATCAAGAATACTTATCTTACCTTTGATCTCTGTCATTTTTTAACAGCTTCGCTCAGCCACGGTGTTCTCCAAGATTGACCTTAGAGGTGCATATAACCTCATTTGGATCAAATCAGGTGATGAATGGAAGATGGCTTTCAGTACTCAGTCTGGCCACTATGAGTATTTAGTCATGCCATTCAGACTTTCTAATGCCTCAGCTGTCTTCCAGGATTTGATTAATGATGTCTTGAGAGAATTTATAGGAAAATTTGTTATAGTTTACCTAGACGATATTTAGATTTTTTTCTGAAGACCTGCGCCCACATAGGTCTCAAGTTCGGCAAGGCCTCCAAAAGTTACAGGAAAATAATCTTTTCACCAAATTGGAGAAGTGCGTGTTTGAGGTAGCTCCCATTGTTGCCTTAACCAAGAAAGGGGCGGACCCAGCCAAGTGGTCTTCCCAAGCCAAGCAGGATTTTCAATCCTTTAAACAAGCCTTTGTTACACTCCTGTCCTCAGACATCCTAAACCCGATCTTCCCTTTGTTGTGGAGGTCGATGCAGTGGAAGTAGGGGCTGGAGCCGTGCTGTCCCAAAAAGACCCAATCTCTTTGGTCTTGCATCCTTGCGCATACATGTCTAGGAAGTTTTCCGTGGCTGAGGCAAGTTTACGATGTTGGGAATTGGGAATTATTAGCCATCAAGTGGGCTTTTGAGGAATGGAGGCATTGGCTCGAAGGGGCTTGTCATCAAACCTTGGTCATCACTGATCACAAAAATCTTCAGTATTTGAAACTGCCAAACAGTTGAATGCTCGTCAGGTTCGATTGGGCTTTATTTTTCACTCGTTACAAATTTCTTATTACTATAGACCCGGCTCCAAGAACATCAGGGCTGATGCTCTTTCTCTGTGTTTTTTGCCTCATTATGAAATTAATTCACCTGTGATTCCTATTTTGCCATCCACCTGTATTCAGTCTGGTTTAACTCAGACCCTACAAGATCTTGTTTGCAATGCTCAGGATCAGGCTCTGGCTCAAACTCCCACAGGATGTTGGTTTATTCCTGAGAACCTCAGAGCTAGAGTCCTCAAGGAATTTCACTACACTAAGATTGCGGGACATCCCGGGGTCCTGAAGACCTTGAAATAGCTTTCCCGTGTTGTCTGATGAACTAGGATGTCTCAGTATACTAGGGAATTCATTCTGTCCTATCCAGGTTGTGCCAGACACAAGGTGCCTTGTACTCGATCCATGGGTAAACTCGTGCCCTTGGCCATACCTAATAGACCTTGGTCCTACATTGCCATGGACTTCATGGTAGGTCTGCCTGAGTCTTCTGGTTTTCAAACCATTTGGGTGGTTATAGATAGGTTCAGTAAGATGGCTCATTTCCTGGCTTTGAGACAGTTGTCGTCAGCCAAAGTATTAGCGGAGCTGTTTTTGAGGCATGTCTTCAGACTGCACGGCTTACCCTCTGATATTGTCTCGGACCATGGTTCACATTTCGTGGCGTAGTTTTGGAGATCATTTTGTTCTTCCCTAAGATCAAACTTAGCTTAACTTTGGCTTTTCTTCTGCAGTCTAATGGGCAAACGCAAGGACTAAACCAGTCATTAAAGCAATATATGCGTTGTTTCGTTTCCAAATTACAAAACTATTGGTCTGAGTTTCTTCCGCTTGCAGAGTTTGCCTATAACAACACTTATAATTCCTCCACCAAAATGTCACCATTTTTCTCAGTATCTGGATTCCCTCCAAGATTCAATGCTCTTAGTCCTGAAGATCCGGGGTTGTCTTCTTCTGGTAATTCCTGCCTTAGGACCATCTGGAGGAAGGTTCACATTGCACTCAAGGAAGCTGCTTTTCATGAGGTTTTGACAAATTCAGGCAGCCCTGTCCTTTTAAAGTGGTCGAATAGGTCTGGTTGTCAGTCCGTAACATTGACTTTGGCAGCCTTCGGCCAGATTTGGCCCTAGGTTTATTGGTCTTTGCCAAATTATTAAGAGAGTTAAACCGGTAGCCTTCCATCTACGGTTACCTAAGCCTCTCAAAATTGACAACACATTCCATGCCTCTCTCCTGAAACCCATGCTTTTCCCAGTAAATTCCCTCGTAAGATGGGTACTGGAATTCCTTCAGTGGAGGTCCAAGGGCAACAGGAATTCTTGGTAGAGAAAATCATTGACTCCAAGATTCACAAGGGAGCTCTTCATTTTCTCGTCCACTGGAAGGGGTTCGGTCCAGAGGAGAGATTATGGGTTCTGGATATGGACCTGCATGCTCCTAAACGTAGGAGGATGTTCTTTCTGGAGTTCCCTCATAAACCTGGTGCGGGAACTCGCTAACCCACGGTTAGCGAGTTCCTGCACTCCCATCAGCCTGCGTCACGTCCCTGTTGTCAGTCGCCCGGCAACCAGCGATGCTGATGCGGCTTCTGCTTCCGGCGGAGATCGCGTCTCTGGTGCCGGTCACTCAGCAACCAGAGATGCTCAGGCACTTCCGCCCGGAGGCACACGGCTGGATGATCGCTTACGCGGGTGGTTGGCTGGGCAACTGGAGATGCTGGTATTAACCCACACTCCTGCAGGTGATCACTCTTAGCCAGGGGGCGTGCTGATTATCACAGCTAATTGGGTCTGAGCCCCGTCGGTGATAGCTCCTGTTTCCTGCAGGACACCTGCAATCCTCACTGCATCTTCCTCCATTCCTGGTTATCCAGTCTTTTGCTCCAGGAGACTCCTGTGGCCCACCTTTGTTGGTTCTGGTACCGTAAGTGCTCCATTTTGGGGCCCAGGCATTATTCCCTTTTTGTATCTCTTTGCTTCTCTGCAGGCAGTGCTTCCCTAACACTGTCCTTGGTTGCATGCACTGGGCCTGGTTTGCCCGGGGGAACACAGCAGGGTCCCATTTACCCCTTCAAGGTTCATTCCTGTGTTTTGCCCCTGCAGTTTTATAGTGTGGTTTGCAGTGTATTGTGTGGTGTTATATTGTGTTGTCCTGTTACCTTATGCTTGCGAATAGGTCACGTTTGATCTGCGACGTGGTCTCCAACTTATTTTCTGTTTCTCTATATTGGCTCAGGAGCCTTTAGCTCATTACCTCCCCAGTTAGGCCCTGTTAGCCAGTTTCTTCTTTTGGTCTGCTTTGAAGAATCGCCAGTACCACCATAAGACCTGGTTGCACCGAAGTTGGGGCGGACTTTATTCCCCCCTCCAAACATCGCGATTATAGGTGAAGCCTTAGCATCAGCAGGTACTGGTCATTCTTCAGGGCAAACCAACAGAGTGTAGGACTCGCTGTGGCCATCCTAAACAGCGGTCACAGCTGCTGGGTTCACACCTGAAACCTTAACAGTATCTTGAATATGAATTATTTAACAAAAGTGTGTACTTATTTGGCTAAACCAATTGCCACAATGGTGTAAGCCAGTGGCTCCCAAACTTTTTTAGAGCCCTAGAGAATCAGAGTTTTTTTTCCACAGCTCCCCAAGGCCACAAATTTGTACGGCAGCCAATTATCGATACACTGAGCATGCATATGGGCCGCAATGCGCGTGCGCGATGCTGTGCAATGATGAAGTCCTGCTACTTTCTCTATTTGCATGGTGATTGATGGGAAGTAGGCATCTTGGGGTGTCAGGAGAAATGCAGATGTGCCTAAGCATTTTAGGGTGGGTGTGTGACAACAGGCCAGATATGCTTTTATTCATCACAGCCACCAAGTAAATCATTGGCTACTCTGAGCCTGCGATGACTTGTACCCAGTGGAAAAATCCGTTGATGGTGAGCCTAGAACAAAGAGTTTTAAGCATATTCTCACAGCTGCAAGATCTTCTCGCAGCGTACACATTCATCCGTACGGTGGGATTTTAGAGGGGCAGCATCTACCTAAACGCTGGTCGCTGCAAATTCATGGCAGTGCGATGAGGTTGGAATTACCCCTTAATCTTACCCAGTGAACTAGTTATTGTCCCACAAATTGGGCCACAACCAGTATTTGCTGTCAACTTTTGTCGGGGACATACCCCAAACCCCAAACTTCAAATAGACTTTTCTTTAAAAAAAAGCCTGGGTAAAGTTGCCTTTTGCTAACAGACTACTACTGAGAAGCCTTTTGCCAGCTACTGTGCATGCCATGAAACCAGCTATCTAACATCCAGGGAGCCTCATTTGGCAATGACAGTGTTTTGCAAGGAGTTAATTTTTAGCAAAGACAAAAGAGAGAAGGACCAACGTGTTTGACTTGGAAGGACCCAGCCTGTGAGCTGCCAGACAGGTTTAGGCAGAGTAGCAGATAGGAATTCTCTTTAATGATCCCCAGCACCTACAAGCTAATGCAAGCGGGTTAGAGGCTGCTGCTGTGTGACCTACTCGGACCAACATCTGACTCTCTGTAGCCAAAGCTTAGGGAGGGCAGTGCAGATCTAACACAACGCTACTGTGCAAATGCCAAGCTAGACGAACTGATCAGGAATTTGTTTGTGAGAAGCTGAAGGGGTTGCTGTTCCTGGATTCCGGGAGACAACATAAAGACTCATATTGATTCCTAAACATAATCTGATCTGAAGGGGCTAAAGAATCGTCCATCGACCCGAGAGCCAGCAGCGTTATGCGCTCCCTCTCTGAGGACATCTATACTGCTCCGCGACTCGCAAGTCGATGGCGTCAAGGTGGACATATTGCCGGAGAGAGACGGAGAGGTAAGAGGCTGCAGAGAAACAAAAAGTGGATGCATAACTGAGAAACAGCGCAGAGAAAGTGCCGCTTCCCTATGCATTTGCAATAGATTTTTAACCCTTTGAGCGCCAAGCGAATTTGTCAAAATAGGTGTGAAAATTGCCATGCATTTTTATTCATCGTAATAACCTGTAATGTTTATCTTATATAGGAAATATAATCTTTTTTTTTTTTTGTTCTACACAACATTTTTCATTTGAATTTATATAACAAATGCGAGCGACGCTGGCATTTTTACGGTTGTTTTGCACAGCTCTCACAGAGGTGTTGGCACTCAAAGGGTTAACAGTCGGGACAAATTTGATATTTCTCGTTTCGGAAATGAAGTACAGCGTTTAAATAATGACCGTACAGTCTTTGGATTATTTGCATTACAGTAAATCATAGTGTACTTATCTCTAGTTGTCCTCTTCAACTTTCCCCCAGTCCCTTGTAAACAAAAGTCTCCACTACCTATAAACAGCCAGGGTGCTGAATGTTAACCCTTTGGCAGATTCTTAATGGATGGATTCGTTTCCTGGTGTCCAATGGTTTGTGCACAACCGAATGGGATAAATAGAGGACATGAGATTACCTTTATATTATGCTAGGGGTCCTGACTTTAACCTGTCACTGTGTACTGCTACAAGATTCATCCGTACCGTAGCCTGCATGAAATGTGTTTGACTTTCCTATCTGTGGTCTGCCCAGGCTGCCAAATAAACTAAGCCCATGCAGAGGGCCTCCTTATATTGGCTTATAGTGGGCGGAAGTGTTTGACCTCTTACTAGTTTCTACTGCATACTGGGGCAGATGTATCAAGCCTGGTGAAGAGATAAAGTGGAAGGTGATAACTCACCAGCCAATCAACTCCTCACTGACATTTTTCAAACACAGCTGATTGGCTGGTGTGTTATCACCTTCCACTTTATCACTTTACATTAATACATCCTCCCCAATGCTTTTTGTCATACATATCCTCATCTAGTCCACTATGGACCTGATTCAGACCAATATGCAGGGCTGTAAATTCGCAGCCCTGAGGATTATCGAAACACAGCACATGCGCACGGTACTCTGTGCGCATGCGCTGGTTCCCCTTGTGAAGTCTAGCCTTCTGCTCACCAAGGTGATTGACAGGGGCTTGGCATTTGGAGGCGTAACACTGGCGTTTTCCGGGAGTGTCCCGGAAATGTAGGCGTTCCCGGCCATTGGGAGGGAGGGCCACCAATATCAGCGGCCTCCTTCTCCCCATGGCCTTCACAGCGCTGAGGGAATCTAAATTAACTCAGCAGGGGGAAATCATTTGATGGTGAGTGATTTATCTCCCTGAGTGCACGGCTGTGGGGGGGAGGGAGCTCGGCAGGGCGGAGATTACCTGCGTGCTGGGCTCTGAATACTCCCAGGTCTGAATAGGGCCCTATGTGCCAGGTTGCAGCATCTCTACTGCGCATATGTAGCATCTGCGTCTGCGATAAGGGTCACAGTGCCCTCTAAGCCGCAGAAAGATTGAGCGACAGGCAGATGCCATTTAAGCGAGCGACAACGCCTGATCCAATCTGAACAATGTGCACCTGCGCAGACCCACAAACATTATAATTGTACTAAAACCCATTGGATTTACCAATAGAAAACCCATTGCTGACTGGCACAAGATAAAAAACAAAACACCAATTTGATATAATAAAATATAATACTTTATCGAACACATAATAGAGGTCATTTTGGTTCACATGCAAAGCTGTGAAATTCGCAGCTTTACATGTGTTAAATGCTGCCCGCACAAACGCCCACTCGCTGCACGCACCGCGAATGTCCCCACACGCATGCGAATGGATGTTTTACATAAACATCCAATCATAGCTTGTGTTCGGGGATCACCCATCATCAAATGATTTCTACAGTGCACTCAGATTTAAGACACTCTTTGGTGTCTCAGATCTGCCTGCTCCGTGTACGGGAAGAGGGCGGGCAGCTGACATCATTTCCATGGGCGACACCCTGGCCTGCCGCCTCGCCACCCCGCCCACACTGTCCCTTTCAAACAGATTGGTGACTATGCAAGTCGCCGAGACCATTCGCCAAGGGACCCTGCGAGTGCACAGACTGAAAACATCGCTCCCCCATTGCGAACACACAGAAGAGCGATTCATTCAGAATGACCCCCAATGACCGATCGATACATAGACAATACAATTGACACAATAAAATATATATAAAAAAAATCTATCACATTTTTGAAATGTAATAGTTATAAAGCTGATCTCTTCCGAACGCTACTTAGAATAAAAGAGTTAATCGTCCATTTTTTATCCAGAGAAATTAGTGCCGAATATGTTGAAAAGTTGTTAGATATAATCATAAATCCAAACTGTCAATCAGACTCCGTTTGCTAGCACAGTTATTAGTCTATTAGACACATTATCCATACAGTGTGTATTGTGATGTCTGCGCACCTGCAGGCTGATGTCAGTGCGCCTTCTTGGGACACTGCTGATGTTGTTTCAGCGATCGCCGGACAGGGATGGTTACTCATGTACATGCAGATGATCTAGTGCTGCATCCTCGCAGTTAGTATATACAAGACGCCACATTCAGCATATTTTAGCACAGTCGCTGCGCATAAAGTCACAGAGGCTGTAGCAACTATGCCGTCTCTGAATCAGGCCCTATGTATGAGAGCAGTAAATGTGAGATGCCAGTAGGGGGCACAAGTCCACTGTGAACAAAATCATAGCTGCGTATGCACCCACCTCACCTGTGAATGAGGCCCAATCTCTCTGTGGAGAACGTACCAATACATACCTCCCAATTTTTGCTGTCTGTAATTCTTGACCCTTATGCGCCCTGGATGCACGTGGCTGAATAGAGGGTGTGTTCTTGACTGGATGGGACATGGCCTTGAGTGGTTAGGTGTGGCCTGTGACATGTACCCCCATTTTCATCATTTTTGGGGAGTACCCATGTTCTGTGAAGGGGTCCCTTCATATGAGAGGTTTCAGCCAGGGCAGTGACATGTTTATAATGTACAATACCAGGAAACTGGGCAGACAGGTTTTTATTTTGGATGTTGTTAATTACCTACAATTAACAATATGCTGCTTCATTAGCACGCACATTTCTCAACAGCACGCACGTTTCTCTCAGAGTCTCAGAAGCGCACACGTTTCTGTCAGTCACAGCAGCACGCACGTTTCTGTTAGTCTAAGCAGCATGCACGTTTATATCAGAGTCTCAGCATCACGTACGTTTCTATCAGTCTCAGCAGCACACACATTTCTGTCAGCCTCATCAGCACTCACGTTTCTGTTAGAGTCTCAGCAGCACGCACGTTTCGGACACTCTCATCAGCACGCATGTTTCTGTCAGAGTCTCAGCAGCATGCACGTTCCGGACAGTCTCATCAGCACGTACATTTCTGTCGAAGTCCTAGCAGCATGTACGTTTCTGTCAATCTCATCAGCACGCACGTTTCTGTCAGTCTCATCAGCACGCACGTTTCTGTCAGTCTCATCAGCACGTACGTTTCTGTCAGTCTCATCAGCACGTACGTTTCTGTCAGTCTCATCAGCACGTACGTTTCTGTCAGTCTCAGCCGCATGTTCTCTCAGTCTCAGCCGCATGCACTTTTCTGTCAGAGTCTCAGCAGCACGCACATTTCTCTCAGTGTCAGCAGCATGTACATTTTTTCAGAGTGTCAGCAGCACGCACGTTTCTATCATAGTCTCAGCAGCACACACATTTTTCTCAGAGTCTTCGCAGCACGCACTTTTCGCTCAGAGTCTCAGAAGCACGCACGTTTCTCTCAGAGTCTCAGAAGCACGCACGTTTCTCTCAGTCTCAGCCGCATGCACGTTTCTCTCAGAGTCTCAGAAGCACGCACGTTTCTCTCAGTCTCAGCAACATGCACTTTTCTGTCAGTGGCAGCAGCACGCATGTTTCTCTCTGAGTCTCAGCGGCATGCACATTTTTCTCAGTGTCAGCAGCATGCACGTTTCTCTCATATAGTCTCAGCAGCATGTGTTTTTCTCAGTCTTAGCAGCATGCACGTTTCTCTCAGTCTCAGCAGCATGCACATTTCTCTTAAAGTCTCAGCATTATGCACGTTTCTCTGAGTCTCTTGCACTGCACCTACAAATAATTTGACAATGTTCTCACATATAGACCATCACATAAGCCTGTGGATGATACATTCCGACTTACAGATAAAATCTGGACAGGGCCATGTTTGTGATTAAAACCGCTGACGTGTTTTGAGCTGAAACTCAGCACTTAGATGCTAGGAGATAACTTGTGCTGCGCATTCAATGTATCTCTCAGCTACAAGAAGATCACTGCCTGATCTTTAAAGGAGCGTCATAGAATTCAGCGCATGACATAAATGTCTTTACTTTTCAGTAAATTGCATACTGTTGAGTTGTATTGTGTATTCCACACATTGTATAAGACTAGCTTTTAATTTACACTATAGGGTCAATTCATTCAACTGCGAGGCAGCTAACCCCAGAAGTACAGCTATCTGCTGCAGGTATGGTAGCTGCAAAGTCATAGCTCTTTGTTTGCAGCCCCGAGCTCAGCTGTCATTGCTGGTGTTTCTGCACTGTTGCAACAGCAACTAGATAAATTATCTGTTCCAGTCTGTCTTCTCAGTATTCTTCTTCTTTAGCAAGTCCAGCCCAGTCCGCCTGTTTATTAGCTGGTCCAGTTTGACTTCTTGGTGTTCCTCGTCTGAGTCAGTGTGCACAAGACACCACATGCAGCATTAGCATATTTTAGCACAGCCGCTGCACACAAAGTCGTAGACTCTGTAGCTAATGTGCCGTCTCTGAATCAGGCCCTATGTTTGTGAGTAGTGAATGTGAGATGCCAGTAGGTGGGATTCGGTATGAAATCCCGACGGTTAAAATCCCGACAGGGTCGAAATCCTGAATGCGTCATAATACCGACAAATACAAAATCCCGACATTTAAAATCCCGACAAGGTCAAAATACTGACATATAGAATGTGAAAAACCAGGGCTATTTTTCAGCAGGCTCCAGCAAGAACTGAGACCCTTATTCTAGTTCACTCTTTCTGACAAAATATTTCTTAGATGGACAAAACCATGTGCACTGCAGGTGAGGCAGGTGTTACTTGTGCAGAGATAATTAGATTTGGGTGGGGTTTTACACCTGCCTCACCTGCAGTGCACATGGTTTTGTCCATCTACGAAATATTTTGTCAGAAAGAGTGAACTAGAATAAGGGCCTCAGTTCCTGCTGGAGCCTGCTGAAAAATAGCCCTGTGAAAAACAGTGAAAAAACCCATGCCGACCTTGCGACCTGTCGACGGAAAGTCATGTTGACTGTTTCACCTGTACATTCTATAGGTCGGTATTTTGACCCTGTTGGGATTTTAAATGTTGGGATTTTGTCCTTGTCGGTATTATGACCCATTCGGGATTTTGACCGTCTGGCTTTTGACTGCATCCCAGTAGGTGACATTTGTGTCTGCACAAGGCAGTGGCTGACTCGTGAATAAAAAATCATAGCTGCGTATGCACCTACCTGCCCCTCTGAATAAGGCCCAAAGTCTTTGTGGAGATCGTACCAATACATACCTTTCAGTTTTTGCGGTCTTTAATTCGGGACCTTCATGCACCCTGGCTGAAAAGAGGGTGTGACCTTGACTGGATGGGACATGGCCTTGAGTGGGTAGGTGTGGCCTAGTGACATGTACCCCCATTTTCATCATTTTGGGGGAGTACCCATGTTCTGTGAAGGGGAGATCTTTCAGCCAGGGCAGCAACATGTTTATAACGTACAATACCAGGAAACTGGATGGACAGGTTTTTATTTTGGAAGTTAATTACCTACAATTAACAATACGCTGCTTCATCAGCACGCACGTTTCTGTCAGAAACTCATCAACAAGCACTGTTCTGTCAGTCTCGGCAGCACGCACGTTTCTGTCAGTCTCGGCAGCACGCACGTTTCTGTCAGAGTCTCGGCAGCCAACACGTTTCTGTCAGTCTCGGCAGCACGCACGTTTCTGTCAGTCTCGGCAGCACGCACGTTTCTGTCAGTCTCGGCAGCACGCACGTTTCTGTCAGTCTCGGCAGCACCCACGTTTCTGTCAGTCTCTGCAGCACGCACGTTTCTGTCAGTCTCGGCAGCACCCACGTTTCTGTCAGTCTCGGCAGCACGCACGTTTCTGTCAGTCTCGGCAGCACGCACGTTTCTGTCAGTCTCGGCAGCACGCACGTTTCTGTCAGTCTCGGCAGCACCCACGTTTCTGTCAGTCTCGGCAGCACCCACGTTTCTGTCAGTCTCGGCAGCACGCACGTTTCTGTCAGAGTCTCGGCAGCAAGCACGTTTCTGTCAGAGTCTCGGCAGCACACACGTTTCTGTCAGTCTCGGCAGCACCCACGTTTCTGTCAGTCTCGGCAGCACCCACGTTTCTGTCAGTCTCGGCAGCACCCACGTTTCTGTCAGTCTCGGCAGCACCCACGTTTCTGTCAGTCTCGGCAGCACCCACGTTTCTGTCAGTCTCGGCAGCACCCACGTTTCTGTCAGTCTCGGCAGCACGCACGTTTCTGTCAGTCTCGGCAGCACGCACGTTTCTGTCAGTCTCGGCAGCACCCACGTTTCTGTCAGTCTCGGCAGCACCCACGTTTCTGTCAGTCTCGGCAGCACCCACGTTTCTGTCAGTCTCGGCAGCACCCACGTTTCTGTCAGTCTCGGCAGCACGCACGTTTCTGTCAGAGTCTCAGCAACAGCAGCAGTGCATCAGCACTTACTGCTCAAATGAGTAAACTGAGCTGCTTTCATCTCAAAGTCACCCAGTGTGTATGGGCCTTTAGAAACAGATTAGTGTCCCTTCCAAAAATTGCTTTCACTTTCTGTTATGACATCTTTTAGCACACAAAGGTCCTGATTCAGACCTGTTTGCTAGGCTGTGTATATTCGCAGCCTAGCGAACAGGTAAATGCCGCCACCCAAGGCATGCTAGCATGCGAGGGGATGTGTACACAAACACATCCCCTCGCATGCGGCCGCCCGGACAAAAACGCGTTTGATGGATAAAAGTCAGTCTGTACTTACTTTTATCCAAAACGGGGATGGCCGAAAAATGGGCGGGCTGGGCATTCCCCTGCTCCCGTCCCCTTCCCTCCTCTGCCCGTGCGAACGCCATGGCGTGTGTGAGACCCGCCGAATGCGATCGCACAGGGGGTCTGAACATGTGCATGGCCCCACCATCAGAACTGGGGCATTGCCCCGGTCCGATCAAAGAAGAATCAGGTCCAACGGAGTCATTGGGTTCGTCATGTGGCCTCTAGTGGTCAGTGGCGGTACTTCACCTCATAGAGAGGAGTACAGTAGTAAGCCTTTTATATATAGATAGTAGTCTGATCTGCCTACCAACTCTGGGGAAATTTCCACGAGCCTATATAAGAGATCAGCATTTGGATATACTGTTTACAATAAATACCAAGTTCAAATACTGCTTATCTGTATACTTACATGAATGCTAGATTCAGTGATAAATCTTTCTCTGCAATCAGAGTACCACCCTTTCCATTGTACAAAGCAATATACAGAGGTAAAGGTTTGTGATTGGTCAGTGATAGCTGTCTACATTGAATCGACTCATTTCTGCTGTAATAAAATAGCTATTATACTTAATAAGATATACCGGCATGAACTTTCTTTTCTCTATGTACTATTGATATATTATTAACCCCTTAAGTGGTAATCTCGAGAATTTTCTAATCTGTGCCTCAGTGCCCAGTCTGGCAAGCCCGGAAAATTCTCGGGATGGCCACTGTTTAGAGCCGGCCCCCTCTCCTCCGCCACGCCTCCTCCTGCCCCCCCCCCCCGGCTTTTCTATTGAAGCCTCCGGAGTCAGCTACTGACACCACGCCGCCGGGTGCAGGGCCGTGGTGCCGGGCAGCGGCTGGCATAGTGTTCAGCAGCGCTGCCCGGCACAGGGGGAGAGCATGGTGATTTTTTTTAGGTAGCGCTAGCCAATAAAACTCGCCCGGTGGGGAACGCTAGCTAAAAAAAAAAAACACACCACTGAAGGGGTTAAAAAGCTATTGACTGAGGTGCCAAACATTTGTCATCAATGAGCTTAATTTCTTTGTAAGCAGTATAGTATTTATAAAGGGCACAAAAGCTGAACTTTAACAGGTAGCAAAGTATTGAATGAACAGTCAAGTCATTAATAAATCTGACTATAATAATGTCATTTCACTACAGCCAGACAAGACTGGTAATGTGAAGAAAGTGAGAAACCCTAACAAGGTATCGGTTCCCTGCTAGTGTCCAGCTCACACACTGATTCATTAAATTTGCATTTGGTGCAAGAGACAGCTAAATTATTGATGTTGAGAATGGAAGCACCTGCTTTTACTGTTTTACCTGGTAACATTGTACTAACTATACAGACACCAATCTGTACATTCAGATACAGTGTGCATGTACCATATACAGAGAATTCCGAAATATACTGAAAACCAACTACCTGTAAATGCTTATGGAGGAGAATTACTAGTAGCATATCTCCCAACAGAGCTCCCTAGAGTCTAGCTATACAGTCAATAGGTCGACAGGTAATGAATGGGTCAACACATTGAAAGGTTGACATGCACTAAGTTGGATTTGACAAAAGGTCGACACAAGGAGGTCGACATGACAGTGGTTGGCACAGGCACACAAGTGGTTTTTTTTTCAGTTTTTGTGCCGATGTCAGCATTAGTCGACATGGACCCCCAACTAGTGTAACGCAACCCCCATATGGTTTGCTTTGCTCCCAATGTTGCACTCGGCACACTTATAATCTCACTCTATGCCAACATGGATCCGGTAGTGGCGTAACTAGAAATTTATACCCCCCCTGCCAAAAAAGTTTGTGTCGCCCCCCTCCCCCGTGCATATATATCCCCCCCTCGCGGACACTCTAACCATGCCTTGCACCCTACGCTATCCTAAAGCAGCTATGGCGCCAGGCGCTACTCCTGCAAGGCTAGCGGACTTCTAGTAGTGGAGGCCAGGCAGCAGGGAGAGAAGCCATGCGTGCTTTGTGCACCACTCCTTCCCTTCTCAGTCGCCAGGCAACCAGGGAGATCGAGGCATTTAGAAGTGCAGAAGCCGCGCGTGCTGTGTGCGCCGCCTGATCCCTCCACAGCAGCCACGAGTAGAGATGGGTCATTTGCGATTGAACCGGATCTTTTGAACGGATCCCACCCAAGAACGAATGAGTCGCGATCCCAAAAGGTGATCCGTTTCAGTTTACAATGCATTTTCCTGATCTCAGTGCTGCCACCTGTGGCAGCTGAGATGTACTACCTCTGGAGAACTGAGTACAGTGCTCTGACTACAAGCGATAGAAAGATTAGCTGCTGCTGCCAGGGATGGCCATCGGTGCAGACCCCATCGATGGTTGCCATCGATGGCGATTCTGCACCCAGCCATCGATCAGTGTTTTTACTCGGTCAAGTATATTCCACCTTTTTTAAAAAGCGAGTCGAGGACCCATCTAAAAGATGCGTATCTTTTCACTGAGAGATCCGGCGGAACCCGGCTCAGCTTAATGATCCGTTTTGCCCATCTCTAGCCAGGAGCAGATGGAGTGGCACCAGGGGGAAATCAGTCACCGGTTACAGGGGGAGGAGTCAGGGATGCGGGCGCTTCCTCTGTGTCCCTGACTCACATCAGCTACAGCAGCAGTGCTGCTTTTGTTTTCAGCGCTCACCGCAGACCCCGCGGCGCTGGCTCCTCCAAGCCACAGTGTGGTCTGCAGCACTATAGTTACGCCACTGCATGGAAGGAAGAACAAGTAGGTTAAAAAAAACAAAAACACAAGTGTCATTTCACCTAACCCATGTTATGCAGCTGTTATCAGCTGCTCTGTATAATTGTATATTATACAAATTATAGATGTTACTAGTGCTGATTGGTTACCATGGTCAAATTCTCCACTGTCTTCCCCATAGAGATGCTGGTGGCATCCCTATAGTTCTATTCATAAATGAGGCTTACCTTCCAATGTGAGTATGATGATAATGATGACGAAACTGCTGTTTTGCCCGGTTCTACGTTTAATGGTCTACACACTACAGTGTCTAGAATCTAGACACTGTAGTGTAGACCTTTAAACGTAGAACCGGGCAAAACAGCAATTTCGTCATCATTATCATCATCATATTCAGATCGGAAGGTAAGCCTCACTTTACAGTATGAATAGTACTAAGCATGGCTATTTTTCAGCAGGCTCCAGCAGTAACTGAGGCCCTTATTCTAGTTCACTCTTTCTGACAAAATATTTCTTAGATGGACAAAACCACGTGCACTGCAGGTGAGGCAGGTGTAAAACCCCACCCAAATCTAATTATCTCTGCACAGGTAACACCTGCCTCACCTGCAGTGCACATGGTTTTGTCCATCTAAGAAATATTTTGTCAGAAAGCATGAACTAGAATAAGGGCCTCAGTTCCTGCTGGAGCCTGCTGAAAAATAGCCCTGACTATAAGGATGTCAGCATCTCTATGGGGAAGACAGTTTACACTTACTGGGATAAAGGAGCCTTCTGCAGGAAGCAACTGTGTGTCTTCCCCAAACACACAGAGAAGCGGCAGCCAATCGCGCGTCACCTCCCAGCGAGCCGGTCAATCAATAGCACATGCTATAGCTCCGCCCAGTGACGGACGTCATCTGTCTTTCTATCAGTCGCGCCCACATCTGACGTCGCTGCGTCATTGTCTGTCAAGGGACTAGCTCCTCCCTTGGTTACGGTCGCCACCGCGTTCATGCTCACGTCGGGCCCATGGTAACCGCCACCTGCCAGTCATCCCTCTCAGCCCCGCCCCTCTCCACGGAGCGCTCTGTGTAGAGATCAGGCTCCTCCCCGCGCCTGCGCACTACGCTGCCAGTCGAGGGGGCGTGCCGTCGGTTCCTGTCAGTGCGAGCAGACCGGAGCGAAGACCGGGACTTACCGAACCGCCGACCCCCTCAAAGCCCGCAATCTCCAGCTGGCCCGAGCGGCCATGCCCTCCGACTTCATCTCCCTGCTCAGCGCCGACCTTGACCTTGAGTCCCCGAAGTCACTATACTCCAGAGGTGAGCGGGGCCCCGTGGGCAGTTGGGGGGGGCCGTGGAAAGGACCCTCACTAGTCCTCTGAGCTGTGGCCGAGCTTTGCTCCATACTTTGGTTCCCGCGGAGGATTCTGGGAAGGGGATGTCACTCTTTGCCAGCAGTGTGTGCCTGGGTGGGGGCCTAATTCGTGACTCAAAAGCTTGCACTCCATCACTGCATGCTCTCTTCTGAGAGTGACATCCTAATTGGAGAGGTCTGTTTGCAAAGATAGGCCACCTGTGACTCTTTATGTCTTGCAGAACTACCAGCCAATGTGTCTTGGTTGTCAGGGCATGCTGGGGCTGGTAGTGCACTAGAGCTGGAGAGCTCCCGTGTTTTGGTTCCTCTATGCTTAGTTCCTTTTAATATATTACATTTCATCACTTCAGCTTGGACATTATTGTAATTGTATTGGCACTTGGGGGGATTGGCTTCATGGTACCAATTGAATATACAATGGTAGAATGTCCATTTCTATTGTTAGAGTGTGTACACACCATTAGAGTAGGGATAGGCATCGTGTCGCACTTTAATTGCTGTAGAACTTCACATTCCAGCATGCCCTGCCACGGTTTTGCTGTGGGATCCATTTAAATCATGGCATGACATATTGGGATGTGTAGCAAAGCCTGTCATGTTCTTCTCTGATCTGCAATAGACGCACTTTACAGTAAGTATTTGACAGGACTATTTAGCTGT
Source organism: Crinia signifera (assembly GCF_055691185.1). NCBI lineage: Eukaryota > Metazoa > Chordata > Amphibia > Anura > Myobatrachidae > Crinia > Crinia signifera. Next base: position 26,299,274 of record NC_139227.1, read on the forward strand.
AACATAGCCAAGGGCTCACATCATACCAAACACAGTAAGCAAGTGGACATAACCTGTTATAGACACATGATGTTGTGCAGACCGACACTGTTTTGCAGAGGTAACTCAAGTGCAAGCTTTTTTGTCATTTAGTGATATAACATGTGTCTGCCGGAGGGTTGTGTGCAGTCTTTTAAAGGACTTTGCTTTTGTGATTGTCCGTATCTGTACAAATGTCTGATAGATATTTTTCATCCTGGCAATCGGTGCAACCGCCATAGATGCAAAACTGTACAAATGCTACTCCTGCTCTGAAAAGCTTCTTTATTCAGTAGTGTAAAGTGGTTACAGTGTGCCTTTATTTTGCACAGGATGCCCTTGCATTAAACAGTACAAAGTTTCTGCTTCAGCTAGTACACAATTAACTTGTCAGAGGTCTTCAGATGATGATCTCCCTTCTTATTGTTGGTATGTGGTCGATGGGTCGTCACTATTGGCCGACAGACATATGTCGACATGGCTTCGGTCAACAGAGACAAATGATCGACACAAGCAATAGGTCGACATATTTTTTTTACAGTTTATTTTCCAAACCACGTGTTTTTTCATACTTTACTATCCACGTGGACATAGAGGGAGAATATTATAGTGTTCCGAGTGTAGCGGTACACTGATACAGTGTCCATGTCGATGTAGGTCGACATAGACATGAAAATACGTGGAAAATTCATGTTGACTTTTTCTGTCGTCCTATTGCCTGTGTTGACATAGTCTCCCTGACAGCATAAGCCATGTCAACCGTTTTAAGGTGTCGACGAATGGCCTGTCGACAAGTAGTGGTCGACATAATGAGAGTTGTCCTTAATTGGGTCGATCCTATGACCCTTATCTGTTATTTTCTTTTTACCTGTCACCTACTGTAGAAGTAGTCTGGCCTACAAGTAATGCTTAACCATGGGATATTACTAGGATATATATGGGCTACACTTTCAAAACAATACAAGGTGCACAGAACTAGACATAACTAAGTGAAAAACTAAAACAGAGCACAGATAACAATTAGTAGCACAATTCTCAGTACACAATATACCTGAGATGTCGGGAAGCCACGTAGCTGTCCAGGGGCAGGTTGTAGTAGGAAGAGACATAAGTTTTGGCATTCTTTCCATCTTCTTGCAACTACAGTAACTGAGCTCATCACACTGGCTGCAGTACAAAGCATCTCTGGTGCCCGGGAGCCTGGGGTAGAAGTCCATGTGGAGACTGGGAATTATCACTTTGATACACAACTGTGCTCTGGTTGTTTGGCAAGTCTTGGGTGCACACATTGGCCCTTATTCTGGTTCACTCGCAAAGGCAAATTCTTTTTCAAATGGACAAAACCATGTGCACTGCAGGTGGGGCAGATGTAACTTGTGCAGAGAGAATTAGATTTGGGTGGTGTTTTACTTCAAAGTGAGATCTATATTGCAGTGTACAAATAAAGCAGTCAGTATTTTCCCTGCACAGAAACAAGATACCTCACCCAAATCTAATTCTATCTGCACAAGTTACATCTGCTCCACCTGCAGTGCACATGTTTTGTCCATTTGAGAAGGAATTTGCCTTTGCGAGTGAACCAGAATAAGGGCCATTGTGCAGCTCTGGCTTACGCTGGATACACACACAAAGATTCATCTGCCCAATCTGTCTGGTGGGAACAAAAATCTGCCAATGTATGGGAGATTATTGCAATCGATCAATTGCTCTAAAACACTGGAAAATGGATAAAAATGATTGTTCGGTTTAAGCTGATAAATTAATTGACTTTAACCAGTTTATCTGAATTAATATTGCTTGTTTTCTAGCGTTTGGGAGCAAATGGTTGTCTCATATGCTCCCATACATTGTCAGATTTTCACCAGATAGTTTGGACAGATAAATCTATACGTGTGTACCGAGCATTGGCCTACCTATTCATCCTTACCATATTGAGCTAAGGGATTGACAGTGGTGCCAGTATGAAAACTCCCACTGGTAGCAAACAGGGTTAGCTGCAGAACTGCTGTGCATTCCAAAATGTTTCTGGGTATCTGACCATAAAGGATAACCAAGCTTTGGCTGTGTTCCTCATTGTGTGGTCACTTGGATCTGATACCCCACAAACTATAGTCTTATGTATCCACCTGTTGACATGGTAAAAAAAATCCTCTTTCATGTTGTCAAGTTTTGCTTTTGTTTCTGTGTGTTTATCTTTTTCATTGGTACTAACCTGGGTTCTTGTATATTGTCTCGCTTGTAGTCTTCTTTAACTCTTTGACTGCCAGTGTTGCTGTGAGAGATGAGCAAAATATCTGCTAAAAATGCCAGGGTCCACGTTGAGGAATATGAATCAGTTTAGTTACTGCCGGCAAACGATCCAAAGTCAATTAAGTTTTGTTAAACATTGAGCCCAAAAAAAAAGAACAGTAGATGTGAGCTAGTGTTCATTCTAGCACCCGCTATCTTTGAAAACCCATGCAGTCCCTCCTCCCTGCCTGGGGTGTCACTGTCTGCTGTAGTGCTTCTAGCACTGTGTGGTCTGTATATCCGCACTGATAAGCAAACCAGACCTGTGCTAGAAACACCACAGTAGACAGCGACACCCCAGGCAGGGTAGAGGAACTGCATGGGTTATCAAAGATAACGGGTGCTAGAATGAACACTATGATCGACGCTGGCGTTTTTAGCGGATATTTTGCACGTCTCTCACAGCAAAGGGTTAAAAGAAAAGACTTTTTGCATAAATGAGCGCAGTTATCTGTTTTGTTCCTGCTTATGTGCATTCACATTTGCTTACCATCTAATGTTTGGATAGTTTGTATTTCAGGTTTGATTTCGGTTGACAGTGATCTTCAAAAATCATATGTAATAAATACCATGGGCTATGTCATGCGCTGTGCATAGGGAAAGAACTTGTGACCATTTGGTTCCACTGTTCTTGCAAGAAAATGCTCTGGATTGTAAGAGTTTACGAACTCTCCGTTGATTTCCCCTTTTTTTTCTCCAAATAAAATGGTGATTAAAAAATAAATAAATTCATAAAAAGTGCAGTTGTAGAATTATTATTGCAGCCTTATCTATGAATAACACGACCACCACCTCAGAAAAGAAGAACCTTAATACAATATATTTGTTTCTTTGGGTTATTTATTTTTATTTGGGTTGTTGAACGATCACTTCCTTTTGACTCAATTGATCTTATCTTTGCTTCATTGTTGCTTTTCGGTTTCTCAGCTAAGCAGAAATGTAAATATGGATAAAGCCGGTCAAATTGCAGTGACATTACCACGTAAGCAAAGATTTGTTTCAGATGCATGCAGTAAAGGCATCCATTTTGTGGGCGGGGCCAGTATTCAACAGTGTGTGCAGCCTATCAATTCCCTAGCAAGCAGTCACATGACTGAGGTGCTGTGACTTACAAATATTTATCTGTGCATCCACAAAATAGCTCCGCCTGCGTCAACCAGCCAGATCTGAATATAAATCTTACTAGTGTATGGGCACCTTCAGCCATGTCAACCTTGAGTGGTGGACCCAATGCATGTCGTCCTACCGACCATATACCCTCAAATGGCTAAACCCTGGCATTAGCTTCCTTTGCTCTGGCGAGCTGACATACATACTGCATACCTACAAATACCAGAGTTCTTCTTTGCATAACTGCTTGTTTTCTGGAACATTTAAAGAACCCTGAACTAATTTTTTTTTTTAAACCAGTCTGTGATGTTATCTACATTCTAATTGGTTTGTATTTTTTTTTTGTCTGATTTCTATGCAGTAGGTTTTTTTTGGCTAAGTTTTATGGTGCATCCTAAAGGATTGATTATTTCCCCTCTCCCCATCAGATAAACAGGTGTTTCAGGTGACTTGAGTCGGCTGTACTTGCACGCATATATCTGTTACCATGGGGACTTGGCCTGGTTGTCAAGGTCGTTCTCCTTTTGCCTGTTGTCCTTGAGTTTGTATGAGGAGGAGTTACTGCGGTGGAGGGTCTGTGAGCACAAAGTGAGCCATCACGGTGCAGATTGCCGGCCCATCCGCGGACCTCTTCGGGCTTTCAGCCAGCACTTTTTTTTTTTTGCTTTCTCTGCCTGACAAAGTTCAGGGAGCTTTTGATCTTGCAGTAACGTGACGCTCACATGTGAGGTCACAAAGAGGACTGATCTAGTGGTTTCCCTTGGAAGTGACAGCATTTGATTGCAGCAACCCTGCCAACTTCTTGAAAACCCTTGGCAGGTCCATTCACTCGGATGCCAAAACTATGGAGCGGAGTTATTTTTGGGTACAGATGCATTGTGTACGCCTGGTCCTGTCAACACTATAAAATAAAAGGAAAGTCGTTGGGGGAAAATAAGATGAATGTTTCAGCAGCAGGCACGTGAAGTCACACCGCCGTTTTCATGTCACAGGGCCCTGCTGAAAGTGCATTAGTGTTTGCATGAAATTAATCCGGCCGCAGGCTTCCCTGCTAGATCACAAACTCCATGCTAAGCTGGTCTGACGTAGGTTTAAACTCCAAAGTATCTTAGCAGCCTAGAAAAATGCAGTCTCCAGCATAGAGGTTATTACTGACCTCTCCAACCCACAAAGCTTTGCCAAGGCGAGGAAATGATCAGCAACACCTATTGCGCGTAACCTGATAAATGTCGATGTTCTGCATGTAGCGGATGAATATGAGGATTTGTCTTCTGCTCGGAGGATAAATCCTGTTAATGAACCGTTACACGTGAACTTTAACAGCACGCAGCGTTATCAGGCTGTAAATGTGTGTAACGTTTCCGTGTTTACTTTTCTGATAGGTTTCATTTAAATGGAAATGTTAAAAAAAAAATACTACTTTGTTTTCTCTGGATTTATTGTTTTTTCTGTTTGTTTTTATAGCTGTGAGAGATTTTATGTTGTGTTTTATAAGACATTGGCCTCTGGGGGCGCTGTTCTATATAGTTTATAGATTGAATGTGATTTTAGGTCAGTTGACCAAACGGTTATGGGTCATTGGATCGTCATGCTTTTGGGTGGACATGGCTTATGCTGCCCATACACTTGTGAGATATTGTATACAATCATTCGATTTCGACCACATCTGGCCGATAAATCGAATGATTGTATGCATTTTTTTTTTTCAATTACATTTTTATTAAGACTTTCAATACAGTAGAAATGCTTTAATGATAGTAAACAGTAGGTATATTATAAAACATAAGGGGAAGGTGGAACAAATTAGGGGGGGGGGGAGGGGGGAACACTCTAAGCCAGTGGTTCCCAAACTGTGCGCCGTGGCTCCCTGGGGTGCCTCGGGACACATGCAGGGGTGCCCTGGGTTGGTAGTCCAGGACCAACTCAAATTATTAATGGTTAATTATTTATAAGCAAAACCAGTGCTGGTGGCTGCCAATCATAAAATGTGTACAAATAGAAGCAATTCCTGCCCTTTTCCACATAACTGACCCTAAGAACCGCATATAAATCCAATCTAATTAAAATAAATTTGGCCTAGGGGTGCCGCGAAAAAAATTCTTATACTCTAGGGTGCCGTGATTAAAAAAAGATTGGGAACCCCTGCTCTAAGCAGTTACAATCATTGGTTACGTGAGCATAGAGAGGCAACCCATATCAATTCAGTCATGCGCTTGCAGAGGAAACAAATTACACAGAGCGGTTCACCGAACAAGAGGGATCTCGGATGTTGGGACCTATTATACGGAGCTTGGATCTGTTCGCTTCTAAAACTATTGGACAGGTCTCGAGGTTGTATCGGCGGAGGCTGGGGGCTAGACGAGGATGTAGGTAGATTGTATGCATTGTTGAGGGACATTTCGACGTGATGCGCGGGCACGCCCTTGAATGTCGCGTCGATAGATCTTATGTGCTGCACATAATAGCTATCGAATTTTTTTAACCACATGCGATCGCTCGAATATAATCTGCGGGTGGGGGGCAGAGGAGACGCATTAAGCGGCGTGGGGTTTGGGGAGGGGGGGCCGGAGGGACTGCTGGTGGCGTACGTGCTGCTACAGTCCGGATCAGCGGGCGGCAGGGGGTAGCGGAGTAGTGTAGCTACATCGGGTGCTGAAGTTTTGCACCCAAAAATGCGATCGGATTCGATGGACATCGATGGCATCGAATCCCATCGCATAAGTGTATGGGCAGCATTAGATCGACACATGAAATAGGTCAACATGGCTAAGGTCGACAGGATTGGAGGGTCGACACAAGCATTATGTAAACAGTCAAAAAGTCCACATGGGGTTTTCACATTTATTTGTCCAGAATGTCAACATGGACACCGCCAAAGTGTACCGCATCTTCTCGGGTTCCTCTCTGCGCTCGCCATGCTTCGGGCACGGTACCTTGCTATGTGCGGTACACTATTCTATTCTCCCTCCACGGCCTAGTGTAATAGAGTGGCTGTATGGCTGGTTCTACAACTGTTCATTAAAGAAAATATAGAAGCAGTGATAAGGGAGGAGACTTGGCCCATGGTAACCAATCAGCCGCTCGGTATAATTTGATATTATGCAAATGATAGATGTTACCTCAGTGCTGATTGGTTGCCATGGGCCACTGCTCCTCCCTTATCACTGCTTCCTACATCTGCCCCTCAGGTGAGAGGGATACTTCGTAGAATGACTTAAACCTAAGCAGAAATAAGAACTACTTCTTCTATCACTGAGAGAACTGTATAGCACTGAATAGGCAGTTGTCAGTCAATGAATATAGCAAAGTAAAAAGGAATTCAGCCTCACAATGTGTACCCGGCGGGGGAGCCTGCATCGCCAAGGATGCCAGCAGCATCAGAGCGACGGCATGACCCTCGCTAGCGATGTCTAACGATGCATGCAGGACTGCCGAGAATGTCTTTGACGACTCTTGAGCGCACAGCATATTGTGTACACACGTGACAACGGGACCCATATGTCGGTCTGATCCACCGGATCGAGCGACATATTGTTTAGGTTGCACTAGGTTAGCATTATACATCTTCTGTGCTTAATCCATATAAGTAGCAATGAACCGTGCAGAACCGCTGAAAGCGGTTTGTGAGCAAATGGCGCTAACCACCATTACTGCCAGACCACACTGGGACACAACTGGAGGGGCACTTGTGCTTGCGCCCACACAGTTGAGCGATCAATCACTGCCGACTACCGGTGCAGGAGCACAGTCGCTCGCCAGATAACCGGTACACGGCGGATCACCCGTACAGGCAGCACAACAACGTTGTTTACAGACATAGGACTTGTACACACTGGTCGATGTGTACCCAGCATCAGATCCTCTGAGCAGCAGCGAGTGAGCTGATTCATGAATCCATTCGCCTGGGTGTATTAGTTATGGCGGCGTGAGCCTCATCTAAGGGGCAGGTGAAGCTCGGTGTATTGGTGTCACGTTACAGGACTGGTTACTGTTTTTACCACTTTCAATCCCTAAACATTTTGCGCACTCTCCAGCTACCTCAGTTCACTTTAAACGACTTATTGTGTCTGTGATTCTGTTTTAGGCACGTCACATTTTATTTGATATAAATTCCTCTACAGATATCTCTCCCTATGAAACCACAATTGTTTATCTGTAGCAAGAAAAAAATTATCTGACCAGTTTTAAACTTGATAAGAAAAAGGAAACCCAAATTCCCCCAGCAGCGGGCCGGCAAAGGAGACTCGTATCCGTACATAATAATAATAATAACTAAGGGCCTAATTCAGACCTGCATATATTTGCAGACTAGCGAGCAGGTGAACACCGCGCGCTAAACACCTGACCCACCCAACACCTGAATCTGCTCTCTAGCAAGCAAGCGGATGTGTTCCCATATACATCCACTCTGCATGCGGCCGTACGGCAGAGAAGTCATTTGATGGCCTCTCCCCATCGATGCTTCGGCCCCATGCCAGCCCCTCAATGACTGAACGCCTTGGCGAGTGTCCTCAGGGGCTTTTCACATGGGCAATATACCTGCTTTTCTAATGCAGTCATAATGTCGACATTCCTGACGTTGACTGTTAGGAACATGTTGGCACCTGCTCGATTTATAAACGTGGTCACAATACCGACATTCTGCCGGAGCAGGGATGAGGCTGCGAGAGGGGAGGTTAGGGGCTTAGAGGGAAACTCACTGCTGAAAGGGTACACGGTCATTAGGTCGACACATATTAGGTTGACATGCCTTGGATCGGCCGCTGAAGGTCAACATGGCTTAGATCCAAATGTGAAATAGGTCAACATGGCTAAGGTCGACAGGGTTGGAAGGTTGACATACACATTAGGTCGACAGTAAAAAAAAGGTCAACATGAGTTTTTCAAATTTTTTGAGCCGATAGGCGGTATTTCATGCCCTACAGTCCAATACGGCGTGGTGGGGGAATAAAGTAGTAGTGTGCCTATGGCATGACGAGCGCAGGCGGTATACTATGACGGTGTCGATCTTTTGCCTGTTGACCTTGCCATTGTCAACCTAATGCTTGTGTTCCAACCCTGTCAAACTTAGCCATGTCGACCTTGATTGGTCGACTTAATGACCCGTACCCACTGAAAGCTCATCACAATCACCCGGAAATTGGCAGTCTGCCAATATTGGAACCGGGAGAGACCGCCGGAGCCACCAGACCAAGTAAGTCACTAGACCACCAGGAATGTTTTGTCAACATTAGAGCCGTGTAGTCAATTAATCAGTGTCGACATGATTGTCACATGGCCAATGTCAACACACCAAGCTTATCAACATTACGACTATGACCACCTTCTCTTATCAATTGTATGAATGTCCGCAAAGTATATAACCCCCTATATGATACGTGTGGGTTTAAGCTATAAGGCTAGTAGCAAATGTAAATGCATCTGGTGTTTTCTGAATTTCGTTCGCACTAACCAAGCATGTGGCTATGTTACCTTGCTGCTCCGAGCCTGCGGTGCTGAGGTTTAAGGAGTTTGTATACTGTAGTTTCCATAACCAGACTATACACATTCATAGCCAAAGAGACTTGTGCCTAATTTGTCCCTGGTGTGTGTCTGGTAGTGACGTTAGATTTTAGGCCCCAGTGGGTCAAGTGCTGATGTGTCTGAGTTGGATTCGCTGATCCTTAAGTGCTGCCTAATGCTGACAGGTATTTAAATAATGGATCATAATAATGTTCCATCTCCAGTTCTTTTTCTGCATAGCAAATCAAAGGTCCACTCACAACATACATTATATATAGATCTATATATCTCTTTAAAAGTACAGTAAATCTATTAAATAAAAAGAAAAAAAAAACAAGGCAAAAGTTGCCTTTCAAGGCCTAAGCCAGTCACTGTAAGGGTTAATGATACTTCGCTTGCCCGCTGCGTGGCACTGCCAAAAGCTGTGTGAACTGATCCATTGGTTTGAAACATGAGAGTTGGCAGTTGTTTAGGCCCGGCGCTTGGTTCCACATAACGTCTGTCAGGCCATTGTAGTAGATGGAATTATGTAACGGAGCCTAGAACGCTAGAACAGAGTACGTCTGTTCCCGCCCCCCCAACTATTAACTGTGCGACTTCATGTCCCAATGTGCGCAGCTGTAAATAGACAAGTTAGCCGGAGAATTTCAATACCGGAACGGACATTTTCTTTTGCAGTGAAATATGTGAGTTCTCCAACATTGAGATGTTCTAGAGAAGATGAAAGAGTCTATTCACGCTTTGGGCATGTCACACAAGCACACGTTTACATAAGTCTCAGCTCTTAAAATAGCGTTCTCCCGTACTCTCTGTAAGCAAGATTTTTATGGCTGGGATCTGCCCTCTTTTTACTTTATAATTTCTATTAGGCATACCTCCCAACTGTCCTGATTTTTGTGGGACAGTCCCACTTTTTTGGGATGGTCGCGCGTCCTGCCTGGGGCCGGCAGTGTCCTGCGGTGGGAAGGAAGGGGCATTTGGGAGTCCCCCCTGCTCTGCTGAACATTCCTGGAGATAGAGGGGATGGTGGCACGGCCAGCTGCTCTCAAAATGCTGACTATGCCCCCTCAGAAGGGAAAACAGGGGCGTGGCCTGGTGGAAGGGTCTCCATTTGTAGACCATGCTTCCTCGTCACTAGGCCACGCCCTACACATGTTGGGAGGTATGTATTAAGGAATGTCTGCTATGGAACATAGTGTTAAGCTGTAAATTCTTCTTGTACTAGTTATCAGCCCATCACAATGACGGGACAACATAACAGTAATGACAGCACCAGTGGCAGTGCACAGATAAATGAAGCAACACTTGAATTGCGCCATCTAGTGGTTTGCCGATGCGCAAAACACTTGAATCCCACCTGTAAAGTTGAGGAGCAGCATTAGCATTTACTATACTGGATAAGAGAATGAAAATGTTATGGTTAATTTATGGAAATTGGTCAAAGCTGCTGTGAAACTATATTAAGCAATTGTCATTTATATTTTTGTCTCTTGGACAAATTAATAAAGGGGTTTCCTAAAGAGCAACATATACACCTGTCATAGTGCTTAAGGCAGGGGAGGAGAGGTGCCCCTTTGGGAGCAGGAGCCCGGTGAAGATGACTCCATTGCCTCCCAGAGTTCTGCCCCTGGCTTAAGGCATCTGCACTTCTTCTGTATCTACAAGAATGCACCTATTTTGTGTTGGTCTCTGTGGGGTGCAAAGTGCCTCTCCAGATAAGATTAGTGGGGGGAATAAAGGGCGTTCCTCGGTGAGAGAGAACTAGGTGCATTAAGGCAGCTTGTTCTGCACCCACAAAATTTTGATTTTTTGTTGTTGTTGCGGAAGGACATTATACTAATGAGTTGGTGGGTGGAGAAGTTGCATTTTGGGAACCATTCCCTATTTGACTTTTTGGGGAGTGTCGAAACATTTGTGTATCTGCATTGATTGGTTTATACTTGTAATGTACTACCTTTCTAGGCAGGTTTTTTTATGACAAAACACCTTTCTCTGTAATAGAAAGCATACAGCAGTGAGACACAAGAACCTGTTGAGATGGCTCCTCACTTTCCAGTTAATTTTGCGCACAAGCGAGGAGAATGTGGCTGTGTTGTGAGTGAAACATGTAGTTTTAAAGGGTTAGTAGAATGGTCCTTGAGTGACATTTTGCTCTGTGTATGTGTCATAGATCAAAATGTGTATGTGTCATAGTTGCCTATAGTTGTCACATTTCGCTGGAGGCTCCTATTTCAGTCATAAATCTCCTGCTGCCCTGCATTGTAATTCTAAACTCCCCGATTCTACAAGTTCCACCAGGGGTGCTACTAATGAGTTTTTTTTGCAAGGACAGTAATTTGCTGTAGCTGCTCAAGAGTCCCTGCTGATGACACTCATTACCCCCCCTCCCCCTTGTGGGAACCCCTAACAGGAGCACGAGACAGAAGCTCTTGATCACATACAGATCACATATCTGTGCTGATTTGCATTGACCCAGAGTGTTCTACTGCTGCTGCTGATGAGCGACCTTAAGCTGCATCAGTAAAAAACATCAACAGAATCTGGTTGGTTGCTAGGGGCAACACCACCTCTGCTGAACAGTCCATGACGCTCTGGCCAAGGAAGATACCCAGTTTGGGCAGGCGGTGTTGCAGCAGCAGACTCCGCACTTGCCCGCCCGTTCTGGAAGCATCATTATAAAACGTTCCCCAGTATCCCATATGGATGATAGTGAAAATAGGATTTTGGTAACTTAACGTTAAATCCATTTCACGTAGTCCATGGGGATACTGGGCGCCCACCTCTGTGCTGTTTCTTGCTGCAGTTGTTGGTTTTGTAGTTTTTCATACAGTATTCACCTGTTCTTCATGGTTCTTGGTTATGCTGTTATTATTTTGTTTGTGTGTACTGGTTGAATATCACCACATTTCACATATGCTTATTACGCATATTTAACATATCCTTACCTCATATACATTCTCTTTTGGGCAGTTTTCACATAACTGGCTTGTGTGCGGGTGAAGTAGAGGGGAGGAGCCAGTACACCCTGGGTAAAAAGCTCTATGTGCCTGTCTCCTGCCGGATACCTCTATCCCCCCATCGTTATAAGACGTTCCCCAGTATCCCATATGGACTACGTGAAATGGATTTAATGGTAATTATTATTGCAGACAACCATGTAAAGCCCCAGAAACACACGAGGATATAGTAAAAGATATCGCTCAGAAAGGGCTTTACTATATCTTCCAGTGGTTACACTCCATATCGTTAATGATGCACACTCCCGCGCATCGTTAATGGCCACTGCTGTCTTCTGAGCATGTCTGTATAGCCAATGACCTGCATGTTCAGTGGGTCCTGTTGACGTCCGTGAACAATATTTTTAACCTATATCGTTCAATGTGTATGCACAATATCGGCCACCCGCGGCCACTCCAACATCGCCTAGTGAGTAATGGGCTTTAAGCACAGACAGACCCTTTAAGCATAGCGTGACGCCTCCTCAACGGTGCACGATGCATCCTACTGTCATCGATATGTGTAGCAAAAGGTCAACATGAAAACGGTTGACACCGGAAAAGGTTGACAAGTTTTTGTGTGTGTCAATCTCGACACCTTAGCATGTGGTCCCCCAATTAGTGTCCCGCGTCTTCTTTCTTCAGGCCACTATACCATTCCCAGTCAGAGTCCATGTGGTTGAAAAAGCCCTATCTGGTCACAATTCAGTTGTCGGCCTGAAAACGGGACAAGGTGGTATTTATAGACATCATTGCAATGTTTTTTTTCTTCTTGCATCTCCAGAGCAATTCAGATTTTTTGGGAGGACTTGGTCTGAATCCCCGGAAGTGCCCCACGCCCCCCGAGGACTAGTTAAGCAATTGTAAGTTTCTAATTAGCTCAATTCAGTGTGTGATTACTCAGGTTCTGAACTGGTTTCTGCATGAGCCAGGTCTTCTGCAGCAGTGATGAGTGTGCAGTGAGGTTGCGTGGGTGTCTGTGAGTGTGTGTAATGTGTTGGTGAGTTCATGGGTATACGGTCACTAGGTCGACCGGGTCATTAGGTCGACATGGGGTTTTTCACTTTTTTTCCCTGAAGCACGGCGAGCGGACGCGGTTCTACGTTTCAGTGTCCAGGTCGACTGTGTTGAAATTCGGGAAGAACAAAGTGTAAAAATATAATTTTCAGCACATCTGTCAATCTTGAAAGGCTTGTGAGTTACTAGAAATGGTCTGCAAATCTGCTGATTGGTACCAACAAGTCCAGCACTCCCCTTACAATAGTATATGCCAGTCAGGAGGTGGTGTAGATAAATGCACCAGAAAGAATCCGCCAAATCTCTGGGTCATGCTTTTGGTTTATTTCCACCTAGATGGCTGCATTTTTGGTGATTCGGAACCTGTCCCGGTTTGACCTTTGACTTGACCTGTCCTGCCCTGCCCGAATACTCCTACTTTACTGGACAATTTGCTTATGTTTTGTAGACCGGTTTGTCTAAAATTTCCCAATAGACTGTCCAAATAGCTCCAGGCATCTGAAGACAAAGTACATTTTTCTCTTTATTACCCTTTACATACTGTACATAGCACTGAATGTTGTTGTAGTATAAGTATTTGTCAGGTGGGAGAGGCACCAGAGTTAATCATACATGGAAGTTGATCAATAGATCAGCTCTTGCAGTAAGTGCTACTTCTTTTAAGATTTTCTTGACTGGCAACATAGAAGGGGCCTGAGCAGACGTACATTTATTCCACTTCTGCTGCAAATTTGCACCACCATCGCGGCACGTGCGAAGCATCACTCAAATGCACGCGCAATTCTAAAAGTAAAAGCTGCATTGCATTTAAAATCAACTTTGATTCCATATCTGAATCCGATCGGAATTATTGATCAAGGCAATTCAGATATTTGCCCAGCCGTAGGGGTATGTGGAGATTGGCTTTATATCTCCTACAACACATAGGACATGATTCAGACCTGTTTGCTAGGCTGCGTACCTTCGACCGAATGCCAGCCTCCGCCCCACGAATCCCCGCATTTGCATGCGTGGGAATATTTACGATTACCCATCCCCTGGCATGAGCAGGGCCATCTGAACAGCATTTTGGGCCCCCGGGTAAAGCAGTGCAGCGGGGCCCTCCCTACCTTAACACTCACAAAGATGTAAATGATAAAAACCAATTAAGACAGAGATAGCGCAATATCAAATGATTATGAATTATTTATTTACACAACACCTAGAGTTCACATTAAATTGATTAAAAAACACATATACAGTAACACGGCCTTTCAGTAAGTAATAAAGTAAGCCTTTCAGTAGTCCAAGCACATTCAGTACCCCCCCCCCCCCCCCCAGCACTTTCAGAACCCCCCCCCAGCACATACCCTTCCGGCTGTCGAGGGAGCTTAGGATGGAGGCGGAGTTGGCAGCTTGTAAATAGCAGGACAGGTGAGAGCCGACAGTCTGCTGGGGTTGTTGCTAAAGGACCTTTCATGCCCAGGGGGGGGGGGGAGCTTGCTCCTTCACTATCCACACCACTTCCGCAGCCGCCCAAAATATAATGTGGTTGCTGGCGGCCATGAATCACAAATGTTTTGCCTCCCGGGTCAGCTCACTAAAGCCGGTCGCTGCGCTGTTGCAAACCATTGAGGGGGGCACCAGCAGCCGCACAGCACTCTCTACAATTGGGGCCCAATTATGATGTCAGCTGCCCGCCCGGAGCAGGCATCGGCTTACTTGCAACCCCAGAGGAACACCCTGCGTTTTCAAAGGGGCACCCATAAAAAGCTGGGCGTTCCCCCAGTCCGCCCATCCTTCCCCAAACATGGTGGTCTGCACATGCACATATTCACACATGCACAATTGGAAACGGGGCTGAATTCAGCCTCGACCGATTGAAACTGAATCGGGCCCATGCAGCGCTGTGTTGTTTTGTAACCAAGCCTGTGCATGTTTTGGAAATAGCTCCGTGCACAGTGACAGACACACGCGCGGCCTGCGCTTTCCTACTTAATGGCGCTGGTGTCTGTTGCTGTGTCCAACTCCTCACGCGCGCCTCACGTCTCTATCAGCTTTCATTGCGAGTGTGCGCAGGAAACCTGATCGTGTGTTTATCGCTATGCGACTGGACATGCTTATAAATAGTGCAATGGAAAGTGTTGCTGGTGACACATTGGGGCAGATGTACTAAGCCTTAACAAGAGATAAATGCAAAGGTGATAAAGAGAGATAAAACGTCCAGCCAATCACCTGCCATGTTACAGCCTGTGTTTGAATAAAGTCAGTAAGGAGCTGATTGGCTGGACGTTTATCTCTCCTTATCACCCTTGCAGTTATCTCTTGTTAAGGTTTAATACATCTGCCCCATTGTATCACTTTTGCGTTGTTGCTCCCTGGCCTTAGTTACTGTGTAACATACATGCAGTTACTGCTGTGTTCAGACTCCCGGTTTGTGTATGGTCGGGAACTATAAGGGGAGGGAACGGTACATTGTTAATCTTTAGCGTTCTGTTGGCTTACAGTCATCCCCGGCATTCCTCAGATACTTTTGTTGCTCTTCGTGGGGTTCTTTAACTCCTCCACAGCTGAACCACCCCTGCCTACGAAGGGTTACATCAGAGTGTGAGAGCGCAGGCAACATTTCCATGGGTATGAGTCAGTGGGTTGACATGACTTAGGTCGACACAGGAAATATGTCAACATGCTTAAGGTCAACATGGATGGAAGGTCGACAGCCAAAAGGTCAACATGTGTTTTTCACTGGTTTTTTTTGCCCCGAATGTGAACATGGTACGCTGGCCATGTTTTGGGCACCGCTATGCTTGACACACTATTCTATGCTCCCTCTACACCCTAGCGGACGGTAGGGCATGAGTTACTGCCTGTTGGAACATGTCTGAAAACAAAAAAAGGGGAAAAACCCCATGTCGACCTTTTGTCTGACGACCTAGCCACTGTAGACCTAATGATTGTGTCGACCATCCATCCATATCGTCCTTAAGCATGTCGACATATTTCATGTGTCGACTTAAGTCATGTTGAAATATTATGTGCGTATACCCATTTTCATAGATAAAACCAATTTTCAGGGTAGGCTGCTTGACGTACAGCCAGCTTACTGCGGTATAGCAGAGACCTTTCTTGATGTTTAAAGAACACTACTAATCATGTATTATGTTTTATATCAGAACAATATAAATATTAAGTGTTACGTTCTTATTGATGTTACCCATAAGGCTTATACGATTTACCGTCTAGAACTGTCTTGTCCCATAATCCCTCTCATCTCCTCCCATAGCTCCTGCACTTATTCATGTTGCAAATCCCCACACAATATAGGGGCTTGCCTATATCGACCAATGAGAGTGCAGAGAGAGAGAAATGGTTGTGTGTGATATTATGTCATAGGGGAGTGGTTAGTAAGATATGTATGATCTCACGCCTCATTAAATAGTCAAGCTGTCCGCTGAACCCTGCACGCTCAATGTAGCCGATGACCCGCGGGTCCCGGTAGCGCCACTGAGTAATATCGTTCATTGTGTATGCTAAATATCGTCGATCCGCAGCCGATCTTGTTGACTGTATCAGCCTGAATCGCATACTGTATGTGGGGCTTACAGATCCCCAATTTGGTTTATAGCCAGTACAGCGCAACAGAATAAAATCGTTTTGTGGTTCTATGATCCAGATACAATGAAGCTGAAGACCTCTGTGAAGTTGGTGCGCCATTAATGATCCTATAGCAGCTAGGCCTATTGTGCTAAGTGTATGCAGTTACTACAGTGGCAGAGTCGTACGGGTTTCGGACAACTCTGCGCTTGCAACTGAATAGGCGAGATAGCCTTGTTCAGTGAGGGTGTGTCTGCGGGCTCTGCAGAGGTGGGTGGAGTTTATATATGCATGTGCATCTTTTGTACCAGATAGAGTCCACCCTGACAGTGATGACTGCTATGACATACTGGGGGAAATATACTAAGATGTGTATTCTACTTCATATGTGATCAGAATCTAATTCTTATTTATTTAGCACCCTCTAGATCAGGCATGCCCAACCTGCGGCCCTCCAGCTGTTGTGAAACTACACATCCCAGAAGGCCTTGCCACAGTTTTGATATTATGGAATGCTAAAACTATGGCAAGGCATGCTGGGATTTGTAGTTTCACAACAGCTGGAGGGTCGCAGGTTGGACATGCCTGCTCTAGATGATAGTAGACAGGACCTGGTTGGTTGCCCAGAGCAACATGACATGTGAAGTAGAATACACATCTCAGTAAATTTCCCCCACTGAGTTTGGACAGGGGGCTCTGCGGCACAGTGATGTGTGCAACTCTACCCACGGGCTTATGTGGGCATTTGCTTCCCATGCATGCAAAGTTCCAGCATCCGAGTTTCTTTCAGCCTTAAAGTTTTGTATCGGAATAAATGAGGCCGGTGTTATTATCTATATTATTAGTAACAAGTATGTGTTTGGACTGTGGGAACCTGGAGCACCTGGAGGACACCCACACATGTACAGACACTCCCCCCTGGCCTGTAGCAGAAACAGCAATGATAGAATAGAAACTTATACAGAAACATAGAAGTGACTGGAGAGAACAACCGCTTGGCCCATCTGCTCTGCCCTAAACACACGCACATATGCACACACTATCATTCAATCTTCCTGGGAGACTGGTAACCTACCAGCATATTTTGGAGTGTAGGTGTTAACTAGAGTACCCGTAGGAAACCCACGCAAGCACAGAGAGAATATACAAACTTCACACATGATTTCTTGATGATGATGTACTTGGTGCCCCTGATCGCACCCCCCCCCCCCCCCACACACACACACACACACACACACACACACACCCTGCTGGAGTATGACCGCTTTCACAGACCACCATACTGTTACCATGTTTAGTATGTACTATGGAAGCTGTAACGATCTATTAAACAGGCTATCCTTCCAATAACATCCTGTTGTTGTTACCCAAGGTGTTTGCCAATGCAATCATTGACAGGAGATTGAACATGGTCAGGTGTCTGTCTAGGTTGGTAAATAATACCATTAGGAACGGTGGAATGGTTGAACTGAAGCATATTTACTCTAGACATGCAATAAAAGTAGAACGTTATAACAGGGAAAGTGATTTTTATAACGGTTATAATTCAGAACATATCTAAAGGCCCATACACACTGGGCGATTTCGAGCTGAAAGCCGCTCAGTTTTGTCGTTTGAGCTGCTTTGTGTACGGGGCGGCAGTGATGACCGGTGCGCTCTCCCGCATCATCACTGGCCACCACCACTCACCATGAGTGATGGGGTGGGCGGCTTTCTATAGCGTCCCGGGAAAGTCACAAAAACAGTCAAAATCGATCCGTATGTATGCCCTGAGCGTTTTTCAGCCCAGCGGTTTTCCCAATCATCGCTGTCCATACACACTGGGCAAAATCGGCCAGTGTGTATGGACCTTAGCAGTGTATCCAGCCAGTTTATCTTTAGAAATGGTTACTTTTCTTGTAATCTCCATATACGTGAGACCACTGCACACATGACACATGAGATATTTGGTGAATATTTAGATCTTCTCCTTTCCTTATTGTTCATATAACATAATAAGTCAACTTGACTTGACCCACAGTTATACAAACCAAGGCATCATCATATGATATTATTCCATTGCACCTGTTAAATATTTACTGCTATCTAGTAATAACTGGGTATCTAAATGCTACAGGATGTCTTTATCATGCTGCTACCATATCAATGAGTACAATGATACCAGGGCTACTCAGGTCAATACTACCCAGCATTCCACAGGACAAGGACATTGTATGATAAACGTATAACCAACTAGCCAATAGAAGTCAGCCAATATATTGTATGGTGATATCCTATCAGATTTTTCCAGTGACGTGCAGTGAGGTCAGGGGCTGGGGAGGCACATAGGCTAGTATCACACATATGAGCCCAAGGGTGCAGCAGCATATACTTTGTTACTATATATATATATATATATATATATATATATATATATATATATATATATATATATATATATATATATATATATATATATATATATATATATTATTAATATATGGGTGGCGAGCTGAAGTGAGCGAAAAGTGACCTGTTTGAGCACTCAAACGGGACTAAAGGGGCCTTTGCGCGGGTAGATTTCTGAGCAATGCTGGATCGTTCAGCAAGATCTGTCACGGCCAGGGTTCTCCGGTGAGAACACTGGCCCTGACCGGCGATGTAACTAGATTTATATAGCACGCTGACATTAATCGTGCGTGATAGCGACACGCTGGGCCACGCATCGCTATGACCCCTAAACTCGGCGCGATGTAAGGGCATTTCCGAAGCAATCTATTCAGATCGATTAGAGAATGCCCTGAAATCACCCCGTGTGTAGGCCCCATAACTTTGGTCTGGTTATCCGCTATGCACCGCTACACCTGACCAGAATTATTGCAAAAAAGGGTAACAATTGAATGCCGATCTGTCATCTCCCATCACTTTTGACAGATGATCAGGGGGTGATAAACAATTGAATCCCCCCCCCCCCCCCCCCCCCCCCCGAAAATAAATAATCACAGTTTTTTTCTTCTTACCAACTAACCAGTAAGCCCGCCCAGTAAGCCCGCTCGACGCAAAAGCTTTGAGGGCTAGTCTGCTACCTTCTGAGTTTGTGCATGTGTGAGAGAGAGATGTAGTTCCACTCTCTGCCAGCAGATGGCAGTGTTTCAGAGACTCACGGACACTAGACACACACATATATATATATATATATATATATATATATATATATATATTATATATATATATATATATATATATATATATATATATATATATATGTATTATAAAAGCAGTGTGTTGTAGAAAGTTGTTGACAGCGAGCACGGGAGTCTATAAAACCCACTATACTGCACTAATCCTTTTGTCCTCTAGGTTCTTACTCACGGATCAAACATTGGAATCTCACACTTGCCCTAGAGAGCAAATCTCTATTTTAAGCATATTAGCCCCTGTGTCATCTTAAAGCCTCTGCTAACAAACAGAAACAAGTCAATACAGCGGCAGATCTTCTGCTACAAGGCACAAGCCCACACCAATTATTACTTTTTCTTTTAGAACCCACTATATAGTGTATAGCTATGCAGTTAAAACTTGAGTATATTAAAACTCCTGACAAATATATATATAACCCCTTTGTGTGCTGAAGGTCACTTATACCAGTCTATAAGCTCTGTACTGGATAGAGGCTCGATTACACCTGGAATCTGGTTACACTGCTAGAGTTTATAACCATGCAGTTATACAATGGAGTCCAGTGTAAATTTCTGTGCGTACATAAAGCCATCAGCCTTCCATGATTTAAAATCAACACTGGTCTATGGTAACTACTTTTACCATTAATGGTCGAGAACAAGATGGTTCCCACAATCGATGATACAGATCTATCTTAGAATTTTTTTAATCTTAGTTGTTGGGACATGGCGCACAGCTCGGATACCCGCAAAGCCATGCCCAGGACCCCGATTGGAGCACAAATTACTGAACATTATATTAGTGGTGACCATCAGGGGGTGAAACCATCGATAGATCCCTTACGAATGGTTTTAACCCATTGAGGTTACCGACCGATGGCCATGCTTAATATTGGCTGCTCCTGGTTGTGTGTTGGGGAGTGAAGCTGGTCATACAACTTCCCTCCTTGTGCTTTTTTTCCTCCCTTCAGTATTATACCGCTTTCAGACCGCACTCTGGACCCGGGTTATTGCCGTGTCCATGTGTCTCCTACCCGGGTCAAGGTGCGGTGTGAAAGCACCACTGTGAAAATTCCCGGGTTGAGTAACACTGCATTTCAACACCAGGGTTGAACAAGGTGTGCAGTCTGAAAGCTCCCTACCCAGGTTATTCAACACTGAATTCATCAAACACAGCTATTGGGTGATTTCTCTGTCTCCTTTTGATGAGGTCAGCAGCCAGAGCCTGTAAAAACAAGCAGCACACTGCAGAGCACACGTCTGAGGCAACATTCCGGCAGTAGCACAGCTATGTCCTCAGTGTGGTCAGATGAGGAGGTGAGGGAATTGCTGAATATAAGGGGAGAGGAAGAAATCCGAACACAAATGACAGGAACAGTAAAATATGCTGTGGTTTACAAAAACATCGCTAAAAGAGAGGCTCTCCCCCTGCGCAAATATAGGGGTCACTAATTATTCCCCTCACTTTTGTTTCCTTTGTGACGTCATGTTTGTAAGCCTGAAAAAAAGTCGACTTTTAATGACACCCATAGGTTTTGCTCTACTGACCCGGGTCCAATGTGAAAGCGGCCAACCTGGGAATAACCCTGATTGAAGTTCAGTGTGAAAGGTGTCAAAAAGGTGTCTGACCCAGGTCATAGCAGGGATGGACCCATGTTCAAAATACAGGGTTGGACCCGGGTTTGCGGTCTGAAAGCAGTATTATTGGCTACAGCGCAGTCCCGCTCCCAGCTCCAGACACTTTCTGGCTATGACATATGGAGAGCTCATGGCTGCCCCAACTCTGGTCTCTGTCTGATGGTCCATGTATTTATATCTGCCCTTGATAATTATATTATTTAAATTCTTTTTCTCTACCGTCCAATGGGATACTGGGCTTCACTACTATGGGGGATTGAGACCTCCGCAGGAGAGACAGGCACATAAAAGAACTTTCAGTGTGGGTGCACTGGCTCCTCCCCTCAATCTCCCTCCACTAGTCAGTTTTGAAAAATGTGCCTCAGGAGAGGCAGTGCTTCTGGATGCTCCAGAGTTTTTCTACATTTATTTTCAAAGTTTGTTATTTTGGGGCGCTGTGGTGACCACACAGCTGTCCTGCTTCGTGGGTGTCAGGGGAAGGGTCAGTCCCCGACCTCTTCAGGTGCAGAGCTGACCCTGCTACAGGACAATTCGGTCCTGCGTGGGGCTTGTCACCGCACAGCATTGCGCTGTAGCGAGCAAGTCCCCTAGCCGCCGCACACCCCTGACAGGTCTGAAGACTTCAGTGGTGAGTACAGGCTGGGGGTCCCACAAGGGGTCCCCGCAGCCATTTCTGGTGCGGCAAGACGACGGCTAGTAATGGCGGCTCTCCAGCAGGGACTGCGTGAACACCGCGTCTGGTAACTGGCATAGGGGTGCTGCCGCTGGACCACCAGGGACACCCCTCAGGTTATAATGTATTATATATATATTTTACACCTTTATTAATGTCAGTATAAATATATAGAAGCGCCAGCTCCGTGTACAGGGGGCGGGGCTTCACTCAGAGCGGGACCAAGCTCTGCTGGGCGCGCGCTGTCACTTCCTGCTTCTTCACACGCTGCCAGACTCCATTACAGAGGGCTCCTCACTGGCGTGGTGGATCCGGGTACTTGCAGCACGGCAGAGACAGCAGGTTTTTATAGCGATTTAGCGCTGCTGCGCTATCTGGCTTAGTAAGACACTGTGTTGTTCAGATCACTGTGTTTAGCGTTACCAGCTCACCCAGATCTGTGAGTTCAGGTTAAGGGTGCACTTGGCTCCCCAATTGCTCTGTTTTTTCTCCACTGCTTAGTTACAAAATACAGCATAAAACTAGCACATAGTCTGTTTTTCACATACAGCGGTGCGGTGTGTGCACGTGTGTGACTGCGTGGGGGTTGTGTTGTACTGTTGTACACTGCAGTACTGTCTCAGCATGGTGAAAAAGTTCACTTGTATGGTGTGTAGCACCAAGTTTGTGCCCAAGTCACAGTCCCAGGTTACTTGTGAGGCTTGTATGTCACCACAGCCCAGTAGTGCTGACACCCAGATCAGTGGGGTACCCCCACAGCTTGTGGGGCCGTCGCAGGCAGATGAGCAGGAGCCTGCTTGGGCTTCCAACATAAAGACCTTGTTGGATTCTGTGGCTTCACAGCTTTCCACTAACACTCAGCAAACGCAGAGGGTTCAGAGGGAATTGTCCATGTTAGCTGCCAGGGTGGATATTCTTCATACCCTTAATGTACCTCCTCCTCCCGCACAGCCTCAAAAAAGGCAGGCTACTGCGATGGATCCTGACACAGATGATGACGATGAGGACATATTGGAGGAGGGTGAGGAGCAGGTTCTGCAGGAACCAGCTCCTGAGGCGGCAGTGCATGGTCCCGAGCCGCTGATCAGGGCCATTAGGGATGTTTTAGATCTCCCAGTGGAGGCATCCGCAGAAGGAGATCCTTTCTTCATGACTCAGAGGAAACAACCAGTATACTTCCCTGAGCAGGCGGAGTTAGAAACTGTTTTCAGGGCTGCATGGCAGAACCCTGATAAGAGGTTTACTCTTTCAAAACGGTTCACAAATGCTTATCCTTTTGAACCTTTGGGCAGAAAGAAGTGGGAGGAGCCACCGGTAGTGGACTCCTCTGTCTCCCGCCTTTCTAAAAAGGTGTTGCTACCAGTCCCAGGGGTATCCACCCTTAAGGACGGGGCGGACAGGAGGCTGGAAGCTACCCTCAAGTCCATATATACGGCTAGTGGGGCATCCCAGCGCCCAGTTTTAGCCAGCTGCTGGATGGCTAAGGCAATTCATACATGGTCAACCCAGATTCAGGAAGGGTTGTTGGGTGACATGACTGTGGCCCAGATAGGTAACAGCCTGCGTCACATTCAGGATACCGCTAAGATCCTGTGCGAGGCGCAAAAGGAATTGGGCGCAATAAATGCGCGCAATTCAGCCATGGCGGTTTCAGCCAGACGGGCTTTGTGGCTGCGTCAGTGGTCTGCAGATGTAGATTCAAAGAAGAGTGTGGAGGGTATTCCCTTCACAGGAGAATGGCTGTTTGGGAGTGAATTAGACGGTTGGATTTCCAAAGCCACGGCAGGAAAGTCTACCTTCCTTCCATCAGCTCCCACGGCTGCAAAGCGTACCTTCACAGGTGCTTCCCAGCAGTCCTTTCGTGGGAACAGGTTTCGCCCCAAGGCTAGGGGTGCCTCCAATGCCAGCAGGGGCACGAGAGGCAAGTTTAGGAAGCCTAACACCTCCAACACCCAGGACCGTCCAAATGCCGCGGCTTCCTCTAAGCCTGCAGCATGACGGGGTTTTCCCGCCACAAGACTCTCTCGCGGTGGGAGCGCGATTGTTGCATTTCAGCCATGTGTGGGACGCCTCGGGTCTGGATTCCTGGGCCAGGGGTCTAATTTCTCTAGGTTACAGGCTGGAATTCGACAAACCCCCTCCCAGACGATACTTCAGGTCGGCACTTCCAGCATCCCAGGAAGATCAGGTGCTCCTTCAGGGGGCCATTACCAGGCTGCTTCAGTCTCAGGTAATTGTACCGGTGCCAGACACGGAGCAGGGCCAGGGATATTATTCCAACTTATTCCTGGTACCGAAGCCAGACGGCTCAGTAAGACCCATCCTGAATCTAAAGTCACTGAACCCCTTCCTGCGTGTGTTCAAGTTCAGGATGGAGTCCTTGCGCTCTGTGATCGCCAGTTTAGAAAGAGGGGAGTTCTTGGCCTCTATAGACGTCAAAGACGCCTATCTACACATTCCTATCTGGCCCCCACACCAAATCTATCTCAGGTTTGCCTTGGGGAACGACCATTACCAATTCCGGGCGTTGCCTTTCGGCCTGTCGACGGCCCCGCGGGTTTTCACAAAGGTAATGGTGGAAATGATGTCACTACTCAGGCTCCGAAGGGTGAATGTAGTGCCATACCTGGACGACCTGCTAATAAAGGCAGGGTCGGCGGAGGCTTTAAGCAGTGCTCTCAATCTGTCCATACAGGTTCTAAGAGACCACGGGTGGATCCTGAACATGCCCAAATCATCGCTGGTTCCGACCCAGAGGATGGTTTTCTTAGGCATGATCCTGGATACATCGGAACAAAAAGTTTTTCTACCAATGGAAAAGGTCACTGCAATACAACAGCTGGTCAGGGAGGTCCTACTTTCACCTCTGGTACAGATCCATCTTTGCCTCCGGCTTCTAGAATTCAAGAAAAAGAAGAAGAATTTGCACTGTGGATGCACACCTAGAAAGATAGATTTTAAAATTTTTTATACTTTATTGAATTCATTGTTTAAAAATAAGGGAGAGTTGATCCGTTTTCGTTGAATTTATAAGTCTACGGATGGTCTCACCTTATTGGTTGTGAAATTAGTTTAAGAATTAAAATTGGGACACACAATGACGAACAAACATATACTGTGATTGGCCGATTGGCACTTTGTAAGGTTAGAAAGTGTGTATATAGATTTAAAAAATAGGCCTTGATTTATATGTGTGTTATTTAGTTCATACGCTACCAAATAAACTTGATGATTTAAACTGATCTGAGTAATAAAATATTTCAAATAAACACCTGTTTTCCTGCAGTCGTGTCTGTTGTGTTATTTATGTTTGTTCCCTCACATTTATCAGTTGGTGTTTGTTGGTTCACCTTTTATACAGAGTGATATACTGATTATTATTAATCCTCTGCTGCCCTCTTGTGATTGTTAAACACAATTGGTAGTTATGCTTCACACAGTTGCAGTGAGCTATACTGTTTATTAATATGACCGTTAATCCCTTCCAATAGGGTTTATGGTTATATTTTATTATTTATTCTGCTATATAGCAGAATCCGGTCATATAGTTCAATCCCAATGGTTTTATAAACTTTTTGGGGGATTCCTGCTGAAAGAATTCCAGTACTGCTTAGAGATCTTCGTATATACTGGTTTACTAAGCAGCTACTGTCATTATTTTACAGAAGACAACACAGTGGTAGGTACGTTCTCTCACAACCCGCCTAACCGCAGTGCTGTAGTCAGTATGTAAATTAAACAGTATATTTCCTGCACAGGTTGTAATTATTTACTACAGCCTGCTAGCTAGCCTTCCAATAGGATAGCTATCATGAATTTATTACAGGGGTGATTTATGAAAAACATTGACCTTCCAATAGGGATTTCAGCTCAATGGGGTCTTTATACTCAGAATATTGTTTTTTGTCGGGGTACCATTATTTGCCAAGCACTTAGCCGAGTTATGTTATCAATTGCATACTCTCTCACTGTATGCAACCAAAATTCAAGATTGCTGGTTAATACCTGCCTTTCAGGGTTCAGTATTAAATTCCTAATTCCTCTCTTTATATTATTTTCAAGTGGAGGTTAATCACTATCTGATATTAGTAGTGATTTACTGACCTCTAGCGGTGGATAAATGGTACTACGCCTATTGGTGCTTAAACCAGCAGTTATATTGTAACTTACTGTATATCCCAATTAATCGTTTTCTCAGGTTTGCCTTGGGGAACGACCATTACCAATTCCGGGCGTTGCCTTTCGGCCTGTCGACGGCCCCGCGGGTTTTCACAAAGGTAATGGTGGAAATGATGTCACTACTCAGGCTCCGAAGGGTGAATGTAGTGCCATACCTGGACGACCTGCTAATAAAGGCAGGGTCGGCGGAGGCTTTAAGCAGTGCTCTCAATCTGTCCATACAGGTTCTAAGAGACCACGGGTGGATCCTGAACATGCCCAAATCATCGCTGGTTCCGACCCAGAGGATGGTTTTCTTAGGCATGATCCTGGATACATCGGAACAAAAAGTTTTTCTACCAATGGAAAAGGTCACTGCAATACAACAGCTGGTCAGGGAGGTCCTACTTTCACCTCTGGTACAGATCCATCTTTGCCTCCGGCTTCTAGGCAAGATGGTGGCTTCATTCGAAGCAATACAATTTGGCCGCTTCCATTCCAGGACTTTTCAACTGGATATTCTGACAAAATGGTCCGGCTCCCCCCTGCAGATGCGCAGAAGGATTGGCCTTGCAACAAGAACCAGAATCTCGCTACAGTGGTGGCTAGATTCATCCAATCTGTTGGCAGGCAGACGGTTCCAGATCCAGGACTGGATTCTGGTAACCACGGACGCCAGCCTGAGGGGCTGGGGAGCTGTGACACAGGGAGTCCGCCTACAGGGTCGATGGTCTCCACTGGAGTCGGGACTTCATATCAACAAGCTGGAGTTGAGGGCGGTCTACTATGCCCTGTTACAGGCAGCTCCATTGTTACAGGGCAAGGCGATCCAGGTCCAGTCGGACAATGCCACCACTGTGGCCTACATAAATCGGCAGGGTGGTACCAAGAGCATGCCTTGCATGAGAGAAGCGTCAAAGATTCTGTCCTGGGCGGAACAGAATGTCCAGGCCCTTTCTGCCATTTTTATCCCGGGAGTCGACAACTGGGAGGCGGACTTCCTGAGTCGTCACGATCTTCACCCGGGAGAGTGGGGCCTTCACACTCAAGTGTTCGATGCCATAGTGGATCTGTGGGGGCTCCCTCAGATCGACCTGATGGCTTCACGACTGAACCACAAGGTAGCAATGTACTGTGCACGGACCAGAGACCCAGGGGCGATAGCAGTGGACGCTCTCACCTGGACCTGGGAATTCCAATTGGTGTACCTGTTCCCACCTCTCCCATTGTTGGCTCGGGTGCTAAAGCGGCTCCGGCATCAGGGGACGGAGGCCATACTGGTGGCGCCAGATTGGCCAAGAAGGGCCTGGTACGGGGACATTCAGGCCATGCTAGTGGAAGACCCGTGGCGTCTGCCCCTAAGAAAAGACCTGCTCCTCCAGGGCCCGTTCCTCTTCCAGGACTTACAGCGGCTACGTTTAACGGCCTGGAGGTTGAGCGGCAGATCTTAGTCCACAAGGGTCTCCATCCCTCTGTCGTCACTACAATGATAAAAGCCAGGAAGCCGGTGATGGCTTCTCATTATCATGTAATATGGCGCAGATATATTGCCTGGTGTGAGAAGAATGACTTGCCTTCGGCCAGTTTTCGATTAAACAACCTGCTACGTTTCCTTCAGGCTGGTTTGGATAAGGGTCTCAGATTGGGTTCCTTAAAGGTCCAAATCTCCGCGCTGTCTGTGTTTTTCCAGAAAAAGATTGCGGTCTTGCCGGAAGTGCAAACCTTCTTACAGGGGGTTCTGAGGATTCAGCCCCCCTTTGTGCCTCCCACTGCACCATGGGATTTGGAAGTGGTTCTTACTTTCTTAAAATCAGCCCGGTTTGTTCCACTGGAGGAGTCTGAGCTACGACACCTCACTTGGAAGACTGTTGTTCTGCTGGCCCTAGCTTCGGCCAGGAGGGTGTCCGAGCTTGGAGCCTTATCCTGTCGGAGCCCTTACCTTGTGTTCCACAACGATAGGGCGGAACTCAGGACTAGACCACAATTCCTTCCAAAGGTGGTGTCAGGGTTCCACCTAAACCAACCTATTGTGGTTCCTTCTAGTGCAACACACCCGGATATACCAGATACCTTGGATGTGGTCCTCACCCTTAAGGGGTATGTCAAGCGCACAGCTAGGATCCGTAAGACGGACAGCTTGTTTGTGCTTTATGATGCGCAGAAGAAGGGTTTACCGGCTTCAACGCGTACCATTGCCAGGTGGATAAGATGTACTATCCAACAGGCTTACGCATCAGCTGGTTTATCGCTTCCTTTTTCAGTAAAGGCTCATTCAACCAGGTCTGTAGGTACCTCTTGGGCGGCTGCTCGAGGGGTGTCGGCAATGCAGCTCTGCAGGGCCGCAACTTGGTCAGGGCAACACACATTTGTGAAGTTCTACAAGTTTGACACCCTGGCCAGGGAGGATTCCCAGTTCGGGAATGCGGTTCTACAGCAGAGTCCGCACTTTCCCACCCGTTCTGGTAGCTTTGGGACCTCCCCATAGTAGTGAAGCCCAGTATCCCATTGGACGGTAGAGAAAATAGGATTTTGGGTACCTACCGGTAAATCCTTTTCTCGTAGTCCATATGGGATACTGGGAGCCCGCCTCAGTGCGGCTGTTCTGCTGTCAGATCCTACTTCATTGTTAGGCTTATTGCCTTGTTTTCTATAGGATAATTATGACTATAGACTTGTTCTGGTTTACAGGTGTCCTCTTAAGTTGTTAGGTTTCACCTCTTTTATATGTTTTTGTTCGTTTGGGTGTGCTGGATGAATCTCACCACAATACATTATCACATACTCCTCACATGCTCTCCTTCGGCACAGTTTTTGCATTAACTGACTAGTGGAGGGAGATTGAGGGGAGGAGCCAGTGCACCCACACTGAAAGTTCTTTTATGTGCCTGTCTCTCCTGCGGAGGTCTCAATCCCCCATAGTAGTGAAGCCCAGTATCCCATATGGACTACGAGAAAAGGATTTACCGGTAGGTACCCAAAATCCTATTTTTATAGTCAAAATCTGAGTGTACTGGGATAGGACAGGTGATGTTACAGCTGTCTCGCGAAGCAACGGAACATGACCTGAACGTTTTTGCCGCTCAAAACCTTTTGTCGTCGGAGACCTAAATGATGAGGGATTGATAATTATGGGGGTATGCGGTTATTAGTTCGACAGTCAAAAGGTCTATCACTATTGGTTGACACAGGAAAAAGGTAGACATGAGTATTTGTTAATACTTTACCATCCTACTGGGCATGGGTGGAGAATATAATAGTGTGCCTGATGCCTGGCGAACGGACGCGATACACATATAAGGTGTCGATGTCGGCATAGACAAAAAACGTGAAAAATGCACTTTTTTTCTTGTGTCAACATTTTGAACATGTCGACATATTTCTTGTGTCAACCTTTTTACTGTGGACCTAGACACAGTCAACCTAATGACCGATATCCTCTATGGGGGAGTATATTGGCTATTGATATTTTGAGACAGCGTTGGGCTCCTAGTTTTGAAGGTCGAGACACTTGAAGTAACTTCCATGTTTTTATTTGCTAGGTATGGAACGTCCGAGGCCAAATCCAGAGGATTTCTCCCAACAGGCTCGGCTACACTTGACTTCTCACCGACGCAGGTCTGGCGCTGTGTTTTGGCTTTGGTTTGGCACAGCTCAGAGTTTGTGGTGACAGCTTATTTAAGTGCGGTTCCACACTTCTGTGTGCGTTCGCTAAACCCGCTTCTGCCAGTGTCCTTTCTGTGAATGTCATTAATAAAATAAGGAGTGATGAAGGTTTTTCCGTTCTTAAATTTAAAAAAATATATATATATTATAGAAAATTAGTATTTCATCACAGGCGAAGAAACGCTGCTGACAAAACAAAAGATCATTTTGGAACTGACACAAATATATATTTGATATCTCTGTAGAACATTACATCTCTTTTGTAATATATACTTATTCTGATTATTAGGAGGCGTTTTGATATTTTATTCCCAGAGTACTTTTTAAATGTACATTTTCAACTTCTGTTTACTTGTGATATCAAATCTACTTGTGATATCAAATCTAGCTGTAATAGAAGTCATTTGTTACACTTATATTTCCAGTTTGTCTTCTTTACTTGTCAGCGGCATCTGGAATTTCCGTGTCTTTTTTTTTTTTAAATAAAATCACGGCCTGCCCCCGATGCGGGAGAAGAAAATTCGGTACTCTTTACCTAGAACGGCGCCCATCGCGGTGATCGCGACATCGCGGGCAGTACATAAACGGCCGCGACGCGATGCCCGCGATCACCGCGATTTTCCCATAGGGAACAATGTTAAAAAGTTTGATTGACCGCGATTTTGCATTCAATGCCTCAATGGCCGCGATTTTCACATAGGAATCAATGTTAAATGGGCTACAGAGCCCAAATAGGCAGAATTAACCCTTAAATGTCCCCCCAATTTTTGTACGCCACCCCACGATCCACGCCAACCCGAAGCGTGGCGAGCGCAGCGAGCCCGCGAGGGGCGGCGGTACGCGTCCTCCGACCTTTTCATGCCCTACTATCCACGTCGGCGTGGAGTTGAGAATAGAATAGTGTGGCGAGCGTAGCGAGCCACCGAGCCCGAAGCGTGGCGAGCGCAGCGGATACCTTCACAGGTAAACGCGTCCCCTCGCGGGCTTCACAGGTGTCCGCTTTTCGCCACGGATACCTGTGAAGCCCGCGAGGGGACGCGTATAACTGTGAAGGTATCCGCGTCCCCTCGCGGGGCTCGCTGCGCTCGCCACGCTTCGGGCTCGGTGGCTCGCTGCGCTCGCCACACTATTCTATTCTCAACTCCACGCCGACGTGGATAGTAGGGCATGAAAAGGTCGGAGGACGCGTACCGCCGCCCCTCGTGGGCTCGCTGCGCTCGCCACGCTTCGGGTTGGTGTGGATCGTGGGGTGGCGTACATAAATTGGGGTGACATTTAAGGGTTAATTCTGCCTATTTGGGCTCTGTAGCCCATTTAACATTGATTCCTATGTGAAAATCGCGGGCATTGAGGCATTTTAAAGTAAAATCGCGGTCAATCAGGCTTTTTAACATTGTTCCCTATGGGAAAATCGCGGTGATCGCGGGTACACGATTTTTATGTACCCGCGATTTACCCGCGATGCCCGCGATGACCGCGATTTTTTACCCCCGACGCCCACGATTCTAATCGCGGGCGCCGTTCTAGGTAAAGAGTACCGAAAATTCACATGTAGTAACAAAATGTTTTTTTTTTTTTTCTGGGCTATTGAATTTACCATCTGCTGATTTAAAAAAAAATTTTTGCAGGTGGCGTAAGGCGAGAACGGCCCATTCAGTGTAACGCCACCAGGGCCTTGGGATGTGTATGTTTGGTACATCTCCTATGAAAAAGGCAACGGGGCATTTTCATCTGTCATGTTCAATAACGTACAATTGGTAGCGCTGCTCCTTTTAATCAAGTCAGCTCGGCTCATTCAAGTATGGCACAGAATTTAGGTATCAACTATTTTAAGAGCTTTAGATGAACTGTCCCCCATTCATTTCCATAAACCTTACCCAAGACATACACGTGAAAAAAAAAAAATAATTGTAAAAATATAGGAAACATCCAGTGGTACAGTTACAGGGATTTCTTTAAAGCAACAATTTATAAACTGGAATTGTAATATCCTTTATTGTTATTGTTATATAGTATTATATATATACTATTATGGTAAGGCTCATACACACGGGGTGATTTTACCTCATTTTCTAATACACCAAAAACCCTAGTTGGATCCTGGTCTTTGAACACTGGAGTTTCCAGGATCAGACCCAACAGCACTTCGACCTGGGTCTGCACCGTTTACACTGGACCTGGCTCAGCCCTGCCTCCCCATTCCCCCACTCCCTGCAGCAGCATCTCCCCCTCCCCCCCCCCCCCCCCACAGCAGCAGCATCCATCTCCCCCAAAGAAAAATCTCAATGGGGTGGGTGCCATGGCACTTGCCTCACTCAACCTCAACTGTGATTGTGTGTGCGGCGCGCTCTTCTCTCCTCGCAGCCGACCAGAGAGCACATGGAGTGTTTGTGGTGCTCTCTTGTCTCTCCGCTGCCTCTGACTTCCGGTAAGCGCATACAGGTTGTGCGGCTGTATTCTCTCCTCGATGTCCCAACCCGTGCTGGGACCATTTACACCGGCCTCTACATGGGTCCTAGCCATGTTCCACCCAGGTCAGGACCTGGGTAGAGGTGCCGTGTAAATGGACACTGGTTGACCAGGGTTTTGCGGTGGTGTAAAATGGGTTTAAGTGATCTGTCTAAATTTAAGTACTGATCACTGCGTTTGTATGCTTCTGACATCACCTGACGTATGTTTGGGCGCTCTAGTTAGCACAAGGGCAATTTCCCTTGCTTACATCGCTTACCATGTAGGCTAGCAGAAATCACCCCGTGTGTACGAGGCTCTAGTTCTCTGATGAAAACATGAACTGTAACAAGTTATCATTATAGAAATGTCTGGTTAGGGTTTGTGTAACTAGTTACAGTAAAGGGGCATACACAAGGGGCAATTTTAGCCCATTTCTAAGCAATCTGACTTGTTCGCTCTGTGTATATGGAGGAGGGCCGCAGCAGGAGTCTGATTCCTCCTGCCCCACCTGCAGCCGCATCCCCCATAGTTTTCTATGGAGGATGCGATGCTGCCCCATGTGTCAATATTGGACAATGTAACATCAAGTCCTGGGACTACCGCCATTCTGCTGACAATGCAGTGCTCTCAGCGGGGGTTAGCTAGATGCCTCCTGCTGCAGTGCTACATACAGCATTATCAATCTGACCGCACCTGAATGACCCCTGCGCGAGACAACTCACACTTAATTGAATCTCGCCCTATGTGTATTGTTATTAATCACGAGTTATTTAAGTAGCGAACATATTCCGCAGCGGTTTACAGAGAATATTTTTTTCCGTTAACATCAATCCCTGCCCCAGTAGAGCTTACAGTCTATATTCCCTGAAACACGCACACATTAGAGTTAATTTTTAGCCATTAGCCAGTTAGCCTACCAGTATATTTTGGGATTGTGGCAGGAAACCCGCACAAGTACAATATACAAAGTTTGCACAGTTAGGGCCATGGTGGGAATCAAACCCACAACCTCAGTGCTGAGAGGCAGTAATGCTAACCATTACACCATCCGTATCGTCCTAAACTAGCTCGTTTTCCATGGTAGTGATCCGAATAACACTCCTATATTAGACAAAAAGGAAGTAATAGTCTCAAGACTCCTGCTGCCTCACAATAGAGATGAGGATCACCACAAAGTCCTCGTATGGTAGACTGGCACAGTAGAACTGTGTGTATAGGTGCTGGAATCTTGTTTGCCCACAGTAAACTTCTTTATATCCTCTGAATGCAAGTGATCCAATTATGGAAGGCTCACGTAGAAGTTTGCATAGGAAAGAAGGAAATATAGGGGCAATGATTGCAATGTCCCAAAATATGTGATAAAAAGGGGGGTATGCCAATATTAAATGATGTACCCTCACTCACACAATGTGGCGGGTGCACAAGCACATCAAGGTATCTTTAACGTGTCAGGACCACCAGAAGTGTAGGTGACACACAGCAATAGACGGATCGGTTCGTACCATACTCACACGTATTCAAGGTAGATCTCTCCTGTAAAGGTATCTTTAGATGGATTCCCACAGGTAATGTTCAAGGGAGTTTAGACAATATTTAAGCCAGATATAGGGAGAAATCTTCTCTCAGTACAATATTTATTAAAACGGAATAGTGCATAAAAGCCTGTGACATGAAATAGAACAAAGGTGTTTTTTTTTTGCGATGCCTAAAAAGTGGTGTATGGCCACTAACCCCTGGCTAGAGGTACACAGGTAGCAGTCTCTCTCCACCAACACGTTCCGACAGGCAAGATGTCTTTTTCAAGGCTGGAGAGAGACTGCTACCAGTGGAGGTATTTATACCAATGGCTGTATTGTCATTGGGGAATCCCAAGATTGGGAGAAGTCACTACAGGAAGGATAGACCACAGTCAATCCTATGTTTAGAGCATATAACTTTATTTAACTAATTCATTTAATTAAGGCCTATACAGAATAGAGAGAGAGCTCTACATTGAATACGTGTGAGTATGGTACCAACCAATCCGTCTATTGCTGTGTGTGACACTACACTCCTGGTGGTCCTGACCTGT
Organism: Crinia signifera; assembly: GCF_055691185.1. Taxonomy (NCBI): domain Eukaryota; kingdom Metazoa; phylum Chordata; class Amphibia; order Anura; family Myobatrachidae; genus Crinia; species Crinia signifera. The sequence goes on from NC_139227.1 coordinate 26,333,591, forward strand.
TAAAGATACCTTGATGTGCTTGTGCACCCGCCACTTTGTGTGATTGAGGGTCCGCCGTGTCATCACACCAATACGCACAGCAAGTGCAGCCAAACTATACTGCAGGCTACTTTGGAAGCCGGTAATGACATCTCTGCAAAGGGCTCGGATAATCGTCTACGTATCCATTACTTCTAGACAGATATTTTTAAAGATGACAGCACCAGGAGACTGCTGCACTGCAAACACCAGGGGTTACCAATCTAAAATGGAACATGCAAGAAATGGAGATGGTGTGTACACTTGCACTGTCTCAAAAACAATGGAAAATATCGGTCTTCTTCCTATTTAATGGAATAGCTCCATCGGTTGAAGATCACGTACAAAAAATAAGACAAGGGAGAACAGGTCAGTGGTGTTAAATCAATAAATTGATAATGATCAAGGATGTAAATACTTGTAACGAACCTGTCTGCCAAGCCCTATAGGCGCATAAAGGTTTATTTTCAATTCCCTCTGGTCACTCGTCCCCCAGTGTATAAGGCTCACCTTATTGCTGGGCCCTATGTTCCTGGAAAGGTATCTTTTTCCCTCCAATAAGTATCCCACAAATAGATGTGAAGTGGATGTAGAACCAGGTACAGTCCAGAGTGGTATGAAAAATTGTATTCAGAACAAAAGGAGGTTCACAATCTCCATAACAATACAATACAATGCGATAAAAAAATATAGTAAAAAATGGATTAAAAAAAAATCTGCTTATCACTGGGGTCCAAAGGACAAAACGTCTGCCACCTCAACTCACCAGGTTAGAGAAAAAGGTGGGTGCAACCAGAATGGTGATGAGCACTAGATCCCCAGGATAATTGGATACTATTCCTTCTCACCAACACGTTTCGGGCCACAGAACTGGTCCTTTTTCAAGGTATGAAGGAAATGTACATGAGTGAGTATATATACACAACACCAAATCTTCTAATCCAAAGTAAAAGCAAAAACGTTCACCGGCATCATCTCCATTATATGATAATATATGAATTTATCATAATAGTTTCTCTTGACAATTAAAAATCCAAACATTCAAAGACATTTTACATTGCTTACCAACATACATATATTGCTAACATACACTGGCCGTTTTAAAAATACATAATCATAAAATGCATATAATCCACGAATCGACAAGCCGGAGTTTTGGAAATACTTAGTAATCAACTACAGCTGATTAGTCCAGTGCCGTATTTCCGTTCTTCGGCGTCTTCACTGGAAAAGAAAATGACGCAAACCTCCGTAGTCCGTGGAACACAACATGATAGATAAGGTGAATGATTCTTCCTGTCCTGATTGAGTCGGGCTGCTCTGCGTTTGGTCGGACGGCCGATGTTTGGTATTTGCGCATGTGCAGAGGCGTATCAGCACATGTGCGAACGCGTTGCACGTCCGAACACGGAGTGAGTTCTGTGCAGAAAATGATCGGTCAGAACCGTTCGAGCAGGGGGTGGAGAGGGGCGTGAGGGGCTGTGTTGGCTCATTACCATATACGTACGCCCCACGTTTCATGGGCGTTCCCATGAAAACACTGGGCGTACGTATGGTAATGCAGCTATAGCGCACGTGTGGGGGGCGGACAGCTGACATAGCCGGAAGCCAGCTGCCTGCCCATATCCCTGCTTTCATACGGAAACATGTCCGAGTGGTCTGGAGCACTCGGTGCTGCCTGAACGCTCTGTCCTTCATTCGATGGCCGGCGACCATTGGAGGATGGGGAAGGTTCCCACAGATGGAGGATGTGTTCACACGAAACATCATCTCGCGGTCCGTTCGTGCGGCGTCTTACTGCGTTTGGACGGTGTGAGCGATTTGTGCGGTAAGCAGTGCTAAAAACACTCTGTTCCTGTCCGAAAATACGCATCCGTCCGAGTCAACTAGAATAAGGGCCAATATACTTTCAACAGGTAACATAATAAGATAGTCTCACAGTAGAAGCATTTCAACTCGAAATCCATATTGATCCCCCTAGGTTCTAGGGTTCTCAAATCATATATGGTTTTCATTTCGAGATGTCATAGTCTCAAATCTGTATTATCAATCCTCCAGTGTTCTTAGGTTCTTTAGGGCCTGGCAGACAGGTCAGTTACAAGGATTTACATCCTTGATCATTATCAATTTATTGATTTCACACCACTGACTGTTCTTGTCTTATTTTTTGTGCGTCTTGGTGATCTTCAACCGATGGAGCTATTCCATTAAATAGGAAGAAGACCGATATTTTCCATTGTTTTTAAGACATTGTTTTTTGACGCAAGTGTACACACCATCTCCGTTTCTTGCATGTATCCATTACTTCACTTTCTCACCATGAAATCCATTTTAACTGGCCGCAGAACATTTAAAATCACATGGCTCGGAAATATTTTCTTTGGTCTTTCATTCTCTTGTTTCTTTTTATTGTGGGTCATTCAGAGTTTAAAGAACTGGTTGTTGCTGTTTTTTGCGAAGTTGTATATTGACAGTAACTTACATTCCTCCACATTGTTGCCTGTATTTTTCCTCTTCGCAGAACTTACGGTTAGGAATTTCCATAGTATGTGTTGACGTAGATTATGATCAGCTGTTACCATATGAATATTCACAGACGGAAGGTGTCTTGAACTTAAACAGTGTGTACATATATAAATATACATACGGGGGGGCGATGCCGGTGGTACGCTGTTCCAGATCGTGATGCAGACCAGAGTGGGAAATTATGGGGTGCTGGGTGGAGAAGGAGGGGGGTGCATGTCAGAGGAGGGGTACATGTCACTGGTGCACGTGCAGAACAGAGGAGGTGATTCAGCTCAGAGCCAGAGGGGGATACAGGCCAGAAAAGGAGGTGGAGGGGTCCCTAGTTGCAGCTCAGATGAGGAGGTAGCGGTGGGAAATGTGTCAGGTTACTCATCACTGGTCTGCAAGAAGCCAGCAACTTTCTGAGTATTAATAAGCCAGTGTATGTCCCAAAGGGGTATGGGTCCAGAGGCAGAACTACCATTGGTGCAGCAGGTGCATTGCACCAGGGCCCCCAAGGACTAAGGCACCCACTGCTGTGGGGCATATTGTAAACTTGGGTTGGAGTGGAGGAGGGGGCCCGAATCATATTTTTGCACCTTGGCAACCGCTCACAAGTTCCGCCACTGGAGGGATCATAGGATTGACTCAATGAAGGTCTACAGGGCTAAGGTTGACACTTGAAATCGGTTGACGTGGCTAAGGTCAACAGGGTTGGAAGGTCAACACAAGCATTAGGTTAACAATGGGAAGGCCGGCATGAGTTTTCCTGTATTTTTGGGGGGGCCTGAATGTCGACATAGTCACCATGGACAACGTGTAAGTGTACCGCGTCCCCTCGCATGGCCCGGTGCTCTCACCACACTTCGGGCCTCGCTGGGCTCAGCACACTATTTTATTCTCCCACCACGCCCTAGTGGATGGTAGGGTATGAAATACCGCCTGTCGGCACATGCCCGCTCCCAAAAAAGCGCTAAAAACTCTTCTTACTGTCGACCTTCCCATTATCTACCTATTGCTTGTGTTGACCTTTCAAACCTGTTGATGTCAACCTATTTCAGGTGTCAACCTAAGACCTGTCGGCCTTCAGTGGTCAACCCAATGTATGTCACAAGGACACAAGGGCTATATTGATGAAAGGTTAATTTTCATCTATTGCAAATTGATGGAAATCGATGTAAATTGATGTTTACTTCCAGGGCTAAAACACACATTTGCTTAAATTTATATACAAATAACCCCATCTGTTGGTAAATGTGTCTCCAGCCCCTGAAACCTAACAAAGGGGGTTATTCAGATCAGATTTCTGGCTGCTAATCTTCGGAGGCCTGGGATCAGTTAGCTGCTGCTCCTCCAGAGTGAAATCTCACCATGCGCATGGTTGTGATGGCATCGAATATCAGCAAATCTATTTGCATCAACTCTCCACCGAATGGTCCCCCCTTCTCTCCCACCCGTGTGCAGTGGCTGAGTAGCCATAGACTTATGCAATCATACATCAGCAATTAATTGTGACAATCCTCCGTTCTGGAGATGATTGTCACAATTAACCTTTAATGTGTGGGCTCCCCCTTTTGGCGATCCCGATCAAAAATGAATAGGGATCACCAATCGATTGCTGAATCAGATTTTTTAAACATGTTTAAAAATCTGGTTTTATTGTAGTTTCATTTTTGTATGTGTGGGCATTTTAGTGTGGGGTACACACCAGGACGACCCGCTCACGATGACACGGGGGAGCGACCCGCTCACGATGTGCACCGTGAGCGGGTTTGATCCGATGGCGACCCGCACCCGGGGAGTATGGTCGTTTCCAGATCCTACCTGCTGCAGGTAGGATCTGAATAACGACGGACCCACTGGACCGCGCATCGGATCGGTATCGATCCACACAGGACAAAAAAGGACCCAATCACCACACCATCTACATCCAATCGGTTGGAATTGGATCTAGATTGATGGGATCCTCCTGTCTTGCGTTTTCCCTGAAAATGGCCCTGCGTACTGCAAGCGTTACATAGCCAATGCTGGATTTCGTCTCAGGTACACCTCTCGCGTGCGCACAGCGATTCGTGCATATGCACGGCCATTTGGTAATCGATAGGGCTGCGAATTCGCAGCCCAGCGTTGTGGCTCTGCATTAGGCCCTCAGATTGAATTTCATTGAATTCTGTGGAAAGCAACATTTAGTAGATAGACCCCAAACTCTTGTAGTTGTAGTCATTCTGTACAGCTGAACATCTAGAATATATTGCTAAATATTGTCTGACTACCAGATCTCCGTTGGAATTAATACTAATCTCAGGCCCTTGCTAGTTTCTGGCTCTCGATAAAATTCTCAAGGTTCCTGAATGCAATCTCGTACAAAGGGTCACATTTTATGCTGCTGACCTCAAAGAACCAGCTCGGCATTCGTCCAGCGGAAGATCCCTTTTATAGATGTATTAAATAAAGCGGGGGGGGATGAGATTTCTTGGAACGCAGAAAAGGCAGATCAGTTCTTCATTTGGACTTTTATTCTGGTCCTGGGATCAAGCAGGGGTTAAGTCCTTTTCGGGCTGCTGGAATTGTGCGGCCACCACTTCCTTCTGATTCTTGCCGGATTAGGAGTCCAGCGGGACTGTGTATGTAACTGTAGGCTCACCTCGCAAACCTAAATTCCTCCTCCACACAAGTTTTCCTTCACTCTGCGCCTACTCTGGGAACAATCAAATTGCCGAAAATACTTGTTACCGGGATACAAACAATTATTATTAAGGGAATTGGGACATTTGTGGCGGCAAAGGCTTTTTTTCCCTTGTTTGTGTTTGCTACATGGTCTGGAATAGATGCTGGGGTTATATGACCAAACTGCCTTATATACAATACATTGATTAGCATGGTTTAACCCTTTGAGTGTCATCATTGGGATTATGTTCTACTCCAGATAAAACATTCCATTAGTTTCTAGCCAGCACTTCTCTTTTATATGGCGATTGCTAAAGTGGTTCTGCCACTGAAATTCATGTTCTAATTCACTAGGACACTTTTGATATAGAAGGCTGTCAGAATAACAGTGTAATGTAGACAGTTATGATGTCAACATATGTAAAATCTCAACACGTTCACAAAGTTATCAAACTATGGGGGGTATTCAATGTTTGTCGTGCTCCCGCAGCCATCTCCCGACAAGGGCTGCGGGGCCCTATTCAATGCTGTCTTCCCCGACAGCATTGAACAGGGGTTCTCAGCAGAACGAGCCCGACATCACAAGCTGTCTGGCTTGTTCTGCCGAGAAAAGCCGGAATTAGGCGAGCTCCCGTCCGGAGCTCGAGTATTTCCGGCCTCAGCTCGTTGCCACGCCCCGTTATCGCCGCTCGGTGGCCGGGACATTGAATCCCGACCGCCGAGCTCAAGTCGAGAAAAGCGAGAACGGTACAGGGGCACGGCTGTCAAGCTTGCTCGACAGCCGTGCCCCTGACATTGAATACCCCCCTAAATGTTGACCGATGCCAACATTATGGATAGGCACATACTGCCGTCTTGACAGAATATTCTGACCCTATTTATCTATTCTTCCAGCCACCGTGTTCAGAAATGCTTACTCTTTTTCGCTTATTCATTTAATACATTTTGTTATGGGGCAATTTAATTGTTGTCCACTGCTGCTACCACAAGGGGCGCAATTAACTTTTCTTCTGTTTAGATGCCTCTTCGGTGCAGTGAAGACATTTCTTCTCGCTGCCTCCTGGGGCTGTTGGAAGAGCTGCCGAGCTTAAAACAAGAGAAGGATAAAGTTCAAGTAATGCTTATTGCACAACCAAACCCAAGCAATAGTCTAATATAAAATAAATACTGAAACTACATAGTAATGTCGCCTTGTTGGACCTGAACACTCTCTAGTTAACATCCAAAAAATCCTCCTGTGTACATTTTTCAGGGTGTTGGGGTTTACAAACTTTTTTATTTTATTTGTAAAACATGAAGATTATACTGATTAACCGCTTCAGTGGTATGTCCGGAAATTTTCCGGGCCCAGCTGCGCTGCCGCAGCGGGCTGCCCCAGAAAATTTCCGGGCATACCACGATGCAGGGGTATGCAAGCTGAAGGGCCTCGTCAATCCCCTTCAGCCACTGCCGAGGTCGGTGCCACTTGGGCGTTCGAGCACCTGAACACATGAGCGCCCAAACACTTGAGTGCAGTACCCACCGACACTGCTGCCCGGGCACTCTCCCCCCCCCCCTCTCCCAAGCGGCCCCGAACTTTCTCGAGTTTCCGCCCTGGGCTGGCTGCACTGTTAACTACCTGCAAAAGAGTGGTGGGTTTTCCTGGGGCAAGATAAACCTGCCCTGGTAAAATATCTTGGGTTTATATAGGCACTATTGGGCGTCAGTAGGCTTATAAATGGGTAGAAAATGGCTTATTATTGTGTGGAATCATACCCACCAATAGTCTCATATCTCACAGGACCTTTCCGGCTTTGTATCATCTACTGATTTAACCGTCCGCTCATAACTGTGTCAAATCATTTATAACGCAGCCACGTAGAAAGCCGCTATCCATTCTGACGCGCTGTATTTGTGTGTACATGTCTGACTCATAAGATGACACTACATATATCCAGGCTGTAGTTATTGTGCTTTGTGTCTTGAAAGATTGGGTAGAGCGATCTATTAATAGAAATAGGAATACAGTACCTAGCTCTGGTGATAGACTGTCGGGGCTAGTGTATTCTTATACAGTTACACAGTCTGCAGGTAATTGTGCTGAGGCTACGTCCTCCGCTCCCCTCTGTTCTGATTGAGTCTTATCTCCGACCTGTAGAGTACATCTCACTGCTTATGTAAGAAACTGAATTGAAAGAGTATATTATAGATTTTGGCAGTTAAACAGCTATTGATTGCTTGCAAAGCCAGTTGTTTGTTTCCTTGTTAAAGGTAATTTGTTTTGTTGTTTTATGTTACATTATATTAACATTTTTCTACATAGCACATACAGAATAAAGTTGAACATTCACATCAGTCCCTGCCCCAGTGGAGCTTACATTCTTTTTTCCCTACCACATGTACACGCACACACAGACAGTCTAGGGTTAATTTTGTTGGAAACCAATTAACCTACCAGTATATTTTTGGATTGTTGGAGGAAACTGGAGTACCCGGAGTAAACCCACGCAAGCACAGGGAGAATACTCAAACTCCACACAGTTAGAGCCATGGTGAGAATCGAACCCATGGCCTCAGTGCTGTGAGGCAGTAATACTAACCATTACACCACCCGTGATTCCCCCATTAAGGAAAGCTCCACAGTTTTTGTGTTTCTGAACGCATGTCATTGGGTTTTTTATTTTTTTAGTACTAATAATGTTGATGTGGGGCCAGGATACATATGGATGACCGGCTGTCAGAATACCGATGCCGGCATCCTGATGGAGGAAATCCCTACAGGGGTCAGGTAAGTATACTTACCCTCCCCCCTGTCCCACTTACCCACCCATCTAGCAGTCTAACCCTAAAGCAAAATTACCCTAATCTGCTCCGCTATCGCGTAAACCTAACCCCTCTCCCGCAGCCTAACCTCAACCTTACCATCTACCCCCTAGACTAACCCTAAGTCCCCCCACTAATTCCTAAACCTAACCCCCCTCCCTGCAGCCTAACCTCAACCTTACCACCCCTCCCATAGACTAACCCTAAATTCCCCCACTAGTGCATAAATCTAACCCCCCCTCCCCGCAGCCTAACCTCAACCTTTACCATCTTCCCCCTAGACTAACCCTAAATCCCCCCACTGATGCCTAAACCTACCCCTCATCCCCATAGCCTAACCTCAACCTTACCACCCCTCCAGTAGACTAACCCGAAATCCCTTCTCTAGTGCCTAAACCTAACTACCCCTTCACCAGCCTCACCCTAACCCGGCCCACACACGTACCTATTAGGATATCAGCTGTCTCTTCTGGCGTCTGCATCGGTATACTGTATGCTGGTATCCTGACTGTATCCCACATACTTTGTTGTTGAGGGCAAGTTATCCTGTCTGTATCCCACATACTCTGTTGTTGAGAGCAAGGTATCCTGACTGTATCCCACATACTTTGTTGTTGAGGGCAAGGTATCCTGTCTGTATCCCACATACTCTGTTGTTGAGGGCAAGGTATCCTGACTGTATCCCACATACTCTGTTGTTGAGGGCAAGGATTACATACAGGGTTCATAACGGGGGTTGAGGTGACTGTTTTTGGGAAGTCACTTAAATACAGTACTACCTTAGCAAACTCTGCAATCATCTTTTTGCTGGACCGTTCTTTGTGGTTGGGGACCTTCACATGTGGCAACAGGGACTTTCATTCTCCACATTGTTGCCACAGAATTTGAAACTCATTCACTTTGTATTCTGCTGCATTAATATATCCCTTTCGCTGGAACTCCATAGGACGAGGATGATCCATGACAAACAGCCCCACACCATGATTTCCCCTCCCCAGCCCAGCTGTAAGTACATATTTGGGCAGGAAGCATTCTCCTGGCATCAAAACAATCTGTCAGAAGTCCAGAAGGTGAAGAGGATTTGTCATTACAAAGGGCACCTTTCCTTTGCAATAGAGTACACTAGTGGTCCACTTAATACCACACTAGCCGCTCTTTTAACTGAGTATTGTTTCTATGGAAAGCCATTAAGGCTGCCAAACATCTACAGATCAATTGTCAGATTGGGCTGGTTGGAACAAAAACCTGGTAACGGATGAGAGTAATTGACAGTTGACCATTTGCTTTGAAATGCTGGAAAACTGCCAAAAACTGTCACTCATCCATTACCAGGTTTTTGTTCCAACCAGCCCAATCTGACAATCGATCTGTAGATATATGGCAGCTTTACATTGAATATCTAGATTCTAGAAGTACTGTTCTTGTGCTGACTTTGCTTCTAAAGGCAGTCTGGCATCGCAACCATGGGCAGACTATCTTAAGATGGCCAAATACTTATGCAATTTGTGCCTTTTTCCTGATTCTGACCGATTGGGACAAGAAATCGGATTAAAAGTGTCAAATTGTATTTGTTTTGGCTCCGATCCGATGCATTGGATCAGAGCTGGAGATCGCATGGGCCGCACCATAGATTTATCGGATTCCGCACCCCGTGCTGGGATCGCATATGATACGTCGTATGCAAAAGGGCCGCTTGCTGTGTATCATTTGAGATCCTGCCGCCTGGGAAGCTGCACAGCGATTCATGGGAAATCTTATTAGACTTCTACCTTCTGAGAAGTTGCTGACGTGTATAGGGCCATTAGACAGTTCAGTGAGCTAATGTTAATACCGGACCTTTCCAGTAACTTACAGGTGAGCAGCGCAGACTTATTGGAAAGGTGGCATCCCCTATAGTTACAGGGGTAACTATAGGGGATGCCATGGAGTTCTTCAGTATGACTAGTCTGTCACTATTCTATTGTTTCACCAAGGAGACTGCCTGGCTGTATGCTTGACTTTGTGCACCACTTAGCAATGGGTGTCACACTCATTGTTAATTACATATACATTAGGAGTTCCCACATACTTTTGGCCATGTACTGTAGTATAACTGGTCTTAAGAAGCAGGGTGATCATTGTCCTGTGGACCAATCTATTATCTTACCTACTCCAACCCATACTACTCACACTAATGCACCCTCACACCCACCCTACTCTAACCCATACTACTCACACTAATGCACCCTCACACCTACCATACTCCAACCCATACTACTCACACTAATGCACCCTCACACCCACCCTACTCTAACCCATACTACTCACACTAATGCACCCTCACACCTACCATACTCCAACCCATACTACTTACACTAATGCACCCTCACACCTACCATACTCCAACCCATACTACTCACACTAATGCACCCTCACACCTACCATACTCCAACCCATACTACTCACACTAATGCACCCTCACACCTACCATACTCCAACCTATAGTACTCACACTAACACCTCACACCTACCATACTCCAACCCATACTACTCACACTAATGCACCCTCACACCTACCATACTCCAACCTATACTACTCACACTGGTACACCCTCACACCTACCATACTCCAACACATACTACTCACACTAATGCACCCTCACACCTACCATACTCCAACCCATACTACTCACACTAACACCTCACACCTACCATACTCCAACCTATACTACTCACACTGGTACACCCTCACACATACCATACTCCAACCCATACTACTTACACTAATGCACCCTCACACCTACCATACTCCCACCTATAGTACTCACACTAATGCACCCTCACACCTACCCTACTCCAACCCATACTACTCACACTAATGCACCCTCACACCTACCATACTCCCACCTATAGTACTCACACTAATGCACCCTCACACCTACCATTCTCCCACCTATAGTACTCACACTAATGCACCCTCACACCTACCATACTCCAACCTATACTACTCACACTAACACCTCACACCTACCATACTCCCACCTATACTACTCACACTAATGCACCCTCACACCTACAATACTCCCACCTATAGTACTCACACTAATGCACCCTCACACCTACCCTACTCCAACCCATACTACTCACACTAATGCACCCTCACACCTACCATACTCCCACCTATAGTACTCACACTAATGCACCCTCACACCTACCATATTCCAACCCATACTACTCACACTAATGCACCCTCACACCTACCATACTCCAACCCATACTACTCACACTAATGCACCCTCACACCTACCATTCTCCCACCTATAGTACTCACACTAATGCACCCTCACACCTACCATACTTCAACCCATACTACTCACACTAACACCTCACACCTACCATACTCCCACCTATACTACTCACACTTATACACCCTCACACCTACCATACTCCAACCTATACTACTCACGCTAATGCACCCTCACACCTACCCTACTCCAACCCATACTACTCACACTAATGCACCCTCACACCTACCATACTCCAACCCATACTACTCACACTAATGCACCCTCACACCTACCATACTCCCACCTATAGTACTCACACTAATGCACCCTTACACCTACCATACTCCAACCTATAGTACTCACACTAATGCACCCTCACACCTACCATACTCCAACCTATACTACTCACGCTAATGCACCCTCACACCTACCATACTCCAACCTATACTACTCACACTAACACCTCACACCTACCATACTCCAACCCATACTACTCACACTAATGCACCCTCACACCTACCATACTCCAACCTATACTACTCACACTAACACCTCATACCTACCATACTCCAACCCATACTACTCACACTAATGCACCCTCACACCTACCATATTCCCACCTATGGTACTCACACTAATGCACCCTCACACCTACCATACTCCCACCTATAGTACTCACACTAACACCTCACACCTACCCTACTCCAACCTATACTACTCACACTAATGCACCCTCACACCTACCATACTCCAACCTATACTACTCACACTAATGCACCCTCACACCGCACCCTACTCCCAGCTAAACTCTCTACACCGGTGGTTCCCAAAATGTGTGCCGTGGCACCCTGGGGTGCCTTGGAACCCTTGCAGGTGTCCCTCGGGTTGGTGATCCAAGACCATTTAAAATGGATTCTGGTCAATGTAATAGGCAAAACCAATACTTGTGGCTGCCAGTTATAAAATATGTGGATACTCAGAAGCTAATCTTGTTCCTCATTACATAATTAAACCTAAAGATGACATTTGAACATAATTTATTTAATTTAGATTTTTTTCTTAATATCTCAATAAGAAACTTTTGGCCTATGGGTGCCATCGATAAAATTCTGATACTATAGGGTGCCATGATTAAACAAAGTTTGGGAACCTCTGCTCTAGACTAATACACCCTCACACCGCACCCTACTCCCACCTATACTATCTACACTAATAAACTTGCAGCACTGAGGCACTCACTCCTCTTGCTTTAGATGTGCCCTTTTTTCATCCTTTAGTTTCAGGTCTTCATTTATTGTCTACTTTTTATGTCATTGTCTTATGTAGGCCTGTTTTCCTCTCATTGTCCTTTGCGCTGGAGTACTGCGGAACCTTACAAATCTATGATAACGGTACTTGGCCGGTGCGGTCTTCCACAGAACAGCCTTTGGGCTTGGACTCCTCGCTGATCAGACCATACTGTATTTCAAACATTTTAGAATATTAATGGCCCACAAGCCTCCCAATAACAGGCCAATATTGTTATGAATTACCGAACTGTCACACACAATGTATACATGATGGATAGATTTCACTAATTGTAGGGATGGAACAAATGTAATTGTTTTTACTAGTGATAATTAGTGCCAGGGCTTGTCTTCTTTAATTTATTGCCAGTTTAGAAATTGATTAATGACGTTGAAAAACCTAATTGCAGCCTATTAGCTGTTATTAGTTTATTTTTAACTTCTGAATCATTAGGTATGAATGCGAAAATTCAAGATAGAATTCAGCTTCAACAACAACCTGCAGTTATTAATTTGAGAATATTTTGTAAGGAAAGATTAAACAAATGGTACTACTAAGTGGTTGACGTTTTTTTACCCCTTTCAGACCGCAAATGCCTGTTTGAACACGGGACAAGGATCATCCCAGTATTTGCAGTCTGTAAGCTCCCCATCCGACTTAGCTTATTGCCTGGTCACTGACATCACACGGGGGCGGAGCATCGGCGCATCATTGGGGGGGTGAGGGAGGAGGCAGCACTTGGAGCTGACAGACCTGCCTCCTCCATACTGTGAACGGGACCCGGGTCGCTCGACCTGGGTTACCTGTTCACACTGCACCTCCACCCTGGTCATGACCAGGGTTGAAATTCCAGGTTGCTCTGCCTGGGGTGGTGACATAACGACCTGGCAATAACCCGGCTGAAGAGTGCAGTCTGAAAGGGAATAACTTAGGCTGTTGTTTTTTTTTTGTTTGTTTTTTAGCAAAGTGACATCTTATGACTGTTTTCCGTCCCTATTATGTGTTTTTACACTTTCTATGGGGCGTGGATTATTATGTAGACAGTGTCTAGGTCGGCAGTCAGTAGGTAGACCATAAATGGTCGACCGTGAAAAAGTCAACACATAAAAAAATGTGGACATGCACTAGGTCCATGTAGACAAAAGCAGTAGATTGACATGGAAATGGTTGACACAGGAAAAGGTAGACCTATCAACATGTATGTGTAACGTGTACCCTCGCTTCGCTTGCCATTGTTAATGATGATTAGATAATGACCAGAGAGACAATGAGTGAAAAGCGCAGGTTACGTAATGTGTCCGTAACCTGCTTACCCTTTATACCTAGCTACGTGCGAACAAAACGTAGCGCAGCGTAGCGTACCTTTTAATTGTATGTTATACACTTAAGAACCAATACCTTGATAAGAGATCCCTTCGCAGGACTTTGTCTCTAATTCTGCGAATATACTTTAAAGGACAGAGTCCGCAATGTACCTTATCGCTATTATGCGAATAAACAGACACGACCACTGAATAGGAATAAGGAGATTAGAAATCCATAAAAAGGTTTGTATTTAAGTCCCTAACGGACAAAAAGGGGGTTACAGAAATAAGAATAAACAGGTATAACAGGTAATACAATATACTAACAATGAATACTAAACAGACTCTACTAAGGGGAAAGAATACAGTTACAAGACACAATCAGCCAACAATACTTATAAGAATAAATACCATGAAAATGCAACCGTTTACCGTGGTCATCTAGTAAGCGAAGCGCAGTCCGGTCAGAGCTCACTATCGTTCAGGAATGAACTATAGTCCGGTAGGAAGGTCCAGGGAAAGTAGATGTGCCGAAGAGAGCGAGCCTGCTCCGGGTCGCCTATCTTATAGGGTCAGAAGGGGGAGGTCAAAGGCCATTCTCATTGGTCAGAGATCATATGTCCGGTCCACTGTGATTGGAGGTTAGACGCTGTACCTGGTCTGACCAGGTGCAGGGGAGTGAACTTTAAGAGTCCTTTGTTTGGTGGTTTCGGCGTCAGCAAGGATAAGAACCGGTTTGAGCTAGTTTCCTTTGTTAACTACTTACAACAGAAACTGTCTCTGGATTATGGATTATGTCCATAACTATCGGGCAATGTACATTGCGACATATTCGCAATGACCGGAATACTTCGCATAATGAACTGAGCGGAACGGTACTAAACACGATATAGACAGGTGTGTGCAGGGCTAACTAAGCTATGTGTGGCGTTCTAAACCTTTTAACTATATTTCATTTCGTGTAAGTGTGTTATTATGAATTTATGTGTGATAGTATGTCTACTCTTCTGGTCCACATTGTTACACATACTCGGGTATGGAAACTTTATTTGCGCAACTCTGCGAACCAAAATGGCGGCCATACTATCACAAAATGGCGTGTGTGTACCTAGACTTCAACAGTCCACCCTTTAACAGTAAATATAAAACTGTTACAATACAAAACATTTCACACGACAAAACAGAAATTCAT
Organism: Crinia signifera; assembly: GCF_055691185.1. NCBI lineage: Eukaryota > Metazoa > Chordata > Amphibia > Anura > Myobatrachidae > Crinia > Crinia signifera. The sequence goes on from NC_139227.1 coordinate 26,348,632, forward strand.
AATCCTAACAGAGAAATTGGGATACATGAAATACACATATAAGGGGAGTAAACCATCTGCTCTCGGCCGATCCAGGATCATGGACAAACGATGGGCCGCATTTATCGAACAATCTACTCAGGGTCACGAAGGATAATGTACAATTTAGGGATAAAAATAAAAACAGGGGTGGTTACAACATATACACGTTCACAAATATGGCATCCTTTGGTAGGTATTGTTTGTGACAACAGACCCTTGAACTCTTTGTTGTCTCTCTTTTTGGTATGCTTTTAAGTATGATGGTATTAAAACATCCGATCCTGGGTAAGGTGTCAAGTTTATAGATTCTACCTTAACCTAAGCTGGGACGGGTAACACACTCTCAGAACTCTGTATCGTCCGTCCAATGCCTGGCAGCAGGGCGGCGGCGGTATCCTTGCTTTTGAGGATAAGAACGGATAGTGGGGGGGGAGACAAGAATAGGACCCACAACAATAGAGAAAACTGAGAAAGGAAAAATTTTGTTAGTGATCCTTTCAACCTGTTACCAGTGGGGTGTGTCACAGTCCCTTTTTGTAGCTTGTACAGGTTGCTTGACCTTAGCTGCTCTCCAGTCCTCCCGAAATGGTGCCTCTTAGCGATTTCTTTCTTTCGCCCTCGAGTGTAGGGACCTTCCGGTTTTCAGTTCTTTCGGCAGTAGGACGAACGTACCCGAATCTCTCTCTGCGACTTTGTTATTGAGGTAGTGCTGGTCAACAAGATCTGGGGTGGTCCTTTCCAAAGGTCTATCAAGCAACCTGTATATGGCAAAGCAGGGGAAACAACAACAACATCTCCTGGTTCATGGTTATGACAGTTCACAACAGGTGTCAACAAAGTCCTTTTGCTGCAGTTTTCCAGGTGTGGATACATCACTTGCATTTGTGGTCTAGGATCTCCTTGTGGGATTACCATAACCTGTGGCTGCCCGCCAAGCAATGTTTCGATGGGGACCAATGAGGTGGAGTTCTGAGAGTGATTTTACTACTACAAAAAGAGATTATGGGGTGTACCATCAGTCCCTGAAGGTTAACACATGACTTAAACCTTTTATATATATTTGCATACTCAAGGGTGTTTCTGGGCTGCCATATCTATACACACAAACGTCAACATATATATATATATATATATATATATATATATATAAATATAAAAATAAATAAATAACTTAAATGCTTCTAGAGTGGACTGTACAAAGCCAATTTTGTATTACCTGCAGAGGATCCTGCTGGAGGAGGGATGTGGAGATGGCTCTGTGGGAACAGCCGTTGCAGTTTGTTTCCCCCAGACAAGTAAGGCATGATTCTGTCGTCTTACCTGTCTGTGGGCACACCAGTAATTTTGGACTAATTTTTCCACATACCTTCCCTGTCAAGATAAGTCAGGCCATGGGCTATCTCTGTCCTGACAGTTTGGCATGTTCTTAGAGTCACTGGTTTACCTTGTCCATCTTTCTATTCCTGTCCACATCCCTTCGGCTTCCAGACTGCTTCTCCTGCAGGGGACACAAATCTTGTATTACTATGTGAATATACTGACATTTATAGGGGGAACACAAACATTATCCGCAGAGCGCATGGCTCACCCAGCTGCCTTGCCAGCATGTTCATCATCAAGTGACACTGAATCCTCATTGAAGATGTGGTTTTTACACTTGATAACAGCCACTCTGTCCGGCAGCTGTGTGACGGTCAAGAATCTTTTAAACTTACAACGCTTGCGCCACTGGAGTGCCAGCTACTGAAACAAAACATCTGAGGCGCCATAGGGCCTAAGATCTTTTGTATTACCCCAACAAACATACTTGGAGTCAGCATGAATATTGGCTGTTTTTCTCTCAGTTCGCAGTACTATTAATGAGACTGCTGCTGCTGAGTGAGACGTCCAATGGGTTCAGCCTCTACTATGCCTTTTCCATCTATTACGGTATAGCCAGTGTACAATTTTCCCTCTCGGTGTTGTGGAAAGAACGGAAAAAAAAAATGAATGACCTCTTCCAATGGGTTGTTACCACCCTTTGGGGGCATGCTGCAAAAGGTCTGATTCAAACATGTCATGCAATCATATTCGTCTCGGCTCCCACTAAATTCCACCATTCCAGCAACCTCAGCACCACTCCACCCTTTGTGCCTTTTGCGGGCACACCTGGTAAGAGTGTTGCTGGGTTTACAATATTACCCATTTTACATGGTAACATCAATGCAAGTTCCCATTTAGTGAACTTGGCTGATGAATATTTTTTTTTTTTTTTTCACATGTTTAGGCAGAATTTTAGGAGTGTCCAGACTATATGAGGAGCATAAACAGTTAAAACACACCCCAACACCACATTCTCAGTTTTGTTTACCAGTAGTGCTATGGCGACTACACTGTGTAGACAAGTATGAATGTGCTTAAGTAATAGGGTTTAATTGCACACTGCAGTACGACATTGGTCAGGCTGGCATCACCAGGTTTCTTACGTCACTATATCTGTCGCCCCCTCAGCAGGTCTAATATTCTAAATCACATGGTCTCTTGTGTCAGTTTTACCCATGGCAAAAAGCTGTAATCAGGCCTGTTTGTGAAGACATGGGTATTGTGATTGCACCTATTTATATGTAAATGCGTTTTACAACCCTTTTCATTCTTTGTAGAAGGGGAATGCTTTGTGCATTACTTGGACTGCTTTTCACAAGATGGTGGCTGTGGTTGCCCTGGGTAACATTAGGAGTAATGCTTAAAGTTATTGAGACTTTGTTCAAGATTTACTGAAAAATATCTCTATTGTGACTACTCGCTTTACAGGGTACCGCATATTCACAATGGTATTTCTCTGCTGGGAGTGCGACAGATTCTTCGAACTATTTATCTATGATTTGTGGGTTTCTGGAACAAAAGGGTAGGGGAAGGAGAAAAAAATTGGAAAAAGAGAGAGAGAAAAACTCAAAAAGGGTAGAAAATATCAATGACAGTAATGTGTACATTTATTTTCAACCGAAAATTTTTCTTTTATTGTTTTATGACGCCAGGATTTAGCACTATGGGGGAATTGGCTCTCAACTATTTGGTTCTTACCCTTTTCAACTCCTGTTCTGCTTCTTAAGCCCTCCCTTTCTTTCTGTTTCCCAGTGTGGTTGGGACTATGGGCTGTGTCTAGGGGTATTTAGCTAAAAGTTCTCTTTTGGGAACCTTGTTATTTCACTGGGTATTTTTCCCAGCTCAACCTCAGGTTTCGAATAGTGAAGCTGTACTTTGGGGCGCTATACTTTCTGTTTTTAACAGGGTTTCTATTGAAGCTATGGTTGCCATTGATCCTGTGTCCTTCCCATCTTTAGTTCAAAGGGAACTCGGTATTTGTGCTGTAGTTTTTAGCTACCTTAGATGGATTTGACTCTATAACAGTGGAATACAACATTAGCCTCTGAGGACTGTCCAGCATATCTTGCACTTCTTGTGTAAGATTTCTAGGAGTGTCCAGAAATACCCCATCAGGGGTGTAATAGATGACACATCCCATTTTACATAGTAAATCTCTACCCAGGCGGTTAGTCGGGCCGCTGCAGCCAACAGAAAAGAGTGTTTGGTATGCAGAGGCCCGCTTGTAACATCTGCTGGTTTCGTCAGTGGGTAATGCTGTATTTTTCCTGTTACCCCACTTGCTGCTACTAATTGCTTGACACAACCTAGACCAGGAGGGAATGTTGTTAACGGGTTAGGTACAAAAAAAACTTTATATTTAAACTATTCCACTTACCCATATCTGAGGCTCCTCCCTCAGATATTGTCTTATGTTACCTGGATGTGGGGTGTATGTGTGTCCTACTCCCTGTTTGCATATATGTGTCATGCTTAGGGCGGCGTTGGCTACTAGGTGGGGCTACGGCTATGTGTTGAGACCTACCTGTCTTCTCCCATTGTGTCTCTCAGTTACTTACATATGTGTTATGTTTTCTATGGTTATTTACCCTGCAATGTCTGGCTATGTGTCCATTGTTTCCACATTTGAAACATACTATTTGGTTTTGTCTTTCTGTCATAAATCGTTTGTCCAGATCAACAGCAGATTTCTTTAAAGTGTGTATTGACATCTGTCTGCAGTTGGGGTGAATGGTTTCTAGGTTGGTTCTCAGATTTTTCCTAAGACCTTGTATCAGCACAGAGACAATCCCTCCCTTAAGATGTATGTTGTCCCTGTGGCCGGGGATACCAGAGTGTTTTGGCAACACCTGTAAAGCACGGTTGAAATATCCGCTGGTGGACTCACCATCTTTCTGTGTGATGGTGAACCCTAAGGTATTTTCAACTGTCCCTGGGAAATATACACCCAATTGTATATTTATTAGGCGTATATTTTCCTGGTTGCCCTGTTCAGTTAAGATCTTATCGCCCTCCACACCACTGTCTCGAATGAACTTCTGGACATCTATATGTGAAGGGAGGCAAGCTCTCAACATGTTTCGCCAATCCTTATTGGTGGGCTCATCTGAATTTCCTCGCTCCCTTACAAATTTCTGACACTTTGCCAGATCTTTGCTGGGATCAGGGAAATTTTTGATGATTGAATGACGTTCCAATCGTGTCCATGTATTGTGCATGTCACTATCCTTTACAGGCATTACCTCATCCCCGCCTCCCCGTCCACAAGGAGGTTTAACTGTGTGCAGAGGGTGGATCTGTATCCCCCCTGCACCATTGGACAACATCCCAGGAGCAACTATCTCTGTGCTGTGTTGTGTGTACTTACCTGTGTCTAATACTATGCTGTTGACATCAGCCGTCTCCTCCTCCTGTGCTGGGACCCCAGCAGTGGGTTGCACCTTTTCCTCAAGCATGTTAAGGGCATGGGAGACGGCCAGTGCCAACAGCTGCTCGTTCTCCTCTCGGGTTTCCTTATAAGGGGGTAAGACAGGGTACAAGTTAGTAACGGATACATTATTACTTATGTCTTTCTTATGAGTCATTAACCCCTTCGGCACATATGGGGGTGGGGGAGTTGATTCTATTGCGGCAACGGTTGCATTTCTATTGTGGCTGATTGTGTCCGGTATTGCCAGATCTTTGATTCCCCATTGTTCCTGTCCTTCCTTCTGCCACAATTTAAGAATATCTATATGCTTCACTCTCTCCTTACGGCTGGAGAGTAGGCATATTTCATCTTTTACTGCCGATAAGATTTCTGGATCGAAGCTACCAACACTGGGAAATTCTAACTTGCTGCCTTGTGTCATTTTTCTCCATTTATTTTGATAAACAACTGCGAGTTCACCGTGCTTCCTGCACATAATAAAAGCAGCCGATCCTCTTGGCCGGCTTGCTTCCTCCCTATCCTGCACGTTATCACAGCGTGACCCGTTATTACCCATAGTTACAGGAATAAACGTTCACAGCTTAATAGATATCGGTGGGTTATTACTTATCTGAGAGCTCCCCAAACACTCACTTCTACAGCTTCCTAGAACATCCCACAGTCAAGCAGGTGCGAAGGATACGAGGTATGATACTCAATCACCAAGTCTTTCAACTAGCAGCGAACTTCTAGCCAACTTGCTTGGCGCGGCACAATTTTTCCAGGGTATAACAAACTTGCTTTCCTATACCCCCAAAAATCGGATTTCTAAAGTAGCTAATCGGAAACAAGTGCGTTCCGATATATCTTCTTGTACCCTCCTAGCGGAATTAATTCCACTGAAGGGGCAGTTCCTATGGGCACGTCGTCACGTGAACCCGGTCCTAACTGGACTGTCCTACACTGGACTACACTGCGCTGAGTCGTGCCGTCACACACCCGTTCGCCTCAGTTATGTTTCACACTGGGCGCTAGTTACACCTTGGTCTTATGCTTATTTTTGAAATATTTCTGTACAGAAAATTTTCCCAGGCCGGTAGCTTTTCACTAGATTCTTATGCAGGTATAAATCCCTTATAATAAACTATAGGAATCTATTAAAATAATGCTTGAGTTGCTTGCTTATGAGAAAATGAACAAAAAGAAAAAAAATTATTTTCTTTTATTAATCACTGCTTTATTCGCAGTATATTACTATACTGTTTAAATAAAGCTAGTGGTTTATTACTGTTCACCTCTTAATTCCTATGTGTGCTGCATGTGCAGTACCAATGAACAGCCACGTGTGTACGTGCGTTGTTCACAGGCCGCCGATGAATCGGCCACCCACGTGTTCTATAGTGTATTTGCAAGGTTGCGCTCGGGTTTCGCTATACGCAGTAATTGCGCTTGAATGTGGAATAAATCCCTTAACTCTGTCCGAGAGTTACGTATCAAGATGCGAAATAAATCCCGTACTTAATCCGTAAACCACGTACAAAGATGCGAAACTTTCCCGATGTGGGCACGTGCGCGCTCACCTTGCGTAATACACAATAGACGCTTTACGTTACTGCAAAAGGGCCAGGACTTGTCGCCACGTGGCGTGGTCCCTGTTTTTGCGGTAACTAACAATAAACAATTATAGTTTTTGCACAGAGGGGATCCTCTATGTACTATAATAAACACAGATTCCACGTGTGCGAACCTTATCGCACGTGGTACATATACTGTAATAAACAAGCAACCCAAGACACTATACCCCGTTAAACTACTTGTGGCAGGCAGAAGTACAGTTTACTAAACATTTAGGTATGATATACTTTAAAACACGTGGCTTTCACCCATTGTACTCCGGGTTCAGCGCTAGCACTTCCCGAACCCCGCACCGCCGCGGACCCGGCCTATCCAGCAATGGATAATACTTCCACCCTTTTGCTGGTATAGGTCGGGTCGCACGCCTGGTACTGAGTTCTGGAATGTGGAGCGGACGGACGTGCCCCCAATTGTTAATGATGATTAGATAATGACCAGAGAGACAATGAGTGAAAAGCGCAGGTTACGTAATGTGTCCGTAACCTGCTTACCCTTTATACCTAGCTACGTGCGAACAAAACGTAGCGCAGCGTAGCGTACCTTTTAATTGTATGTTATACACTTAAGAACCAATACCTTGATAAGAGATCCCTTCGCAGGACTTTGTCTCTAATTCTGCGAATATACTTTAAAGGACAGAGTCCGCAATGTACCTTATCGCTATTATGCGAATAAACAGACACGACCACTGAATAGGAATAAGGAGATTAGAACTCCATAAAAAGGTTTGTATTTAAGTCCCTAACGGACAAAAAGGGGGTTACAGAAATAAGAATAAACAGGTATAACAGGTAATACAATATACTAACAATGAATACTAAACAGACTCTACTAAGGGGAAAGAATACAGTTACAAGACACAATCAGCCAACAATACTTATAAGAATAAATACCATGAAAATGCAACCGTTTACCGTGGTCATCTAGTAAGCGAAGCGCAGTCCGGTCAGAGCTCACTATCGTTCAGGAATGAACTATAGTCCGGTAGGAAGGTCCAGGGAAAGTAGATGTGCCGAAGAGAGCGAGCCTGCTCCGGGTCGCCTATCTTATAGGGTCAGAAGGGGGAGGTCAAAAGCCATTCTCATTGGTCAGAGATCATATGTCCGGTCCACTGTGATTGGAGGTTAGACGCTGTACCTGGTCTGACCAGGTGCAGGGGAGTGAACTTTAAGAGTCCTTTGTTTGGTGGTTTCGGCGTCAGCAAGGATAAGAACCGGTTTGAGCTAGTTTCCTTTGTTAACTACTTACAACAGAAACTGTCTCTGGATTATGGATTATGTCCATAACTATCGGGCAATGTACATTGCGACATATTCGCAATGACCGGAATACTTCGCATAATGAACTGAGCGGAACGGTACTAAACACGATATAGACAGGTGTGTGCAGGGCTAACTAAGCTATGTGTGGCGTTCTAAACCTTTTAACTATATTTCATTTCGTGTAAGTGTGTTATTATGAATTTATGTGTGATAGTATGTCTACTCTTCTGGTCCACATTGTCACACATACTCGGGTATGGAAACTTTATTTGCGCAACTCTGCGAACCAAAATGGCGGCCATACTATCACAAAATGGCGTGTGTGTACCTAGACTTCAACACCATGCTTCAGGAACTTAACCGTTCCCAATTGTAGTCCACATCGATCATAAAGTATGAACTACTGTGGTTCTCTTAAGGGGAAAAAAATTGTGAAAGACTCACGTCGAACTTTTTATGTGTCAACCATTGCCATGGCAACTCATTGCTTGTGTTCACCTCTTGTCAATGTCGCCCTAGTTCATGCCGACCTTTTCACCATATCGACCAATAGTGGTTGACCTAGACCCTACATAACAACCGGGACCACTTTCTATGCAATGTATTTTTCTTGCTTCCCTACACTGACTTGTCCATTGGTTCTTCTTTTTAGAATCTGTTTATGATCTTCTCCCAAAGGAGCTGCAGTTGCCCTCTTCCCGAGAGACGTCTGTCACCCCAATGAGTCAAACAAGCGGAGGCGAGGCAGGGTCGCCTCCCCCAGGTGTTATTGCTGCTGGTAGGCATCATTTCATTTATTCTATTTCTTTGCTTTTTGTTTCTTCAGTCAATATGCCATCATTTTTACCCACTTTCCCCGCTGGCTTAAATGAACAGTGCTGTTAAAGTTGAGTGCGCCATATCGCCGTTCCTGTTCAGTTATAACGAACAAATGCATGCTGGTACAATGTGTGTTAAGGGGGTGGCTAATGTATTACATTTGGTGGCCCATCTAGTCTGCCCAATTAGCCTACCAGAATATTTCTGGATTGTGGGAGGAAACTGGAGTAACCGGAGGAAACCCACGCAAGTACAGGGAGAATATACAAACTCCACACAGTTAGGGCCATGGTGGGAATCGAACCCGTGACCTCAGCGGCATTAATGCTAACCATTACACCACCATACTGCCCATATGCTGTTGTATTGCCCACTAACAGCAATTTCTTTCTAGAATTGCCACGTTCGCCCGTTGTGTTTTTACGTCTCAATAAGATCAGTCGCGATCCCTATGTTTAGATTGCAGCCATGTATCAAGACGGGCATTTGTCACTGTTTCTACAAATGAAGCCAATCCCAGCAGCATATGCTAAAGCTCTCACGTAAAGAGTGCCCATACCTAACACCGCTATAACTGAGCAGTTTGGGGCGGTCTATGAAGCATAGAAACGGATGATGTTGTTCGTACTGAATGTGGCACATATACTTATGTTTATATTAAGTTCACCTTCGGACGTGCTGACATTTGTTTATGCTAAACTCTTTTTCCCACAAACTGTAGTAAGAGTGGGCAGCCTATTCCGCAGGTCTAGTACTCAACCTCATGTTTATAAATAACGTTTTGGGCAACAGCCTGCCCCCCCCCTCCCCTGGAAGCCAAGAACATATCTGGTCTGTGGTCTCCTATTAATTTATTTACTAGCGACACGGAGTGATCTATAAAAGACGAAACTCTGGCACAGGGTACGAGATGGAACGGAATCTTGCATACGCCTTATTTACATACAGCTCCGTCATTTCACAAATCCTTTACATGAAATGTAATACTTTACAGCACTGCTCATTGTTCTATCCTTGCCAGTAATATCCCTCCAAATCTGTGGTTTTATTGGGCTATGCCAGGCTGATACATTCCAATACATTTCAAAATAAATAGTATTCTGATGTTAAAAAAAATCATATATATGTATATATCAGATGCACCAAATATGTGTTTTTGTTTTTTTTTGTTTTGTTTTTTTTCATAACACAATAAGCCCACAGATACAAAAAAATGTTGTTGTTTTTTTTTTTTTGTATTGCTTGCACTTTATAAAAAGAAATGTATTACGAATAGCCTAATTCATTACATGGAATTGTATTGCCTGTTGCCTCCACGCTTTCAGCTAATCAAACCCTGTTTGGTGTAAGCTACAAATACCGAATCTTGTTGATATTGGCTGCGGTTAGTGCTGGTAATTAGAGATTACGTTTATCAGTTGTGGTTATCACAGAATGTGGAAGGGACGATTAACCTACTGTATCAGTCGTGACATTTTAGCATTATGGAACAGCTTAATTTGAGTTTGCAAGGGGGGGGCAGTGATTAAAACGTCAAGAAAGTATTCCAGTTGAGATAAAACAAATAAACGTGAACCGCTTTATGCCTTCACTCACTGTAAAAGGAAATGATGACCTTGGTAGTAAGGGATCTGGAATGCATTTTGTTTGTTGTTTTTCCAGACAGAAAAGCGTTGCCATATCCGCTTTAAGTAAATCTATTTAGGATATACTGCAAAATATCGATTTATTATTACCAGTTATTTATATAGCGCACACACATTCCGCAGAGCTTTGCAGAGAATATTTGAACACTCACATCAGTCCCTGCCCCAGTGGCGCTTACAATCTCTTATCCCGAACACATGTACACGCACACACATTCATTCTAGGGTTAATTTTTGATTGGAGCCAGTGAACCTACCAGTGTATTTTTTGGATTGTGGGAGGCACCTGGAGGAAACCAACGCATGCGCACGGGGAGAATATACAAACTCCGCACAGTTAGGGCCATGGTGGGAATCGAGCCCATGACCTCAGTAATGTTAACCATATATATATCCAGTTATATTCTTTTTAATCATCCTGAGTGGCTCAAATTGGTGACCTTGTCTGTATAGCATTGGATACACCAAAGAATGCATATTATATCGGATGTTCCAGCGTTATCTTTCTGCCTGGGCTCTTGTTACCTTTTTTCTCGTTGTCTTGCTCCAGTAGCACATTTTTCTGTGAAGATTTCGAATTCTTTATGATTGTTAGTAGCCACCTGAGAAAATATCACAGAGAGAAACTCTTGGCTGGTTGGATTGATATTGAAGGTTAAATAATTTGGAATGGCTTCATTTCCAGACCAGCATGCAGAAATAAAGTGTTTACTGTACAGTAGTTTGCATTCTGTGTTGTTTTAGTACTGTTTTGATAAGCTTTCTTTTGTATCAGGTTTTTTTTTTACTTGTTGTTTACCAGAATGTCTTCACTATTTCATAATATAATATATAATAATAACATTGTTTTAGTTAAGGGTTTTTAATGAAATTAAGAATACTTTTTGAATGTCTTTGTCCCTTTACCACAATTCCTTTGTTCATTCTAGCACCCTGCCTCTTCCAAAACCCATGCAGCCCCTCTTTCCTGCTGGGTTGTCACTTCATGCTGCTTGCACAGTGTGGTCTGTATTTCAGCACTGATGTGCAGACCACACTGTGCTAGAAGCACTACAGCAGAGAGCGACACCCCAGGCAGGGAAGAGGAATTTTATGGGTTTTGAAAGCTGCAGGGAGTTACAATGAACACCCCTCACAAATTCCATTTTGATAAATGCCTCGCCATATATGATGGCTTGGATAAAACCTCAAATTGGGGTCATGGTGGGTCTCAAAAGTCTAATTATATGACCAAGAGTAGGCGGACTGATACAGACAACACAATTGGGTGACTGGGTAAAGTCAGTGCAGTCTATGAGATGTAGATTGTGAGCAGAAGACTATAATAGTTTTATCAGATTAGGGCTAAGTGGTCATCTGTTTTGTAGTTTGAATCAGTGATGACCTCTCCACTTTTTATTGTAACGATCATTTTATCCCAGTTGGTTTGATATGACGACTTTCAGGCCATTGGTAACAAACAGTACAACTTAATTATGATCAGGGAGATTAAACTGTTGCATCCCAATAGCCTCCCTAGCCTATATTTTTATTAAGAATGATCAATAAAATTCCAGTGGCTGTTGACAGTCAAAATTCTGGTTAGTACTCATTTGCTGAAGATGGCGAAAACAAAGTAAAGCCCTGTACACACGCTAAGATTTGCTTTAGATTTGATGTTAGATTAGATTTTCTATTAGATCTGGCATTCGATCATCCCATTCGATTTGGCATTAGATCTGTACTTTTGCATTCGATTGGATTTCGATTTCACAATGTAGGCACAATGTACTCATTCGATTTACTGGATCGAATTCGAGATTTCCTTGGCTGCACAGTAGATTTTTCTATTCGATTTTGAGAAAAAGGGAGCGCGCATCGAATCGAATGCAGATCGAAAGTGTCCTAAAAACCATTCGATGTGGATTCGATTTTGCTTCTATAAGCAAAATCGAATCGAAAACAGGGAAAAATCTAAGCATGTGTACACAGCTTAACATTGCATTAGGGGTGGTTGGGTTCCTAGATGTACCATGCTTAAAAACTCTGGGTCTCCTAACCTATACTTTCCGATCCTGGGAATCCCATGCATGACCATCCACCCAGTCACTGAAGTTATCACTTATCCCCAATGGATATGCTAGGCCAGGGAGCTTTGGAAAGGAGATAAAGATGTTATAGGGAAGGGACAAAGTAGCTCTCTTCTGAATGGTAGAAACTGCAATCAAAATGCCATTCCAGATGTCTCATATAATGCGTAGCAAAATATTCATATTTAAATTCTGAACTTGTTACAAATATAGTTGCCGATCATATCCATACCCTATGGTCTTGGAAGCCCTACTCCTTCCATTATATCACAACCAGGACAGTCTGTAGCTTATTTTCTTCTCTCCATTCTCTAAGAGTACATCTTCACACCCACTTTGGATTTTTATGGTTCGCATAATCCAATAATAATTTGGAAGTTACATAGCATTGTATAGTTGCTCTGATTGAAATTTTTTAAAATAATAATAATACAAAAATAATAATTAAAATATATATATATATATAGATTGCTGGCCTTTGGAGTTGCAGGAAGGATTTTATCACTGTACACATAGTATTCATCTGCAGTTGTATATTGTCCTGGTGTCCTGTTGTAATCCCTAATAAGGGGTTCCCTATATAGGAATATCTCAATATTATTTATTCTTATTTTTATGGCCTATGGTGGTACTAAGACATAGTCCCTTATTCATCAGTTACTGACGTTGTCCCAGATGAAGTCCTAACGGACTAAACGCGTAGGGTTTTTCTATTGCCATATTTTGATGGAGGATTTGTAATAAAGTGAAATACTTCTGCAAACAATTTGTGGATAAACTGGACACCATGTATTAAGAGTGTTCAAACAAAGAAAAATAAGTATAGTGTTTTTAAACTGGAATCTTTTATTTGGTATATTTAGAAAATAATGATACACATTATTATATTGGTTATTTGGGTGCACTTATATGTACAGGTGTGTGTGTATATATATATATATATATTTGTAGAGAGAGAGAGAGAAAAGATGTTATTCCCATGTCGGAAAGATGTGTTCTCCACGATCAGGGGCACTGCCCAGTGTGAGACTATGGTATAAAAAGAGCAAGAAAGAAACACTATTAGACTTGAATAACTATGAAAGGCTTTGTGTTATTGAGCCAAGTAATATACGGGAAATTAATTTGATGTTTGCGCTCTCCTAAATCTGTCCTGCACACTTCCCGCTCTGACCTTTTTAGAGAAAGCAGTCGTTACTTAGGAGAGTAGCGCTGCTCTATCCTCAAAAAGTACGAAAAGCCAGAGATTGGATAAAGAAGCCTGCAAGATAACGGCCATGCTCTTCTGCAGGCTGCAGATTGGTGGTCTTGCACTCAGGGGCAAGGCTAGTGTTACCAGATAGCAGGCCAGCTTTTGCAAGTTAAGGTTTTTTTTTTTTGTCCTGTGACCATGCTCTAAATATATGGGATGTGTCGTTGAGACAACGGTAATGTTTCTTTAAAAAAAAAAATCTTAAAACAATTGTTTTTATAGATCTATAAAGGTTTCTTTAAATTTACTGTCCTAACCGCAGCCAATTACAAAGCACATGATGAGAAGGTGTGACTGGTTGATGGCGAAAGCTGAGGCAATAGGCCTTTGAATTTCTATGTTACAGACTAATTAGTCTAATATAAATGTGAATAAGTTATCATTAATGACAGTTGATATATATTTTTTTCTGTTTACCTGTGTCTTGTGGGGGGATGTGAATGTGGAAACTAAACATTTTCCGAATGAATGTTTTACTAAAACCATGATCAAATTGACCGAGAAATTCCATGTGATGATAGGAATGCTTTTTTTAAAAAATTTATATTTGCTGGGATGCTAGCTGTTTTTTCTCTATTAATACAGTTAACTTGCATTCTAGCTCGGCCACTCAGAGGCAGGCATCGTGTGGTGGGTTGTGTGACTATGTCTGTCTATCAATAGTGAAGACAAATATTGCCAGAGACACTAAACCCATCCAAACTCACCCAGGGTTGTAGGTCGGTCTCGATTTCAGACTTCTTCCTAAGACTTTTATTTATTTTATTTTTATTACTTTGTTTTTTTCATTTTCTTTTTTTTTTTCTGTTTTAAATAGTGGATTGATGATGAATGCTGGTATAATGTTCATTTGACAATGTTTTATTTTTTATTTCACTTCACACTATGACCAAATACATTTTACATGAGCACAGGAAAAAAATAAATAAATAAACAATTCGGAAAAAAAAAAGATTTGATTGCGGATTTGCGGCCACTTTGCTTGTTTGTAAATCAAAGGTAAGGGGTGACCCCAGTTAATATTTGCCATCCTGCCTTTCATGGTTATATGAGGCCTTAATTGTATGCCAATGGGTCATCTGGGGTGTGCACCCTTCTTTGTAGATAGTTGAACCAACTAATCTCCTGGTGACCAATGATATGCCAGAAGTTTCGGTTTCGCTGTCTAGTAGGGTCACTCTGTGATCAGGAAGGCTCCCATTGGTGAGATAATTACACCCATTAATTATAATATTTCCCTAACCTTTCTTACCCAAATAAATGGGCTTTTATCCCAGATAGTAATATTTTTCAATGCAATATATGAATTATGAAAAAAGGCCTAATTCTATTTGAACACTTGTAAAAGTCACTACAATACTTTGTCATGTTCTCTTGCTTTTAAAGGCACATGAATCTTGTGTACACTTTATGACGATTTAACAAGTAGAATAAATGTTCCCTTTCTTATTTGAGTAAAAGGTTTGGAAGCTCCCAAACCTTAATAGATCTGTACATGCACAGCAAAATGGTTTATGCTGGGAATAAGTGATGCTTTATATCCATAACATTACAATAATTCCTCTTGTATAGCGATGAACACAAATTGGGAGATATATTTGTAATAATATTGAATACATTTATGTCATATACAGTATACACACATACAGATAGAGCCATCCTCATCTAGCTCTTTAACAGGATTAAGTGAGCCAGAGCTGTCGGACGCAATCCTATGCTAATCCCCTACTGTATTGTTCTATGTATTGTGTTGCAGCTGAGAACAATAGGCCTTGGTGTGGGAGCCATGGCTCACCATGGCTATCCAGAGATGGCTAGTTGAAGAAGGCTCTATATAATATATGTATTACATTTGTCATCAAATTATTTATTATGTAAAAGTACCTTTAAATATTAAACAAATGTTCCTGAATTAAAAGTGAAACTATTTTTAAAATATGTGGGTAAAATTGCCTGAGCTGTGGGACTTCTAGTAAAAATGCCCTTATTTTTAAAGCAGACATCCTTTTACAAGGCAATACCAAGCTGGCCTTGCCTGGTAAACGATTGGCAATTTAAAAACATCTGCATTCTTGTCCGAAGGCATACTTCTGGCAAATCAGAACCTATTTTTTTTTTTTACTTTTTTTTTTTTAATCAACTATTTTTTGTTAATCAACTCTTACTTCCTCCTATTAGGAGTGATTTGTTACTCTATTTCATGTTGATGGGAAAGAAAATGTAAAGCTTTTGGTCTTTAGAAATGGGTTACTGCCTTCATGTTTCTAATCTTTTCAAATATTTTTTTTTCTGAGATAAGTGTTTTAACTGTTTAATTTGCCTTAATTAAACTTGTTTTCTCCATTGTTTTTCAAAATTATTTAGAAAATGGGAAATGCGTATTTTTGATCATTTCTGATGTAAATGGTGATACATGCTCTCAAAAATATATCTGTGCATACACTTAGATGTGTAAACTTTAATGCACTTGTACCAAATCAGACCAAAGTGGCTGCAAATCTGCTCCAGCTAAATTGCTTTTGATCTACTGTAAGATTGATAATGCAGCATTTTATTAATGCATGCCCGAAACACACACCGCACCTCTACAGTAATGTGATTTTCTTTTAAATGTGAATGCTTTGGAAAGTCACTGAATATTTTTTTATTATTATTTCTTTCAGCTGCAAAGTTAAATGATGTGTACAAACAGTGTAAAATGGAACTGATAATATACTAAATTTCTCACTGATAATTTGGCTTTCCTTTAAATGATCCTTTGAGATTTTCAATATTTCAATATAGGATTTTACGTTCAATTTATGGCCATTTTAGAACAAAATCTAAACTGATCATCAGAATGACCACTTTTTTGTAAATTTATAAGTAATAATGGATGTGTGCAAATGTAGTCTAGAAATCTGCGCACATTATAAATACTTTGACTGTTTAAATTTGCTCTTGAGGTTCCTAAGCCAACAGGCACCTTAAATACTGTAGCCTGAAAGTGATAAACTGCTTTCATTATGAAAGGTTATGAAACACATGGCATTAAGAACTTGTTTTTCAGAATTCTCCCTGTCCTTATTTGGAAAGCAGCAAATGATTGATTATCCCAATTATTTAACAAATCTTGAAAAGTGACCTCTTACTAGAAACTTCTCAGTGGTACTGCTCACTTTAAAAGTGAGTCTGAATAAAGCAATCCAGTGCCTTGTTGTGAATATGACCAATGCATTCTAGAGAGTGGTCCACATTCGTAGTTTGGAATTTATTGAAACAATAGGAAAAAAATTGTTTCCATGGGCAACACCCTTTCCTGTACCAATAAGATTTATTATTATTATAATTTTATTTATAAGGCGCCACAAGTGTTTCGCAGCGCCGTACAAAGGAACAATACAGGGAGACAAAACTTGGCATAACATTGTGCAGATGGACTAACTGAATATTATCTAGAAATGGATTATATCTCTGGTTGTTTTTTTTTTTTAGACATTTCAAAAAATGACCCCAAAGGAGACCAAATTAATCCGATTTCATTTGAATTTGACACTGGTACATAAAGCCATCTATAATTCTGTAAGCACCAGTGCTAGTGCAATTTGCTTGAGGTCTTTTCTGTTAGGGATTTTAGGGTTTAAACCATATCAGTTCCATTTTGCTAATAAATGAGTTTGTTTTATACTCTATTTTTTTTTCTTTTTTTTTTTTTTTAAATAGTTTATAACTGGAATACTAAGCAGCTGTTTCTCATTTATTTTCTCATATTTTTATTCCAGGATTTGCCTCTGAAGCAGGGAGTGTCTGCATTAAAAATGACCTGTAGTTCTCTGCTTCATAGGTTAGAAACTTATTTTAATATTTTGTGGCTACAGACAGTCCCACTAAAAAAAAAAAAAAAATTATAAAAAAAACAACTTTGTTTTATTTACTAATTGGCAATTTAACACACCTTTTTCTAAGGGGGTTATAATTTATTATTTATAGTTTTTTTTTCTGATTGGCCAAATTTAAAATATCTAAATTTTACCAAGGCAGTGAAGGTCAAATGATGTAACTTTATCTCCACCAGCTTTTATCGTTACAAAACTGACACGGTCAATAATGCTTTGATATTTAAGTTGACCTGTGTCCATATTGGCCAGAAAAATTCTCTTTTATTTTTATTTTATTTGTTTTCTTTTTATTTAACCAAATTTCAATTTATTTGGTGGGAATTAAAGTAATCGGATATATTTTTGAAAATAAATAAAATTAAATCACCTAATTCCATTGGGACTGCTGGCCAGTGCCGGTGAAAATGTGTGTATTTACTTTTGGATTGTACACTGCAGATGCTTCATCTTCCTCCTCTTCCACCATGGGCGGTGCTCGCAGTTCCTTTACCACCACTTCCAGTCCTCCTAATTACTCTACCTCACTCACCGACACCAAAGCTATGCAATCCTCTGCCTCGGGGGTAAGTAAGCCAGGGGTAAGTGAAAAGCTGTTAGCCAGTAATACGGGAAGCCAGCAGTCCGTGCCATTGAGATGGACGGTCCTAAACATTTCTCCACCCCCGGAAGACCTGCTGGATAGCAGTCAGATGTCCTGCCAAGATGAAGGGGGTGGAGTGGAAGAGTCTGAGCAGAGCTGCAACATGTGGACTGAAGACTCCACGTCCAATTTCAGCAACATGAGTTCCCATTCTTACAATGATAACACAGAGGTCCCACGTAAGTCACGCAAGCGAAACACGAAGCAGAGGCCCGGGACCAAACGTCGGGATTCCAACATGGACGTTTTTGATGCAGACAGCGCCAAAGCTCCACACTATGTCCTATCCCAGCTTGCCTCGGACAACAAGAGCAACAGCCAGGCTGGCAACGGGTTAGTATTAGTGCTGCCTACACTATCTCCCAATGTTCTGTTGTACCCTACTTTTACTACTCTCCTTTTTCTATTGAAAAACTTGATAGGTATCAGATCTAAATTTTTATAGTTTTAGCTCTCTCTATCAAGCTTATTTGCCATTAAAATGGTCCCACTACCTATCTTTACACAGTGGACCAATATTTATGAGAACACACCCTATCCTTTATCTGGTTATCAGTGACCTCATTGAGAAATAAAGTGACTGATTGTTGGTTCATTGCACAAAATGGCTGCCATACCTCAATGATCTAGCCAGAGGAATATAAAGACACCTCTCCGCAACAGTTGTTAATTTTAACCCAATCAAAGTGCCCTAGTTCCTGAACCATAGTGGTACCTTAGTTAATGTTATGCCCCATGGAAGTGCCGTAGTTAATGTTATGCCCCATAGTAGTGCCATAGTTTATTTTATGAACTAATATAGTGCATACTGTAGGTCACTACAGCTGCAAAATAAACTGGAGGGCATTGTACTATTATATAATATGAACTGTGAAATGCCCTCCTCTATTCTAGAAACCTTCAAACCTGATAACTTGACAGGGATACCCGTACACATTATGCCACCAATTCACATTATGACATAGTGTCCCCATTTAAAATTATGTCACATTACAGTGCCAACCGTTCAACCTTGCCACATTATAATGCCCCCACTTCATATTTTGCCACATTACAGTACTCCAGTTATTTATTTATCAACAGGTTTTTTTTTTTATATTGCACAGTTTTCCATTGCACTTTACAGTTTTTACAACAGTAATAAAACAAAACTGGGTAATAACAGACAGACATAAAGGTATGAGGGCCCTGCTCGCAAGCTTACAATCTATAGGGAAATAGCCACTGATACACAAGGATAGGTGATAATTATTGGTGGGCTGTATGATATTGTAACGAAGCATTGCAGACCAGAGGTCAGGAGGATGTCAAATTGAAGAATAAGAAAATACAGTATTTGAGGATTTGTGGATTGTATCGAGGGAATAATCGTGGGCATCGTGAGGAAAAATCGGGGCCATCGCATGCACTAAAAAATCGGGTGCGATGGTACCGACGCGATGCCCGCGATTTCCCCATAGGGAACAAATGGGAAATCGGGAGCATCGCGTCTGGACCATTTAAGCCTTTTTTAGCCGCATACGACGCGACCGACGCGATATTGACTTTTTTCAATGCATTTCAATGGGAAAATTGGGGGCATCGCGTCGGTCGCGTCGCAGACCACTAAAAATGACACCCGATGCCCACGATTGTGGCCGTGCTAGGAAACAAGTACCGAAATGAATGTTTAGGGAGGTTATGTGGAATGTGATAAGCTTGCCTGAAGAGGTAAGTTATCAGGCTTGAAGGTTTCTAGAATAGAGGAGTGCCTTGGAGGGCATTTCACAGTTCATATTATATAACAGTACAATGCCCTCCAGTTTATTTTGCAGCTGAACTCCCTGCACCTATGGTAGCTACGCCCTATTATATATTATAACACATGTAACTTTGACAGGAAAGGTCGGTGCCCCATAGCAACTGCAGTCCCCGCTCCTCTAGTAGCTACACCCTGTATATAACACATGTACCTGTGACAGGGAAGGTGGCTCCTCTTAGCTCTGGCCCCATAGCAGCTGCACTCCCTGCACCTATAGTAGCTACACCCCTGTATATAACACATATAACTGTGACAGGGAAGGTGGCCCCTCTCAGCTCTGGCCTCATAGCAGCTGCACTCCCTGCACCTATGGTAGCTACACCCTGTATATAACACATGTAACTGTGACAGGGAAGGTGGGCCCATGGTGGGCCCCTCTCAGCTCTGGGCCCCATAGCAGCTGCACTCCCTGCACCTATGGTAGCTATGCCCTATTATATAACACATGTAACTGTGACAGGAAAGGTGGGTACCCCTCCGCTTTGGGCCCTATAGCAACTGCAGTCCCCGCTCCTCTAGTAGCTACACCCTGTATATAACACATGTAACTGTGACAGGGAAGGTCGCCCCTCTCAGCTCTGAGCCCCATAGCAGCTGCACTCCCTGCACCTATGGTAGCTATACCCCTGTATATAACACATGTAACTGTGACAGGGAAGGTGGCCCCTCTCAGCTCTGGGCCCCATAGCAGCTGCACATACTGCACCTATAGTAGCTACACCCCTGTATATAACACATGTAACTGTGAGAGGGAAGGTGGCCCCTATGAGCTCTGGGCCCCATAGCAGTTGTGCTCCCTGCAACTATTGTAGCTACACCCCTGTATATAACACATGTAGCTGTGACAGGAAAGGTGGCCTCTCTCAGCTCTGGCCCCATAGCAGCTGCACCCCCTGCACCTATGGTAGCTACACCCTATACTATATGTTATGTAACTGTGACAGGAAAGGTGGGTCCCCCTCAGCTCTGGGCCCCATAGCAGCTGCACCTATGGTAGCTACTCCGGTACTTGTGTACTAGCACGGCGCCCATCGCATCGCAGACCATATCGCATGCGATGCGACGCGATATCAGCCGATGTTCTACAATGGCATACAATGCGATGGGATGCGATTATAAATTGTATAAGCACCCTAATGGGTGTTTACAATGCTTAAATGCACCCCCACGCCACCCCCCAAGTATAAACGTGAACCCGAAGCGCGGCGAGCGGCGGCGGTACGCGTCCTACGACCTTTTCATACCCCCAGTATCCACGTCGGCGTGGAGTTGATTTTATAAAGTGTGGCGAGCGCAGCGAGCCACCGAGCCCGAAGCGTGGCGAGGGGACGCGGATACCTTCACATACCTCACGGGCTTCACAGGTATCCGCGTCCCCTCGCGGGGCTCGCTGCGCTTGCCACGTGGATAGTGGGGGTATGAAAAGGTCGTAGGATGCGTACCGCCGCGCTTCGGGTTCACGTTTATACTTGGGGGGTGGCGTGGGGGTGCATTTAAGCATTGTAAGCACCCATTAGGGTGCTTATACAATTTAATATCATATATGGGTCAAAATCGCATCGCATGCCATCGGGTGTATGGCATGCGATGAGATAAAAAATCGGGCGACTAATTATCGTGGGCGCCGTGCTAGTACACAAGTACCGCTACTCCCTTTAACTCTTATGGGGAAAGTGTCCCATTGCAGCTGAACTCCCTGCACCTATGGTAGCTATGCCTTATTCTATAACACATATAGCTGTGACAGGGAAGATAGCCAGCCCCTCTCAGCACTTGGCCCCATAGCAGCTGCTCTTCCTGCATCTAATTATGGTCATTGTGTTTAGGTGATGGGTACAATTTAATTTCACTTTTACTGAATAATCAACCTGTGGGTGTTTCTGTACTTTATTGCTACTGGATTTTAGTAGTTAGCTATCGTGCTTCATTAGTTAGGATTACTAGTAATCCATTCTGTCATTTGATAAGATGATGGCTTAGTTTTTGTACTTCAGTAATCTCCAACAAGCAGTGGCATTCTAACACAGAATCCTATAACTGAAGCAACATAGTCATACTACGCTAGGCTTCCTCCACGGAGTTGTGGAATGATTATAAAACTTTCATTTTTGTCTTCGAAATAAGGTCGTAACCCTCTTCGATGTTATAACATAACACACCCATTATAATGTGGACTTTCATTCCTGGGGAGCATCTCTTGCTAAAAACTGTTCATTGACTAAGCAAATAGTAATCAATGTTTAAATGCATTTTAAAAATACTACTTTGCAAACAAGATCTGCTTTCAATATGTTCTGTTTCCCAGACATCTTCTGAAGTAATTTCTCGGCTAGGGGATTTCATGGCGATTTGGCCAGTAGGTGGCAATGTCTAGGATTACTTATTTAGGGACATGGCAGCACTTGCTAGCGCAAATTTGTAGACATGCATAGTGCATAACTTGCATTAGTTCTTCAGTCATTGGGTCGACATGAAATGGTTGACATGAGTTAATCATGTTTTTCCCCCCAAAAAGGTGGTTTTTCATACAATATAATAGTGTGCCGAACGTAGCAAGGCGCCGTGCCCGAAGCATGGCCAGCGAAGTGAGCCATGCGAGAGGTTGCAGTACACTGATACAGTGTCCATGTCGACTTTAGTCAACATAGACACCAAAAAAAAACATGAAAAACTCACGTCACCCTTTTCCATGTTGATCTCATGCTTATGTCAACCTGATGACCATGTCGACCTAGTCAATGTTGACCTATCGTGGTCGACCTAATGACTGCTGACCCATACCCACTTAGGGCAAGGTGTATCAAGCATCAAGCAAGGTGTATCAAGCATCAAAAAGTTATAAAATGGAGAGTGATAACCAGCCAATCAGCTCCTACCTGTCATTTTTCAAACCCAGCTTGTAACATGGCAGTTAGCAGCTGATTGGCTGGCTTCTGTTGTATCACTTTTTGAAGCTTGAAACATCTGGCCCTTAATTTGCACCTTCATTTGCAAGAGATTCACTTACGTCTTACAGAGATCAGTTTTAGGTTTCTTGTTAAATGTGTAGGGGCCATCTTTGAGCTGAAGTTGGGAAGTGACAATGACAGCATACCACTCTGTACAGTAAGAAACCAATTATAATGTGCTTTCCGTTATTTTATTTTCAGTTTATGTTTCTTTGCCCCATATGACTGTACTGCTTTGCAAAGTAAGAGCTCTCAGCCTGTCTCCTCCATAGATTCACGATATTTTGTAATATTTACCTCAAGTTTTTGTCAAGAAGCGAGGCAGCCATTTTGTGCAACTAAAAACAAATATTCATAAGAACGCCGCCGTTCCAATTACCAGCAAAATTGTGACTTCACTAAGGCTAGGTGCACCACCATTGCATTAACCGGCGCTGCGCCTCATGCCTCATCATTGATACATTGTGGATTGATCGGCTGCATTCTCAGGGATATTCTTTGAAAGACAAAACATCGCAAAATGGTGACTTCTATTTTCTGTAAGGGAAAACCGCACTCACAAGTGCTTAGTGGCAGTGACTGGCAACCATGCAAAAATAGTGGTGTGCTAAATGTGAATTCTAACAGATAATACCTTGTTGTATAGATGAGAGAGCCCCCCCCCCCCCTACTCCATTGGTTCTGTCTTTACACCCTGAATTCTTACTGCATTTGATGAACCATCCAGGCAAGGGGCTTATTTTCTCCTGTTTAATTCAGAGCATCGGCGCCTCAGAAGGGAGGGAAGAAGAGCCCGTTGCTGTGCGAGCAGTTTCCATGTAAGAGCGAGGGGAAGGAGCTGAAGATAGTGGTGCAGCCGGAGACGCAACATCGCGCCAGATACCTGACAGAAGGAAGCCGTGGCTCTGTGAAAGATCGTACGCAGCAGGGATTCCCTACAGTAAAGGTAGGTGCAGTTACGTCTTTTGGCAGGCACCCTTCTGTGACTTTTTGCAAATACCGCCACAAAGTCCTTCTCAGGTATACATTTTTACCTATGAATGCATAATGATTGAGATGCCCAATTTCAGTGTCCACAGAGGCTTTAATACTGGCTGGACATGACCTTCTTATCAGCATTGTAGGCCCTGGGCAAGTCCATGTACTGGAGCCAATAACCACCCGTTCTCAAGAACCAATTAAAAATATCCTGCCCCTCTTGGGGTCCTGCGCAGCCTCTCCACATGCTTCCATACAGTGAGTGGCTATCAGCACTCCTATTGGTGGATAGCTCCAGCCACCCACCAATCCCTGCAGCTTTTTTTTTTTTTTAAGTTCTGCTGAGCTTCAAATACAGATTCCGTTGCACACAGATGTGCTAGTGTCGCACATCACATTTATCGGTGCAGACTTTTTTTTTTTGCTGGCATTGTGATAAAGATGTACATATATAGGAATGCTGAGATGTACAGGAGGCCTCTGAGTTGTACATGAAATAGTAGCGTGATTTGTCAACCACCCATAATGTATGTTCCTAACTCTCATTAGCAAGGGACATTCATGTCAGACTCTATTACTCTGTTCCAGCTGGAAGGTCACAATGAGCCTGTGGTGCTTCAAGTGTTTGTAGGCAATGATTCCGGCCGAGTGAAGCCGCACGGATTCTACCAGGCCTGCAGAGTGACTGGGAGGAACACGACTCCCTGCAAGGAAGTGGACATAGAGGGCACCACAGTCATAGAGGTCATGCTTGACCCGAGCAACATGATGTCTCTAGCGTAAGTAACTTATCCCCCCCTACGTTGCTGTGCCCCTGCGTGATGCTTGTGTTGGCTTTTATCTGAAATGCAGAAATACCAGATCTTTATCAGTATCGGTCCATGTAAAGAATGTAGACTTTCCTGAAATCCTGTACTGAACGAAAATTCAAACAGTCATCCTGAATATACCTGTTTTTTTTTCTTTTTTTTGAGAGATACTTTGTGCAAAAGTTGTTGTAGGTGATTTTTTTCTCTCATACCCCTTTCATATCGCACCTAATAACCGGGTTCATGCCGGTTTCTTGCCGGTTCGACCTGGTAATTGGCGCGATGTGAAAGGGGTTACTGGTCAGCTAACCGGTAGCAACACGGCAATACGAACCAGGTAAAAATAAGGATTCTTAAGGTGGGCATATATCGAGCCGATTTGGACCGATTTCGGCCGATTGCGATCAATCGGCCTGTTAAATTGGACCAAATCGTTTCTTCATGACATGGCGTCGGGTGCAATGCGCGGTCCCGTGCGTATCGGACCCGGCACCAGGGGTCGGACCGGCGGGACATAAGATCCGTCGCAATCGGACCCATCAGTGGCACATTGCGGGTGGTTTTTAGCACCTGCGATGTG
Organism: Crinia signifera; assembly: GCF_055691185.1. NCBI lineage: Eukaryota > Metazoa > Chordata > Amphibia > Anura > Myobatrachidae > Crinia > Crinia signifera. Next base: position 26,373,741 of record NC_139227.1, read on the forward strand.
TCGGGTCCGATTTAGGTGTGTGCAACCAGCAGTGGGTCCGTGCGGCGGGGGCGGGCAGTGGGGCACCTGGGGCAAGCAGCTCCTAGTGGCAGTCGGCGAGCAGCAGATGGCGGTGGGGTCGGGCAGCGGACCTTCCAAGAAGCGGCAGCGGCTGGGAGCTACGGTAGCGACATTTGCCTTCCATCTGATTGGCTGAGAGAATTCTCTCAGCCAATGAACATCAGGCCAGTCACTTTAAAATTCTGCATCCCGCCCCAGCTCCCGGCAAATGTCGCTACCGTAGCTCCCAGCCGCCGCCGCTGTTTCTTGCTAGGTCCGCTGCCCGCCCCCACCACCATCTGCTGCCCGTACCCCCCTAGCAGCTATGGGGAGTCGGGACCACATAGTTGCATTTTGCACCCATCCAAATCAGGTACATGTGATTTCCATGCGATCAAATCGCATGCAGATCGCATGTGAAAAAAACGTACATCAAAAGCAAAATCGGACTAAGACTCCCAGGGGAGGCAGCAGAATTTCAAGGGAAAACTAGTCCGATTTGTGGTCAGATAAATCTGGCTTGATGTATGCCCACCTTTAACGGTTCGTTGCTGTGCAGTGTGAACGTGTTATATGGTGTCGAGTGACCCGTATCCCATTCACACTATGGAGGAGGCAGTGCTTGGAGCAGCGCCAGCTCTAAGCGTTGCCTCCTCCCCCGATGGCACTCCGCCGCCCCCCACATGATGTCAGCGAACCAGTTCTAGCTAGCTGAACAGACCGCACATGCACAGTCACACCGGGACTGAGCCGTTTCAAAGTCCCGGTGCAACCCTGCATTTGCGGTCAAAAGCAGTATTATTGAGTTGTATGATCAGTATATATTGCAGCCAATCACAGCACTGGAACCAGTGACATTGTAACTCTATCAATTTCCCATGATGTAGTCATAACTGTTCGTTAAAACCACACAACTGTCCTCTGCCAAAGCTCACAGGCAGTTAGTATGCTTTAGATCAGGCATGTCCAACCTTGGCCCTCCAGCTGTTGGGAAACTACACATCCCAGCATGCCTTGCCATAGTTTTAGAATTCCCTAATAGCAAAACTGTGGCAAGGCATGTTGGGACTTGTAGTTTCACAACAGCTGGAGGGCCAAGGTTGGACATGCCTGTTTAAAGTAAGGGTAATTGGAGAATTCGCAATGCATAGACCAGTAGTTTCCGCTTACAGTCCAGTGCATGTTTTCCATACCATCCTTATTATCACAAGTGAGATCATTAACAACATCTGTGGGCGGATCTTTTAAACTCTGTCAGTCAGTAATGAATGCACCTGTGCACCAGCTGGGAGTTCTGTAAAACATGCACTGTTGAGGGTCCCTCAGGAAATGCTGGCATCAAAGAATGTATTATGGGGCCTACACACTGGGCGATTTCAGAGCATTTTCTAAGCAATCTTACTAGATTGCTTAGAAAATGCTCCTACATTGCTCCGTGCCGACGGAGGGGCCATACCGATGTGCGGCCCCGCGTGTCTCTATCGCCCGGCAATTAATGTCCCATCATGCTGGATAAATCTAGTTAATCGCTGGTCAGGGTCAGTGTTCTCACTGAGGAACACTGGCCCTGACAAATCGTTCAGCACACAGCGCTGACACACTGCTGTGCATAGAATATTAGAATATTAATAAGGGCATTCAGATGTAGGCAATCGGATGTAGGCAATCGGATGTAGGCAATCGGATATAGGTAATGTTTGGCTGTATGCGTCTTATAAAATGCAGAATTTTACTTCTCTTATCCATAAAAATTTATATTCATTATAGTCCAGGGGGGATTCCGGTTGATACGCTATGTAGTGTATTTGGTCCAGGGACCGATGTTTCGGGTCTGCACATGCATATCAGCGAATATACGCATGTGCAGTCCTGATGTGCGAACACCTTTGGCGGCTATCACAGTCACCGGGGCATTTACACACATCGGAACGGGCAGGGGGCCGTCGCATGGGGACGCCCAACGTTTCCTGGCCACGCCCATAAAAACACTGGGTGCGCACAGGAAAACGATGGGCGTCCCCATGCGAACGCAGGCGTGGCGAAGCCTGCACAGGGTTGGCGGTTGATGTCACATGACGTCAGCGCCCGCCCCTTTCTCAACCATCTCCGACCCAGATAGAAGTCCAGACTGACTTTTATCTGCGAGCAGGGGAAAAAAAATCATTCAATTGCGGCTCGGGCTGGACGGCGTTTACCCACTCACTAATGTATGCTGCTTAGCGAGCGCACCTGAATCAGGCACCAAGTACTTATTAGAAGTCAACTTTTCCCTGATGAAAATTGTTACATTAAAGCATTCCTGGCCAACATGTGGCTCTCCAGCGGTTGTGAAACTACAAGTTCCAGCATGCATTGCCACAGTTTTGCCATTATGGAATTCTAGAACTGTGGCAAAGCATGCTGGGATGTGAAGTTTCCCAACATCTGGAGATCCACAGGTTGACCAGGCCTGCATTAAAGACTTTGTATTTTCCTGTGTAACCCGTGATCAACAAAGCCAATGTCCCACAGGGTGGATTGCGTTGGAATTCTTAAGCTGCGGAACGCTGATGTTGAAGCCCGGATCGGCATAGCTGGCTCCAAGAAGAAAAGCACACGTGCCAGGCTGGTGTTCCGGGTAAACATCACTCGGAAGGACGGGACCGTTTTAACGCTACAAACGCCCTCGTCTCCTATCATCTGTAGTAAGTACTATGTAACCTGTGCATTTTCTTCAGATAAATTTTTAGTTCTCATTTATTGATATAGTGCTAGCATATTAGGCCGTACTTTACAATTGAGAACAAACGCACAAGTTATTAAATAACAAAACCGGGCATTCGCATGCCAAAATAGGTAACGGGCACTGTTCTATAGAATAACATTGCCCACTGTGTACGCACTTTATCCTTAACTATGCTTGCTCCCGTGAGTCGATAGCGATTTTCTCTATCATCTGTACATGCAGTTCAGTCTGAGGATAGTCAACAGATGCATATTACTGGATGTGGCCACGAATAGTATCTTTTGTAAAACCACTCTGTGTACGCGCAGTATCGTTTGTCCGGGGGTTCCAGGGAAATCGTGAGAGACATTGTATCATTTACAATATCGTCTAGTGCAGTGGTTCTCAACCTTTTTTCTCTCCCGTACCCCTTGATTAGGATTTTCATTTATGAGTACCCCCTCCTCTCAATTTTAAATATCCACAGTACTTACGAGTGTCCTATTATATATTATGTGTCCTTATATTAAGTTGCGGAGGAGTAGTGTGCGGTCCAGAATCGGGTCCCTCTGTGTCTGGCCGCTGGCTGTGTACTTTCTACACCGGGGTTCCCGCTAACTCCTGTAGGATTACTGCCACTGCTTCCTCCACCTGTGTCAGCGCAGGGCGGATGATCACTGATGTCTGAGCGCAGTGCAGGTGGCCTCCAGTGGGTTGCTGGTCAAGCAACAGAATGAGGAGACGCTGATGATGCTGCAGACAGAACCGGAAGTGACACAATGGTTCATCTCCACGGCAAAAGGAGACTTCTTCCACCATCGGAAGACTTCTTCTGCCATTATCAATATTATATTCAAGTACCCCCAACCTGTTTGCCGAGTACCCTAGGTTGGGAACCACTGGTCTAGTGCGTACCCAGCTTTAGACAATGAAAGCAAGTGCATCATCTGTTTGGCCTGGTAGATGACAGAAGGGTTGGCAGTGGGCCAGTGGAGTCCCCATAGCACCAAATCCGCATTTATCAAATACCTTCTATAACATGATAGATAAAAGGCGATTAGCTGGAAATTGCAACTCCCCCCCCCCCCACATTGCCATGCACATTGCCAGGGGTTTTCTGCCTTTTCCCAGGGGTTTCTTATTCATTGCCAGTGCTTTTTTTTTGGTTGTTACCAGGGATCGGGATCGTTTAGATGACCATAACTAGGTCGACAAGCATTGGGTCGACATGGGTCTAGGTCGACATGGGTCTAGGTCGACATGACATTAGGTAGACACTAGCGTTAGGTCGACACTAGCGTTAGGTCGACAGTCAAAAGGTTGACATGGGGTTGTTCACTGTATTTTGACACGAATGTCGACACAGTCGACATGGGCACAGTTTGAAGTTGCTTCGGCACGGTGCATCGCTGCACTCAGCCACACTATTTTATTCTCCCACCACGCCCTAGTGGATGGTAGGGTGTGAAATACCACCTGTGAAAACCCCATGTCGACCTTGACCCATGTTGACCTTGCTGCATGTCGACCTAGTTACTGTAGACCTAATGACCGTGTCCCGTTACCAGTGGGTTATATGCTGGTTGCCATGGAGTTACATGCCCATTGCCAGGGGTTTACATGCTCATTGCTAGGGGCAATATGTATATCTATCGCTACCCGGAATCTGTGACTTCCAGGTAGCGATATATACAGCTGTCCAGTAGGACCTTTTAGTATCTGTCTCCTCCAAGGCAGCGGCCATTTTTGGAGGGAAATTTTCAACAGATTCCATAAGCACGGCCAGATCTATTGGATTCTGCAGAGACCATGCGCTCCCCTACTGCATGGACTGCAGCGCCATTGTTACGCCACTGGCTTGATACAAATGCCACAATGGGGCAGATGTATGAATTAGCGTTAAGTGCATTTCTGCACTAAACGCTAGTTAACTGGGGGGATTAAGTTTTTTCTAATGTATTACTAACACACGCTGTCCCCTGTAATCCCCCCCAATTAGTTAAAGTCTGGGGTGATGTATTAACAGCCACCCAGCTCAGGGGCAGCATTGTCCTGTCCCCACTGTGGGGACAACGCTAACCCTGCTGCTGGCTCCGGGCTGCGCACAAGACCTAGCGATAAAAGCAAGATCTCGCGCAAGCCCAATGAGCCGGCCGGGGGGAGAGAAGGTTTTGTTTTTTAAATGCGCAGTGCTGTGGGGGCGCCAATAAGGAGAGCCGTTAACTCTGGGCATAAAGGCTCTCCTTATCGGCACTTGGGGATTAATACATGTGGCCCTAACAGGTGCTCACTTCACCACGTTATGCTGGAGAAGCGGGACCTATTATTTAAAAAAAAGTTAGGGGAAGATTAATACATCTGCCCCAATTTGATGAAATCTAGACTTTACATACAGTAATAGCATTAGAGAGGCTCGGGACTTATGACCAAACAGATGTTTCTACAAAGGTGTCCGCAATCCCTACATACTGAACAGATACATAGACAGGGTTGCATGGTAAGAATTTCTCTACGGATTGGAATAGTTCTTATGTACTTTATTCTGTCTTCTCTTTCTTCTCTGTAAATGGGAACAGAAGTGAATATTCCACAAACATTGTCTGGACTGCGTGGATGGTATTGATTGATGTATTCATGTCTTAGCAAGGGCACGTCCTTATCAAATGAGAGATCTTTGTGACATGTCAATAAATGAAAGCAAGGACAACATTGTTTTTGTCTCCCAGATGTATGGTAAAACTGACACAAAAAGATAGATACGCGGAATGAAGCCAGTGACTGCTTTACTAACGTACCCCCCATTCTCTTCTCCGCTTTAGCTCAGCCGGCTGGGGTACCGGAGATCCTGAAGAAGAGTCTTCACAGTTGCTCTGTAAAAGGAGAGGAAGAGGTGTTCCTAATCGGCAAGAACTTCCTGAAAGGGGCGAAGGTCATGTTCCAGGAAAGCCTTTCAGGTATATATGATTGCTCTTCGTCTGTCCGTTAATGCAGGATCTTTGAATATACACCCATCAGCCATAGCATTAAAGCCACTGACAGATGAAGTGAATAACCGTGATGATCTCAATACAGTGAGGTGGGATATATTAGGCAGCAAGTAAACAGACCGTTCTTGAAGTTGATGGGCGAGAGCAGGAAAAATGGACAAGCTCAGTGATCTGAGCGAATGTAACAGGGCTAGGCGCCTCGATCAGACCATCTCAAAGTAGCCGGTCTGGTCCTGTCCCCCAAGAGAGCTAGTGTAGCACAAACGGCATGATCGGAAGGTGTCTGAACACACACAGTGCATCGCAGCTTGCTGCATTAGCCAGAGACCGGTCATAGCATTAGCCGGTGACCTGTCATAGTACCCATGCTGACCACTGTCCACTGCTAAAAGCCCCTACAATGGGTACGTGATCATCAGAACTGGACCATGGAGCAATGGAAGATGGCTTGCTCTGATGCATCACGTTTGCTTTTGCGTCATAGGCCAGGTGTATGTGCGTCTTTTACCTGAGGAAGAGGATGCACTATGGGAAGAAGGCAAGCTATCGGAGGCAGTGTGATGGTCTGGGCAATGTTCTGCTGGGAAACCTTGCGTCCTGCCATTCATGTATATGTTTCTACCTAAGCACTACTACAGAAACTGGTTCACCTGGTCATGGCACTGGTATGGGTGTGGTACGGGACTCCGACAGTCGGGATCCCGACTGCCCGGAGTCAGACAGCATGGCGTTGACTTGGCCCCAATATTCCCCAGATCTCAATCCAATGGAGCCTTTATGGGATGTGCTGGTAGAAATAAATTCTGAGACCTCACAATGAGACCTCGCAACTTACAGGACTTAAAGCATCTACTGCTAAATTCACAAGCCCGCGACACATTAGAATCATCCAGCAGGACCCTGCATCGTTAGGTGCCCACATCACTTGCCCGATGCAGGGGACTATGGCGCCATGTGGCAGCATGTCATTGTTAGCCATACCTTCTGGTCGGCCCTGCAGCAGGTCCGACCAGAAGATATCGCCTACCACCGAGGAGCGTGTGAATCTCTCTTGATGGGATATGATTTCGTAAGTGAACCAATCAAAACAGGCCTGGGTGTATTTGTGGGATGTGTTCTTTAAATATAGGTCCCATCTTTTATTGGTTATGGTATGCTAGGTCGAGGTCGGCATTCTCTAGGTCGACAGTGAGTAGGTCAACACCTATGAATGGTCGACAGGGTTCAAAGGTCAACGCAAGTTTTAGGTCGTCCATGGGAAGGTCGACGGTGAAAACGTCAACACAAGATTTTCACTTTTTTTTGTCTCGAATGTCGATACAGTCAATATGGACCCTCTACGCTCGGGACACACTATTTCATTCTCCCACCATGCCCTAGTGTATGGTAGGGCATGAAATACCGCCTGGCGGCACATGTCGGCGAAAAATCATGTCAACCTTTTGACTGTCAACCTTGCTGTGTTCGACCTGAAACTGGTGTCGACCTTTAGACCCTGTCAACCATGGGCATGTCAACCATTCATATGTGTCGACCTACTCACTGTCGCCCATAGGGTGTCGACCTAATGAATGTCAATCTCGGGTTCAGATTCCCATTTTCTTATGGAAATGTTGCTGAGAAGGGGCCCCAGGCGTTTCCAGCGGCTGACAACCAAGTTTAACACCATCATGCACCACGTTCTCTGCCTTTCCCTCTAGGATCTGGAGAACAATTACACGGAGAGGGTTCCATTGCTAAGTAGGGGGTCGCTCATAATATAAATGGATAAATAAATAAAGCAGCTGCCTATGGGTTCCAGAATCTGGGGGGCGCCCCGGAGTCTATCACAAAATGAAGGCTGACTCTAAGAGGGGGCATCCTGGTTGAATTTAATGCGAGCGGCAGGTATTGAACGAAGATGCCACCTCCACACTTTCAACCGGGGGTTCTGCGCAGTTTGTATTGGTGTGTGGGTGGCAGGAGCAGTAAGCTGAAGTTCTTCCTAGGGGGTCAAAAATCATCGGACCGACTCCATATACAGACTTAACGATATGCCCGAAACACACATTCATGGTGATATCGCTGTAGTGTGTACCCACTCTTATTGTAGGGTACACACCAGAACGATTATGATCGAGAGACGATCATATGACGGTCGCACGATCCGTTGGAGCACACGATCTCCATTCGATCCGATCCCGATCTGTACCCAATTGAAGGGATCATTTTGAAATCCTGACTGCAGCAGGTAGGATCTGCAAAACGACCAGCGCATCGGATCGGAATCTGCTCTAAAATATGCCAAAACATCCCCATTTACATACAATCGGTCGAGATTGTATTGAAATTGGGGGAATTGAGGCCAAATCGTTGTGGTGTGTACCCAGCATTAGTACCAGATACCACAGGATACCGCAACTGTTCAGAGCTGTTTTTGTGACCCAACAATAGGCAGTGGTGGCAATGTTATGACTGATTGAACAGATGGTGTTTTTTTGACGAGGAACCTTTTCTCTTCCTCTGATTTTAGATGACTGTGCATGGAAAGCCGAAGCTGAGATTGACATGGAGTTATTCCACCAGGTACCTTTACACGGGATACGTCGCTAGGCCGAACCTATGACTGTCGGCCGCTGGAAGTCGTCAGGGCTTAGGGTGACACCTGAAATAGGTCGACGTGGCCAATGTCGGTAGGTCGATGTAAGCATTAAGTCGACAATATGGGAATGTTGAAAGTCAAAAGGTTGACGAGTTTTTTCACGACGGGCGGTATTTCATGCCCTACCATTCACTACGGCGTGGTGGGAGAATATAATAGTGCGCCGAGTGCCGCGAGGCACCGCGCCCGAAGCATGGCGAGCGCTACACTTGTTCAGGACGACCGTCGACATTCAAGATACAAAAATGTGCAAAACTTGTGTTAACCTTTTCCGTGTCGACCTCCCCATTATTGACCTAATACTCGTGTCGACCTTCCAACCCTGTCGACCTTAGCCATGTTGACCTATTTCAGGTTTTGACCTAAGCGCTGTCGACCTTAAGTGTTTGACCTATTGTATGTCGACCTTTATACAGTCAACCCTATGAGCCATACTCCCTCGTACATTACTTTACCTGCATGAAGTTATTGTGTCACAGGGGGGAGAGAAGACGGGCAGATTTATTAAGCTTGGAGAAGAGATAAACTGGAGATAAAGCGGAGAAAAGGTAAAAGGAGATAAAGCACCAGCCAATCAGCTGTGTTTGAAAAAGACAGTTGGGAGTTGATTGGCTGGTGCTTTATCTCCTTTTACCTTTTCTCCGCTTTATCTCCAGTTTATCTCTTCTCCAAGCTTAATAAATCTGCCCCACATTGACTTGGTCGCGGTGTCTTTCTGTTGCTGTAACTGAACCCTATTTGTTATTCTACAGTATATTAGATATTACTTTATGCAGAATATATTGTTATCTTTTTATGATTGTGTCTTTGGTAGTAAGTAGCCAATAGCCCTGAGAAGTTTTCCATAGAAACCATCACAGAGGTAATTCTATCTATCTATCTATCTATCTATCTATCTATCTATCTATCTATCTATCTATCTAATATATATCTATCTAATATCTATCTATCTAATATCTATCTATCTGTCTATCTGTCTATCTTTATACAGATATATCCAGGGCTATTTTTCAGCAGGCTCCAGCAGGAACTGAGGCCCTTATTCTAGTTCACTCTTTCTGACAAAATCTTTCTTAAGCTGCCCATACACGTACCAATTACCCGGTACTTTTTGTGCTAAAATAGCATCGTTGTGCATGGGATGCGATGCTATTTTAGCACAAAAAGTACCGGGTAATTGGAACGTGTATGGGCAGCTTAAGATGGACAAAACCATGTGCACTGCAGGTGGGGCAGATTTAAAATGTGCAGAGAGAATTAGATTTGGGTGAGTTATTTTGTTTCTGTGCAGGGTAAATACTGGCTGCTTTATTTTTACACTGCAATATAGATCTCAATTTGAAGTAAAACCCCACCCAAATCTAATTCTCTCTGCACAAGTAACACCTGCCTCACCTGCAGTGCACATGGTTTTGTCCATCTAAGAAAGATTCCTGCTGGAGCCTGCTGAAAAATAGCCCTGGATATATCTATATCTCTGTATATACAAGACCCGCACTCTCAGCCTCATGTGTAGGTAACCGCTGGGGGGAAACGGTCACCTGTCAGACCAGACTTAGGTCTACAGTCATTAGGTCGACCTCGGAAGGTCGACTGTCCCCAAGGTCGACATGACTCAAGGTCGACATGACTTAAGGTCGACATGGGCCAAGGTCGACATGGTTTTAGGTCGACATGAGTTTTTCACAGTTTTTTGAGCCGACATGTGCCGACAGGCGGTATTTCATGCCCTACCATCCACTAGGGCGTGGTGGGAGAATAAAATAGTGTGCCGAGCGCAGCGAGGCACCGTGCCCGAAGCATTGCGAGCGATGTGAGGGGCTGCGGTTCGACTCCAACTGTGTCCATGTCGACTGTGTCGACATTCGGGTAAAAAAACTGTGAAAACCTCATGTCGACCTAATGACTGTCGACCTAAAACCATGTCGACCTTGGCCCATGTCGACCTTAAGTCATGTCGACCTTGAGCCATGTCGACCTTTAACCCTGTCTATCATCACTCTGATCTATCTATCTATCTATCTATCTATCTGTCTATCTATATTTTTGTCCAGAAATCCGCGCACACATCCAGGGTATCTAAATACGGGATCTCCCCTAAGGAAGTAAGATTCCAATAATAGCAGCAAGTCCGGTTTTTAGGCCAGAGAGGGCCTGTAAAAGCGGCTCATGCCAACACTTTTCCAATAGTTTTCACAAGCGATACCCCATACCCCAAGGGTACCTCTTGTGAAAACTATTGGAAAAGTGTTGGCACTTTTACATCTAAGAACTTTTTAATAAACCTGTCTGGATAAGAAAGATATTAGGGCACTGCGCTAATTAGTCTAATAAAGCAGCTCAAATGATAAAAGAACAATTAATGTCTAAAAGAATGAGTACTAATAAAATAGAATTAATATTAAGAGTATCAGTAATGTGCTATTCAACTGGTAATGGGTAGTGAAGGGGGAAAGAATAAGTAATAAAGATTACAAGAATAGAAAATAGAAATTATATATATGTCTTTTGAAAAACAGATGCACTCACCGGTCTTCTATTTCCTGCTTGCAAAAAGAGTTTAATACATACCACAAGAGTATAACATTCTTTACATGACAGTGGCTACGGTCTGTATAAGGATAGATATAATTATCTCTGTGATATATAGATATAGATTTTTACTAAGTCTTGGAGAGAGCGATAGAGGGAGGAAGGAAATAAAATACCAGCCAATAAGCTTGTGTCGTATTTCAAACACAGCCTTGTAACATGACAGCTGATTGGCTGGTGCTTTATTTCTTTATTTATATCTTTTCACTTCAGAATCTACTGATTATTTATTTAGCTCCCTCTAGAAGATAGTAGATAGGATCTGATTGGTTGCCCATTGCAACGTCACATGTGAAGTAAAATACACATCTTAGTAAATTTCCCCCATAGTATTACTGGAAAGTGAGCTCCTCTCTTTTAATATTTGTAGATAGAGGGGGTATTCAATTGCGTGTCAAAAAATCCAGCATGGCCAAAAAACGCGGGGATCGGCAAATTATCGAAACTGTGTCCTTTTTCGAATAATTTTTAACAGTTTAAAATTGTAAAAAAGAAAACAGTGAAACTGCTCCGGTGAAAAATGATTTGAACACCTGTCAGTCATTCTTCTGCCCACCAAGTCTAAGCTCTGGGACTGGGGGGCATGTGCGCCGTCACCTTCGCCATCTGTGACCCTCTTCTTTCATATACATGTGTAATCTTAATCCTGTTCATGCACGCAGTTCTAACCCAATAGACGCATGCTTATTAGCCGCAGTACTGTCAATGCAGCATGCTACCTATACCCATAATGGCTGAATCTAGAAGAAAAAATGTCTGCTCGATGGACAATCCCAGTAAGTTTTTTTGGACCTAAAGACAGTATGAACGATGTTCCATATCGTCTGTGTTTTCTCTGAAGTCCCGGGCCAATGACATCGAGCACACACTGAATGATATTGGTGAATCTTTCATTGATGTCAATGGGACCCGCTGAACATGAAGGTCATTGGCTAACACTGAGGATATTTGCAAAGACTCTACTACACTACAAGACCAAAGACACTACAATTGCTAAGAGATAGCATGAATCGAGGGAATACAGATCTTTGTTCGGTTTATACAGGGTCGGATCTAGACTTTTTTTCTTCTGGGGGGTGGGCAGTGTACGGTTTAGACTTCAGTTATGACTACTCCCCTTCCCAGTCCTGCGTCTTCCCTTCCTAGTCCCCTACCAACAACTGGAAGTGAGAAGGGGTGGGTTAGGGCGGAGCTACGCAAGTAGCTACTTATTTGAGGGCGTGACCAGAGCGATTGCAATGTTTTAGCCATGCCCCCGACATGCAATGCCGTTTTTAAGGCACTGTGCTGGGAGGGGCTTAATGTAAAATGGCACATTAGCGTCATTTGACCCACGGTCCCCCCCCCCCCCCCGGTGAGGGGGGTGGGGTGGTCATGGGAGACGTCCGGCTTTCCGGGAGGGTTGCCCCTCTTTCCAGGGGTCTGGGAGGGGGACACGATTTCCAGGACCCTCCCGGCCTTTCCGGGAGTGTAGGCAACCCTGGATAAAGAAGAGTAAAAGGTGCACAAGAACAAAATACATTTAATGCAAGAATTATATAATACAGTTAATGGCAAACAAATTTAGGGGAGAAAGCAGTTCTAAATGTGGGGAGACAGAGTACAGGAAGTGGGAAGGGACAAAGTGGAGATTATACAGTGCACAGTATTTTGTGTTGAGCAGTGGTAAGAATTCCATTGTAAATCCTTTTTGATTCATGACTTATGAACATAGGACAAGAGAAGGGAATCCTTTGTTCTTGTCTGCGCTTGTAGTTGCTGTGGTTTGTACAACCTGTAACCAGTGCTGGCCAGTATACTTTTACCTGTCACATCTCAGTGGAATATATTTCGGAATAACTGTCACTGTTTCTATTAACAGAATTGCATTGGCGATGATATGTTTGAAGCTGAGGAATATGAACTGCTTTGTAAAATATCTTATCATTAAATAGTGAAAAGCCTGTCAAAATAATGGCTTCTGCAATGTACTTTCACTTTGAGCTGTGACAGTTTTTACTTTCAATCTGAGCTATGAGCCCACAGACTCTCCAACCCACCCTCAGTCCCTACCTGCTCCTAACTCCAATCTCTATATTCACAGCTCCCTCTCTCCATATCCAGAAAGTTTAAAATAGATCAGCGTCCCTGCAAAAATAGCTTTTACTTTGTGTTATGACATCTTTTAGTACACAAAGGAGTAATTTGTTCCCTTGAGTGGCCTCTACTGGTCACTGGCGGTACTTCACCTCATAGAGGTGATTAGTAGTTAGCCATATAAATAAATAAAGATTGTGAGGCTGTATATCTGTGTCTACTTCCTACACACATTATAGGTAGCCACTGTTTGCCAAGGTGGCATTACATAAATACTTTTTCTGTCTAATGTGTTGTATATCTCCTTTCTTCCTGCTGTAGAATCACCTCATAGTAAAAGTCCCTCCGTACCACGATCAGAAAATCACGTCCCCTGTGTCCGTTGTGATGTTTGTGGTGACAAATGCAGGTCGATCTCATGAAGTTCAGTCTTTCACATACACTCCAGAGTCATGTAAGTACTTCCCAGATGCATGCAGTAGTGTGAGGATGGGGTATGTAATCTCATCTCTGTCCCCCTCTAGTGTGTGGTGCCACGGTATGATCAGACCACCGCGCGTTGCGCGAGATGGAACAACCGCTGGGGCCCCAGTGTTCATTTTATCTCGATTTATTTGTGTTTTGTGTCACGGAAATGTCTTTGTTGTATGGAAGCACAGTGACCGTTCTCACACTGTAGTCATAAGCTTGTGCAAGGAATAAATGGAAGAGATGTGTACAGAAGACCAGGAGACCACTTTTTATAGGTCAATGAATAAATGTAGTTATTATATGAGACTAAAGGGAAATGTTGCTGTTTTATGTTTAATTGAAATGAACAGTGTCTTTGGAACACTTCATGAGGTAAAACTAGATAAAATGTTCCGTGCTGTTACATTTCTACATAATGCTTGTGTCCTTACGTTATACACAAGTACAATTGCTGATGAAAAAGCCACAGAGAAAAAAATGTAAATAGTTCTTGATATAATCAAGTATTTCTTTACATAAAATCACTCGTACACCTATACATTCGGCCTCTACCATGCAGTCACCATGAGGAGGCTAAGAGAATTTTGTATACCTAGATATTCAGGGTTAATTTAAAAGGATGAGAGATTAAGAAAATGAGAGATTTGGTAAGAAATCTCCATTTTTTTTAAAAAGCGGCAATCATTTATACTGGGGGGAAAAAAGTTTGATTTTGAAGTGCAAATGATTGCCGCTTTAAAAAAAACTGGAGATTTCTTACTGAATCTCTCATCCTATTAAATTTCCCCCTCTAACCTGCAGTCACTGTAAGGAGTGCTGTTACACAAGGCTAAGAGGATGGAATGTCATAAATCCAGACATTCAGCCTTTACCCTTCAGTCACTGTGAGGAGCGCTGTTACACAAGGCTAAGAGGATGGAATGTCGTACACCCAGACCTTCAGCCTCTACCCTGTAATCACTGTAAGAAGTTAAGGCTAAGAGGATGGAATGTTATAAATCCAGCCTCTACCCTGCAGTCACTGTGAGGAGTGCTGTTACACACGGCTAAGAGCCCTGCAGTCACTGTGAGGAGTGTTGTTACACAAGGCTAAGAGGATGGAATGTCATAAATCCAAACATTCAGCCTCTACCCTGCAGTCACTGTAAGGAGTGCTGTTAGACAAGGCTAAGAGGATGGAATGTCATAAATCCAAACATTCAGCCTCTACCCTGCAGTCACTGAAAGAAGTTAAGGCTAAGAGGATGGAATGTCATAAATCCAGCCCCTACCCTGCAGTCACTGTGAGGAGTGCTGTTACACAAGGCTAAGAGGATGGAATGTCATAAATCCAGCCCCTACCCTGCAGTCACTGTGAGGAGTGCTGTTACACAAGGCTAAGAGGATGGAATGTTATAAATCCAGACATTCCGCCTCTGTTACACTAAGAGGATGGAATGTCATAAATCCAGACATTCAGCCTCTACCCTGCAGTCACTGTAAGGAGTGCTGTTACACAAGGCTAAGAGGATGGAATGTCGTACACCCAGACCTTCAGCCTCTACCCTGTAATCACTGTAAGAAGTTAAGGCTAAGAGGATGGAATGTCATAAATCCAGCCCCTACCCTGCAGTCACTGTGAGGAGTGCTGTTACACAAGGCTAAGAGGATGGAATGTCGTACACCCAGACCTTCAGCCTCTACCCTGCAGTCACTGAAAGAAGTTAAGGCTAAGAGGATGGAATGTCATAAATCCAAACATTCAGCCCCTACCCTGCAGTCACTGTGAGGAGCGCTGTTAGACAAGGCTAAGAGGATGGAATGTCGTACACCCAGACCTTCAGCCTCTACCCTGCAGTCACTGAAAGAAGTTAAGGCTAAGAGGATGGAATGTCATAAATCCAGCCCCTACCCTGCAGTCACTGTGAGGAGTGCTGTTACACAAGGCTAAGAGGATGGAATGTCATAAATCCAGACATTCCGCCTCTACCCTGTCGTCACTGTGAGGAGCGCTGTTACACAAGGCTAAGAGGATGGAATGTCGTACACCCAGACATTCAGCCTCTACCCTGTAATCACTGTGAGGAGCGCTGTTACACAAGGCTTAGAGGATGGAATGTCGTACACCCAGACATTCAGCCTCTACCCTGCAGTCACTGTGAGGAGCGCTGTTCTACAAAGTAAAGGAGTAATGTCATACACCCAGACATCCATGTTCTAAGAGTGCGCATGCATCAGAGTCTCACTGCTCATGCGTCCTGATTGTAGCGATCAGAGACATAGCAGAAATAGACTCGCAGACTGTGCACTTCTGTGGGTTATCCTGGGAAGTACCCGGGATGGCTAAGCAGACGCGGGTATGTCGTTGTAAACCGCTACGTCTATAGGCGCACAATCGCTTGCATGGTACACTATGTTCAGATGGAGAAACTGCCCCTGTCTTATGGCTGGTGCATCTAATGATACATCGAGACGTATTTGCACTGCCACAGAAAGCTGCAAGGTCGACGCAAGCAGTATGTCAGATGGAAAAGGTCAACGTAAATTTTTTTCCTCTCTATATCTATGTGGATGCTTAAGTACAGCTGGAGACACGCTCATCTGAGCAGCACCCAGCGTGCCGCAGCGCGAAAGAGGCGGGTGCGTATGAGACGCTCATGCGCCTCATTTGCCGAAATTCATGCGCAAGAGTACAAACAAAAAACATGTAGACCTTTTTCATGTCGACCTTTTGACCATGTCTACATAAAGTATGTCAACCTTTTTCATATGTCAACCAATGGCCTGTCGAACAATAAACCATTCCCATTTTCATCACAGCCTGCACATAGGCATTACATTGCGTCACCGTACATCTCTCTGCCAGGCATTATTAGTACAACTAGTGTCCCTTTAACGCAAAGTGGCCTTTAAACCAAGTGAGACCGTCTCCAGACATTTATTGGTTCCCAGATAAAAGACCTATCCTGGCTAAAGGACAAACTGAACGGGATACACATTATATAGATCTGTGCAATCTACTGGTCTTCTGTACATATAACGTTCTATGCAGTGTGTAGTTCTCTTCCATGCTATTCCCTGGGCATAAGGCCATTCTTATATCCACCACGCATAGCCCCCCCCCCCCCCCCCTCCCTCCCCTCCCTCCCCATTTTTCATAATCATAAGACTTGGAACAGAACGGTACTCCCACAGAGATCACTGAACTGTAAAGAGGACAAGTGGGGGTGTTGCTGGTGGCAACAAATCAAATTAGATGCTAGAAACTAATATCTGCAACCTCATTGGTTGCCATGAGCAACACCTTTACTTGAACTCCCTAGAACAGTGGTTCTCAACTCCGTTCTCAGGACCCCCAACAGTGCACGTTTTCCAGGTCTCTGCACAGAATCACAGGTGAAATAATAAGCTCCACCTGCGATCCTGAATAATGAGTGCACCAGCCAGGTGACCTGGAAAGCCTGCACTGTTGGGGGTACTTGAGGACCGAGGTTGAGAAGGTTTGCCTTAGAAGGTTTGTTATACCCCACCCTCCCATGTGTGAGAAGTATCACAACCTTCTTCTCTTGACTCAACGTGTGTAATTAACCTTTCTCTTCCATTGGCAGCCATTCCTGTAAGTGTTCTCATAAAGAAAGAGAATTCCAGTCCGTCACAGTCCTGTACTTTTGAAGACTCTATGAAAGGTATTCATCATCTTCATATTGATTCAAAAGTTCACTAAATTCCTTCTGATCATTAAAGTGTTTTATAGAATAAATAATGATTCACTTTCATATCTGACGCATGAAGGAACATTATGGGGGAAATGTACTAAGAAGTGTATTCTACTTCACATGTGATGTTGCAACCAATCAGAATGTACTTATTTATTTAGGACCCTCTAGATCTGGGGTAGCCAACCCTAGTCCTCGAGAGCTACCAACAGTGCATGTTTTCCAGGTCTCCTCACAGAATCACAAGTAAATTCATTGTCTCCACCTGAGGATCTTTTAAAATGTGTCAGTGATTAATGAGTGCAGCAGCTAGGTGGTCTGGAAAATGTGAACTGTTGGTAGCTCTCGAGGGCTAGGGTTGGCTACCACTGCTCTAGAATATAGTAGACAGGCTCTGATTGGTTGCCCATAGCAACATCACATGTGAAGTAGAATACACATCTTAGTAAATTTCCCCCTAGATGTACTGTTAGTTCCAGCAGTGAAATGACACTGTAGATGGGTAGAGGTCATAGGGTAGACACAGTGGAGGTCCACATACATTAGATCGACCATTGAAGATTGACAGGGCTAAGGTCGGAAGGTCAACACTAGCATTGGGTCGACAATGGGAAGATCGACAGTTGAAATGTCTACAAGAGATCTTCTGGGGGGTTTTTTGGTAGAGAACTTTGACTTAAGTCGACATGGACACCCGTATCGGTGTACCGCGTCCCCTCGCTGCGCTCACCATGTTTCCAGAGCTATTATATTCTTCCTCCACGCCCTAGTGGACGGTAAGGTATGAATTACCGCCTGTTTTGGAAAAAAACGTGAAAAAAGTCATGTCAACCTAATGCTTGTGTCGACCTAAGCCCTGACTACCTTTAATGGTCGACCTAATGTATGTCAACTTTCATAGTATCGCCCGAGTGACCATTTCCCCTGCAGATGGGGGATAGTAAGGTGCGATGGAGTATTTCCTACCCCCTCTATCACACACTACAAGCCACACACTTCCTGCAGCTCTTGTACAATGACTTCATGCAGGCATGTCCAAACTGTGGCCCGCCAGCTGTTGTGAAACTACACATCCCAGCATGCCTTGCCACAGTTTTAGCATTATCTAATAGCAAAGCTGTGGCAAGGCATGATGGGACTTGTAGTTTAACAACAGCTAGAGGGCCTTAGTTTGGACATGCCTGATTAATGGCTGCCACATACCCAATGGCCTGAAATGACAAGGAATAGAATTTGAGCGAGGTGACTGGCCATGCCCCTGTGTGCGTCTGTCCCACGTATTTATTATATTTACCCCAGTAATCTCTGGAAATAGACTTCAGTTGTAGCCGACTGCTTGACAGGTTGACAGGGTCGTTAGGTCAACATTAGGTTGACAATGGGAAGGTTGACAGTCAAAAGGTCGATATGAGGTTTTCACAGGGTTTTTTGGAGGCCGAATGTCGTCAGACGTCGACCCCGTATCTGTGTGCCACAGTGGATGGTAGGGTAAGAAACACCGCCTGTTCTTGAAAAACTCATGTCAACCTTTTGACTGTTGACCTTCCCATTGTTGACATAATGCTTGTGTCGACACTCTGAACCTGGCGACCTTAGGCCTGTCGACCTATTTCATGTGTCGATTTAGGCCCTGTCGACCTTCAGTGGTCAACCTAAATGTATTTTGCCCTTCATACTGTCCCTTATGGACTACAGTATACAAGTCTGTTCTGCAACCAGCCAAATCCATGCTGCCATTGGATAAAATGACAGCAGTTCTGTGTTATGAATACATTTGCCTGTTGATGGATTGATGATGGAGGTCTCAGGGGGGGCGACTATTCTTATACTGTATGTGCTGGGGCATGAAGAGCCCACTGGGAGAAGACATTGGTAGGGGCCTATGTTTAGAGGTGCAGTCAACACAGTGGCTTGGCTGGTGTGTATAATGTATGTTTCAAGTACCCTGTCTGGAACCTGATCCCCATGGGAGGTGCAATCAATGGTTCCCTGCACCCCTATGGACCAGTACAACCCTGCTGATAAGTGATTTACAGATAAATATATAGAATAAATTGTTTTGCCTATAGCAGAGGTCATCAACCATTGGCTGTTAAAAGATTGTGGCAGCTAAATCCACTACAGCTTCAGTTTGGAAGTTACAGATTGGTTCAAGCCGGTAGCGGGTCGGATCCTACGGTATGCCGCTTTAAAGTGTTCCGTCTGCCACGTTTGACGTGAGCCAGGGGTTGATTAAGCCTAGTCTATAGCCATATAAGTAATGATTAATTCTAGCAACAGCGACAAGCTGGGGGAGGAGAACCTGGACTCTGCAGCTTGCTATACAGTCCTCCCTGTGGCTTCCGGTTGGAACGGCATTGATTACAGCAAGTGTGTAGCGTGATGATATAAGGAGAGGTTTGACTACAGAAAATGTATCCTGCAGTTTTGAACCTCTCTGCGTAACCGTTTCAGATAGAACGTAGAATCATTTGATACTGTTTACAGTAATCTAATCTCCCAGCTCTCGCATCCTTAGTGCCGCATCCAGCTACCAGCTCTCGCATCCATAGCGCCACATCCAGCTACCAGCTCTCGCATCCATAGCGCCACATCCAGCTTCCAGCTCTCACATCCCTAGTGCTGCATCCAGCTACCAGCTCTCGCATCCTTAGTGCCGCATCCAGCTACCAGCTCTCGCATCCATAGTGCCAGATCCAGCTACCAGCTCTCGCATCCATAGTGCCGCATCCAGCTACCAGCTCTCGCATCCATAGCGCCACATCCAGCTACCAGCTCTCGCATCCATAGTGCCAGATCCAGCTACCAGCTCTCGCATCCATAGTGCCAGATCCAGCTACCAGCTCTCGCATCCATAGTGCCAGATCCAGCTACCAGCTCTCGCATTCCATAGTGCCACATCCAGCTACCAGCTCTCGCATCCATAGTGCCGCATCCAGCTACCAGCTCTCGCATCCTTAGCGCCGCATCCAGCTACCAGCTCTCGAATCCTTAGTGCCGCATCCAGCTACCAGCTCTCACATCCCTAGTGCTGCATCCAGCTACCAGCTCTCGCATCCTTAGTGCCGCATCCAGCTACCAGCTCTCGCATCCTTAGTGCCGCATCCAGCTACCAGCTCTCGCATCCTTAGTGCCGCATCCAGCTACCAGCTCTCGCATCCATAGTGCCGCATCCAGCTACCAGCTCTCGCATCCATAGTGCCAGATCCAGCTACCAGCTCTCGCATCCATAGTGCCAGATCCAGCTACCAGCTCTCGCATCCATAGTGCCAGATCCAGCTACCAGCTCTCGCATTCCATAGTGCCACATCCAGCTACCAGCTCTCGCATCCATAGTGCCGCATCCAGCTACCAGCTCTCGCATTCTTAGCGCCGCATCCAGCTACCAGCTCTCGAATCCTTAGTGCCGCATCCAGCTACCAGCTCTCGCATCCTTAGTGCCGCATCCAGCTCTCGCATCCCTAGTGCCGCATCCAGCTACCAGCTCTCGCATCCATAGCGCCGCATCCAGCTACCAGCTCTCGCATCCATAGTGCCGCATACAGCTACCAGCTCTCGCATCCATAGTGCCGCATCAGCTACCAGCTCTCTCATCCTTAGTGCCGCATCCAGCTACCAGCTCTCGCATCCTTAGTGCCGCATCCAGCTACCAGCTCTCGCATCCATAGTGCCGCATCCAGCTACCAGCTCTCGCATCCATAGTGCCGCATCCAGCTACCAGCTCTCGCATCCTTAGTGCCGCATCCAGCTACCAGCTCTCGCATCCATAGTGCCGCATCCAGCTACCAGCTCTCGCATCCATAGTGCCGCATCCAGCTACCAGCTCTCGCATCCATAGTGCCGCATCCAGCTACCAGCTCTCGCATCCATAGTGCCGCATCCAGCTACCAGCTCTCGCATCCTTAGTGCCGCATCCAGCTACCAGCTCTCGCATCCTTAGTGCCGCATCCAGCTACCAGCTCTCGCATCCTTAGTGCCGCATCCAGCTACCAGCTCTCGCATCCTTAGTGTCGCTTCCAGCTACCAGCTCTCGCATCCTTGGTGCCGCATCCAGCTACCAGCTCTGGCATCCTTAGTGCCGCATCCAGCTACCAGCTCTCGCATCCTAAGTGCCGCATCCAGCTACCAGCTCTGGCATCCTTAGTGCCGCATCCAGCTACCAGCTCTCGCATCCTTAGTGCCGCATCCAGCTACCAGCTCTGGCATCCTTAGTGCCGCATCCAGCTACCAGCTCTGGCATCCTTAGTGCCGCATCCAGCTACCAGCTCTGGCATCCTTAGTGCCGCATCCAGCTACCAGCTCTCGCATCCTTAGTGCAGCATCCAGCTACCAGCTCTCGCATCCTTAGTGCCGCATCCAGCTACCAGCTCTCGCATCCTTAGTGCCGCATCCAGCTACCAGCTCTCGCATCCTTAGTGCCGCATCCAGCTACCAGCTCTCGCATCCTTAGTGCCGCATCCAGCTACCAGCTCTCGCATCCTTAGTGCCGCATCCAGCTACCAGCTCTCGCATCCATAGCGCCGCATCCAGCTACCAGCTCTCGCATCCTTAGTGCCGCATCCAGCTACCAGCTCTCGCATCCTTAGTGCCGCATCCAGCTACCAGCTCTCGCATCCTTGCAGATAATTGTTGCACTTGCAGGACATCCAGTTCATTCAGGAGGTTGTTCACACTGACCCTACACCGATAGTCTGTATTCCTTATTGGGGCCATGCAGGAAACAGTTTGGTATTGTGTTTGTTTGTATCTGGCAATCGGGTCTGTCTGTTTGTATCTGGCAATCGGGTCTGTCTTTTCTTTTTGCAGCAATATCGTTCATTTATTGAACACATTCTCTTGGCTTGTTGGTGGCAGCGATGTTTAGTGCTGGAACAGGTAGTGATCTCTCTGCCCACTGTCTTTCATCCTCCATATTTGAGGCCTGATTCAGACTCGGTTGTAACTTTGCGAAACGCTCGCCGGTCACACGGCCAACCGTTCACACATTAAGGGCTTCCCTCTAGGCTGCCAAGCCAGAAGCAGGCCGGTCATGTTCCGGGATGCAGCACCTGTGTTGTCCTACCGCTCCCACAAAACGTTTGGTCACCATTGTGTTGTCGCCAACCCCTTTGCCAGCCTTGAAAATGCAATCGCCTGTGATGGTATTTTCAGGGCTCGCACATATGCGTACCTGTGCAGAATACCGATTTCCGCACTACTCCACCAGGGTCTGAATCAGACCCTTGAGCTTATAGTGGAGCGCGATGTGATTTGCTGATCGCTGGCACAAGGCTTTCAGTCACCTTGCAGAAAAATAAGGAACATGTGATACTGCAGCAGTGTGATTCACATGGGTCATCCCGGAGCATGCCACAGCAGTTACAGTACAGCCGTATAATAAATAGGTAGTAAAGCTGTTTACAGCCAGTTACCCTCTGGGCTCCAATGTGACCCATGTTTTGGTAGGCTGATTTGCATTCCCATTCTCGCAGGCTATGGAATGCGAGTTTATGAATGGTGGATGTAATGGAGTTGACTTGTGACTTCGAATAAAGGGGAAGCTGGGAGTGAAGAGGGCAAATAGTTTCCGCTAATTCCTTAAACACACAAGCACTGGTGGGAATTTCCAAGCCCATAGAGAGTGCATGGCCCAGGTGACAGAGATATGTTGGTGCAGGGCCGTATTGTTTCCCTACAGTCATAACACAACGTAATGTTTGTGGCCCACTCAGAGTAGCGAGACAGACATGGAGTCCTTGCCAGACAAGTACGCTATGAAATTCTTTTAAAAGTACTCCGAAAACCTCAGAGAGGCTTAGAGACCAGTTCCTGTTTTTCCTGTCCGAGACTGGCCAAGAAAACAAGATGCCTCATGATTTCCGCAAATAGAAAATCACACTAAAGAACTGTTCTAGACTGGAATAAAAGGCGATATTTGGTATAAACCCTGCACAGGGGTTAGGCGGCCGGCAAGTTGTTATTGAACAACAGTTCTCTATTACAGAATGTAAACATCGATCCACCATTTTGTGTTCCAAGTCCTCACGATCAGCATGAAATGGTGTCTGGTCTAACAGCGCCTGCACAAAAGCAGATAGACACGTAAAGAAGCTGCTTATGCCGCACTCTGTGCTTTACTAGATCGCTCAGCACTCATCGCTGGTGACGCACTCTGTGCTTTACTAGGTTGCTCAGCACTCATCGCTGGTGACGCACTCTGTGCTTTACTAGGTCGCTCAGTACACATCGCTGGTGCCGCACTCTGTGCTTTACTAGATCGCTCAGCACGCATCGCTGGTGCCGCACTCTGTGCTTTACTGGGTCGCTCAGTACACATCGCTGGTGCCGTACTCTGTGCTTTACTAGATCGCTCAGCACACATCGCTGGTGACGCACTCTGTGCTTTATTAGGTCGCTCAGTACACATCGCTGGTGCCGTACTCTGTGCTTTACTAGATCGCTCAGCACACATCGCTGGTGACGCACTCTGTGCATTACTAGATCGCTCAGCACACGTCGCTGGTGCCGCACCCTGTGCTTTACTAGATCGCTCAGCACACATCGCTGGTGCCGCACCCTGTGCTTTACTAGATCGCTCAGTACACATCGCTGGTGCCGCACTCTGTGCTTTACTAGATCGCTCAGCACGCATCGCTGGTGCCGCACTCTGTGCTTTACTGGGTCGCTCAGTACACATCGCTGGTGCCGTACTCTGTGCTTTACTAGATCGCTCAGCACACATCGCTGGTGACGCACTCTGTGCTTTATTAGGTCGCTCAGTACACATCGCTGGTGCCGCACTCTGTGCTTTACTAGATCGCTCAGCACACATCGCTGGTGCCGCACTCTGTGCTTTACTAGATCGCTCAGCACACTTCGCTGGTGCCGCACCCTGTGCTTTACTAGATCGCTCAGCACACATCGCTGGTGCCGCACCCTGTGCTTTACTAGATCGCTCAGCACACATCGCTGGTGCTGCACTCTGTGCTTTACTAGATCGCTCAGCACACTTCGCTGGTGCTGCACTCTGTGCTTTACTAGATCGCTCAGCACACTTCGCTGGTGCCGCAACCTGTGCTTTACTAGGTCGCTCAGTACACATCGCTGGTGCTGCACTCTGTGCTTTACTAGATCGCTCAGCACACATCGCTGGTGCCGCACTCTGTGCTTTACTAGATCGCTAAGCACACATCGCTGGTGCCGCACTCTGTGGTTTACTAGATCGCTCAGCACACATCGCTGGTGTGCCGCACTCTGTGCTTTACTAGATCGCTCAGCACACATCGCTGGTGTGCCGCACTCTGTGCTTTACTAGATCGCTCAGCACACATCGCTGGTGCCGCACTCTGTGCTTTACTAGATCGCTCAGCACACGTCGTTAATGCCGCACTCTGTGCTTTACTAGATCGCTCAGCACACGTCGCTAATGCCGCACTCTGTGCTTTACTAGATCGCTCAGCACACGTCGCTAGTGCCGCACTCTGTGCTTTACTAGATCGCTCAGCACGCATCATTGAATCCATATTGGCGGCCGTCAAATTGCCCCATGTGCACACACCACATTATGAAGTATTACAATGTAGCGGCAATGGCTTTTCCTCACCCCAAATTCCATTGTGAATGGTCTACATCTACGACTTTGTACGTATTTAAAACTAATTCCTGTGCCAATAGATGTAGCCAGGTGTCTATGGTACATATTGAGTTGGGTTTCGCTGCGTCTGTGGAGCCAATAAGAAGGGGGGGGGGGGGGGCAATAGTTAAGGGCAATCTTCCTAAATGTATTATTCGCTGGGTTATGGCGAAGTCTCTGCTGACTGCAGGTTTCCGCTATAAGAGCAAAAGATTATATTCTTTTATGTAGATAAGATGCCCATTGACTTCAGGGTTCTCTTCCTGTGGGTTCTCCGGCAGGAAGAAGGACCAGGCACCGGCCAGACAGGAAGGAGATCCACAGACCAGCCACAGTTATGATTCATCCTAGCAGGCTTCTAGAACTCTTTCCTGGCCAGACTTCTGAAGTCTAATCAAAGCTTCCAAGAACGATTGGAAATTCAGCACTTGCACAGTGACTGATGTCGGGGCATGGGGCTCAGAGGACAGTGCGAATAAAGCGTCACAGCTAAGTCAGAGAACAGATGGGATTGTGAGAGGGTTTGCCACGCACGGCTCTCCACTGCTCTATTTTTGGCCTTTGAGCAAATATTCCGTGTGTGCTTCTGGCCGGTGGCCATCCTATTCACCGGCCCTACAAGTCACAATGCCGGTTTCTATGTAGAAAAACTCAGCTGAGTTATCAGGAAAACAACAAATGTCTAGTTTTTATTAAAAAGAAGCAGCTTGTAGCTGTGGGGGCACAAGCCTGCAGCAGCGACGGAACAGAACACACAGGGATTTTTCGTTCTCCCGTCTCCTCTCGCCCCTGCTCATCTTTTCCTATGTCTCCTCATCTTTCTCACATTGTAGGAAATGTACTATGATGGGAGTTCTGTTTCAGATGGGATGTTGCTATAGGCAACCAATCCGATACTATCTATTATTTTCTAAAAGGTGCTGAATAAATAAGTAGTAGAGTGTGATTGGTTGCCCACATCCCATGTGATATAGAACTCCCATCTTCGTAAATGTCCCCCATTCTCTCTCATCTTCTCTTTCTCTCTCATCTTCTCTTTCTCTCTCATCTTCTCTTTCTCTCTCATCTTCTCTTTCTCTCTCATCTTCTCTTTCTCTCTCATCTTCTCTTTCTCTCTCATCTTCTCTTTCTCTCTCATCGCAGGCTCAGAGTAGCCTGGGACTTACTGAGCGACTGCGATGAAAAAAGGCATATTCGGGCAGTCGCTGACGTCACACCCCCTCCCCTAAAATGCTCGGGCACGCCTGCATTCTCCCTGTCATTCCCAGCGTTTTTTTTGGCACTACTATGAAACTGCCAGTTGCCACCCACACACGCCCACTTCCTGTCTGTCACCTTGCAAATGGCCAACGATCAAAATAAGTAGCCGGCTTTCATCGAAGGATGGCGTCACGCATGCGCAGTTTGTCGATAATCGGCCAGCTTGCAAATTTAGGGTGCAAACCGGTCTGGAACGGCCCCTTTGTCTCTTTCCCTCTCCCCCTCATATCCTTTCCTACCTCTCATCCTCTTTCTCTGTCTTCCTCTCTCCCCCTCTTATCCTCTCCCTCTCTCATCTTTTCCTACCTCTCATCCTCTTTCTCTCTGTCTTCCTCTCTCCCCCTCTTATCCTCTCCCTCTCTCATCTTTTCCTACCTCTCATCCTCTTTCTCTCTGTCTTCCTCTCTCCCCCTCATATCCTCTCCTTCTCTCATCCTCTTTCTCTGTCTTCCTCTCTCCCCCTCTTATCCTCTCCTTCTCTCATCCTCTTTCTCTGTCTTCCTCTCTCCCCCTCCTATCCTCTCCTTCTCTCATCCTCTTTCTTGCCCTCTTTCATCCTCCCTAATCTTTTTCTATCTCTAGTCTTCTCTCTCGTCTGCCTACTATCGTCTCACTCTATCATCATCTTGCATGCACCTCGTACCTTTTCTTACAAACCGTACACCTTTGAACACTACATACTGTCCTGTGTGTACAAACCAAACCATAACCCATACCATTGGCCTTCAAGCACTATTTTATATATGTCACCTGGTGTTTAGGTCTCGTGTAATGGTATAGGACTTGTATACATTTACTTATTCACAGTGCAGTGATAACTATGACCAGGTTGGTTGACATCATAAATTTCGACATTGACAGAATGTTGACATTAATTATTGATTAGGTAAAAATGTGGGTATTTTCATCTGAGTTCGGGTTACTGATTAACATTCAAATAAAACCTGGCATGTGCCTACCTTACCATCATGTCCATGTTGCATCATTGTTGACATGTTGAATGCCAAAATGGTCAGTGTTGGCATAACATGTCCACATTCTCTTGTCGACGCAGTGTATGGAGACCAACTAGAGGATATGGTTGACTAGAAACTGGAGGTCTGTTTAAATCAGAGCAATTTATGGACCATCAGGACGACCAGTAATTGGATTGGTTATTAGCAGAGGAAACCATTGGGTTGTCTGGGATATGGGAGAAGACTAATTTGGTCCGTTGAGTGGCCTCTAGTGGTCACTGGCAGTACTTCCCCTCAAAGAGGTGAGGACTAGTTTGCTATATATGTGTATGTATGTATAGATAGATGATAGGCAAAGACGCAAACCTAGATGTAAATTTATAGACCTACAGTATAGAGAACTTGGGGTTTAGTGACCACCGGTCTGTGATAACTTGGGGTTTAGTGACCACCAGTCTGTGATAACTTGGGGTTTAGTGACCACCGGTCTGTGATAACATGGGGTCTAGTGACCACCGGTCTGTGATAACTTGGGGTTTAGTGACCACCGGTCTGTGATAACTTGGGGTTTAGTGACCACCGGTCTGTGATAACTTGGGGTTTAGTGACCACCGGTCTGTGATAACTTGGGGTTTAGTGACCACCGGTCTGTGATAACTTGGGGTTTAGTGACCACCGGTCTGTGATAACTTGGGGTTTAGTGACCACCGGTCTGTGATAACTTGGGGTTTAGTGACCACCGGTCTGTGATAACTTGGGGTTTAGTGACCACCGGTCTGTGATAACTTGGGGTTTAGTGACCACCGGTCTGTGATAACTTGGGGTTTAGTGACCACAGTCTGTGATAACTTGGGGTTTAGTGACCACCGGTCTGTGATAACTTGGGGTTTAGTGACCACAGTCTGTGATAACTTGGGGTTTAGTGACCACCGGTCTGTGATAAATTGGGGTTTAGTGACCACCGGTCTGTGATAACTTGGGGTTTAGTGACCACCGGTCTGTGATAACTTGGGGTTTAGTGACCACCGGTCTGTGATAACTTGGGGTTTAGTGACCACCGGTCTGTGAGAACTTGGGGTTTAGTGACCACCGGTCTGTGAGAACTTGGGGTTTAGTGACCACCGGTCTGTGAGAACTTGGGGTTTAGTGACCACCGGTCTGTGAGAACTTGGGGTTTAGTGACCACCGGTCTGTGAGAACTTGGGGTTTAGTGACCACCGGTCTGTGAGAACTTGGGGTTTAGTGACCACCGGTCTGTGAGAACTTGGGGTTTAGTGACCACCGGTCTGTGAGAACTTGGGGTTTAGTGACCACCGGTCTGTGAGAACTTGGGCTTTAGTGACCACCGGTCTGTGATAACTTGGGGTTTAGTGACCACCGGTCTGTGATAACTTGGGCTTTAGTGACCACCGGTCTGTGATAACTTGGGGTTTAGTGACCACCGGTCTGTGTGGTTCGACATACAGTCAGAAGGAATCTACAGCCATTCCAGAACAAGTGTTGGGTTTTACAAAGGCTGAAATGAGGAACCATTTATGGAAATCTCTGAGCGGAGGGTTGGGGCTGATCGGTTCAGGAGCAATAAAATAAAATATGCCTTATTAAATGCAGCAGAACTTTGTGCCAGATACAGTGGCAAAAGAAAGAAAAGGTCACTAAGATTTAAGGTGCTGGCAACTGGAGGAAGCTGGGTATAACGTAGCTTATAGACACCATCGTGGAAGGAAGCAAATAAACAGCAGATATCCTACAAGAGACTAAACAAACCATAAAATGTCATTAAGAACAAACCGGAGAAAAAACTGTGCAGTCATTAACCCTTTGAGTACCAACGTTGCTGTGAGCGGTCCTCAAATTAGCCGCTAAAAATTCCAGCGTCGCTCACAGCGACTGTTCTTTAAGTTTAAATACAAATACAGCCGAGTCAATTCATTGAAGTTTACAGTAGTTCATTATTGCACCCAAATAAAGAACAGTCGCTGTGAGCGGCGCCGGACATTTTAACGGATAGATGAGGATCTCTCACAGCGACGGCACTCAAAGGGTTAAGAATTACCCTTCGTTTAACAAGGCCCCCCATACACTAGTCCAACTTGTCTAAGGCACACGTAGGACCTGATTTCCCTTGAACTCCCCCGGCAGCTCCCCAGGAGTTCTTTATCCAGTTTGGCCC
Source organism: Crinia signifera (assembly GCF_055691185.1). Taxonomy (NCBI): domain Eukaryota; kingdom Metazoa; phylum Chordata; class Amphibia; order Anura; family Myobatrachidae; genus Crinia; species Crinia signifera. Next base: position 26,402,947 of record NC_139227.1, read on the forward strand.
TTGACTGACATTTTTACATGCGGTTTATTGCATGTAAAATGACTCTCGGGAGCTGCCAGGGGAGTTCAAGGGACTCGATTGCGATATAGCACAGGTGCCGCTGTTGGCTCCGATTCTGATTTTATCCTATGTGCTGCAAGTCCGCCCTCCGATTCAGACCCCATGCCTATGGTACAAATAACTATAGACAGGGCTATTTTTCAGCAGGAACTGAGGCCCTTATTCTAGTTCACTCTTTCTGACAAAATTTTTCTTAGATGGACAAAACCATGTGGACTGCAGGTGAGGCAGGTGTAAAACCCCACCCTAATCGAATTATCTCTGCACAAGTAACATCTGCCCCACCTGCAGTGCACATGGGTTTGTCCATCTGAGGAATATTTTGTCAGAAAGAGTGAACAAAAATAAGGGCCTCAGTTCCTGCTGGAGCCTGCTGAAAAATAGCCCTGACTATAGATATGTACGTGTAGGGATGCCAATCCCGGGGCATTTTTTCAATCCCGGGATTGAAAAATGCTCAATCCCGGGATCCCGGGATTGGCATCCAAACCAAAAAGCCCATTATTAGCATTGGACCCACCCCGGCCGACCCGCACATCTACTTACATAAGGGAGCGGGCGGGCGGCCGGGAGTGGGTTTGGAGGTGCACGGTGCCTCCCGGCAAGTGCACCTCCATCGAAAACAGCAGGCAGGTGGGGCGGAGGCAGGCAGGCGGGCGGCGGAGAAGAGGCGGGCAGGCGGAGGCAGGCCGGCGGGTAGGCGGGCGGTCACTGATGACGTGTGGCCTGCGCAGCGTGACCTCTACTGTCACGCTACGCAGGCCGCACGCCGGGTCAGCTTACGGGAACAGCCGGGCAGTGTCTGAGCGAGTGCTCAGACGCTGCCCGGCATTAGACTGCGCATGCGCAGTCTAATCCCGAAATCCCGGGATTGAAATCCTGGACTTTTTTAGGCCAAATCCCGGGATCCCACTGATCCCGATCCCGGGATTGGCCACACTATGTACGTGTTGCATAATTAATGGAATTCTATTAAGAAAATGGATTGCTGACACTTTCAGTTCTATTTCACATTGGATGTTGCTATTGCCAACCAATCTTAGTAAATTCCCCCCTTAGAGGTTTTCTTCCATAAACCCTGCACTGTACCCCCCCAATTGGTAACAGTATAGGGCGAAATAGTTGCCCCATTACATCCATTTTTTTGTCCCAAAATTGCCTGGTCTTTGTGTATGCACGGCTACCGGTCTCCAAACAAAGATCCCAAAATAAGTTAATATTCAGGGAAAATTTACTGACGTTTGTAATCTTCTTACCTAATGCATTAAAACGTCCAGTAATTAGGGATTCCAGTCCCAAAATGATTAAATGCTGGAGATTTGATATTACAATGCTGGGATTCATTTTGGTATTAAAAAACTTGAAACCCGTTTAAATGGTCACACTAGAAATTGTTAGTTACCACAATGATGATGTCATGCAAACTACAATATTCTAAATCATTTTAGAGACTCTTTTTGATTGGCTGAAAGTACGACCTAAGGAAAAGCAGGGCGACCATGTTGTTATTGTCTTGTACGCAGCTGTAGAGGAAGCACATTCGGGCTCAATGCTAAGGACGGTTAAGCCCGAGTCCATATATTCAGCTGCGATGTCACTTGCAGACTCAGCTGTGCCTGTGTCAGACTCCTCACCATCATCCTCTATATTAGGTAGAGTTACTGGAGTATCATCGGTGACATCACTATACAAGAGGGGGGCAGAGCTTCCAGTTATGGATGAGTAGCCCCTTATTGTAAAGAACATCACATACTGTATGGTGCGAGGCAAGTAAAGGATGCACGTGTATTGATCCGCTATCAGTATGAGGATGTAGTAGTCCGGTCTCTAATAGGGTTGCCAATCTCTAGATTGTAAGCTCCTTAGAGCAGGGCCCTCCTCCCTCCTGTTCTCTCAGCACTCTTCTTGCATTTCAATTACAGCTCTCTTATTCACCTACAATCTATACCTGCATCTATTCTCATTCACTTCCCTATATCTCAGCTGTATTGTGTGCTAAGAGTGTGTACCCTGTACCGTTCTCATGTGTTTTATATGTTATATGTATGGGGCTGCGTACAACCTTTATAAATAAAACTATAATAATAATGCCAGGGCATTTTGTCAATCCCGGGACTCAGGATTGAAAAATGCTCAGTCCTGGGATTGGCCTCCCTAATAAATAAAAAAAAAAAACCCACCAGAATCCCTGATTGGACGCCCTAGTCTCTAATATATGTGCTGAGAAACACCAGTAGGAATGTATGGTACTGATTGGTCAGTTTAGGAGCTATGGGGTAGATTTATGAATCGGTGAGCCTTGCTCCCTGAGACCTCTTTTAATATGTTGGATTGCACGTGGTCTCCCTCCTGCAACGTATGTGTATTGATTTAAAATAAAATCTTTATAGCTCACTTCTGGGCTTTTACGCCACGTGATATATAGTCAGTCAAGCGTTTTATTGCTTAATTGGTATATCACACCAAGCTGATCTAAGGATATAATTATACTCACTGCAGAGCTATGTGGTATCCCAGGGCAATGGAAATAAACAGCTCTGCTAGGTGATAGAAAGTGTAACCGAATAGTTAGGAAGGAAGACGGCAACAAAACCGCAATCTACGTAGTAAACGGTGCAGGAGGACATGTGGTTGTTATTATTATAATTTTATATATAGGGCGACACAAGTGTTTTGCAGCGCCGTACAAAGGAACAGTACGGGGGGGAAAACTTAGCATTACATTGAATAAATAACAAAAATAGAGTATGGGTAAAGAGCGCCACAGTTCAACACAAATTACAGCTTAAATATAAGTAGTGAGGACTTGATCAACATACTACTGGAGGCTTGTGGCCAATGATGGAGATGAGTATGCGGATGAAGATGGTCACTGAGTGTTGGAGTATAGGAGTGCTGTGAGTGAAATGTGAAGAGAAGAGGGCTTTGACAACAGGAGGGAAGAGGGCCCTGCTCGGAGGAGTTTACAATCTAGTAGGAAGGGGAGACAGACAGATTACAAGAGGTGCAAGTGAGTGGGTGGTGGCTTGATAGCAGGATGTAAGCAGGCAGGGGGTCAGAGAACCAGCCTCAGGACTAGTTTATGCAGTGGAAAGGTATGCTTTGATGAATACACTCCATAAGTTACAGTCCATAAGTTACAGTCGCCTGGAAGTGGACAGACCCCCTTAATGTTACATATGGCTGTACTTGTGAAAAAAACCGTTGTACTCCCATGACTGAGAGATGCTCGCTCAGTTATACTACTAATGATTGTAATAGACTAGTCCTGGAAGAGTTAGAAGTGCGTGTTCTAGATGGGCAGAGGCTGAGCCGCAGGTGGTATGCCTTCCGTATAGAGACGTCAATCACTAACCCCTCATTCTCTCTGTGTTGTCTCCTCTCAGCAGCTGTGACTTCACCGGTGTGTAACATCGACCAAGTGACTCTGCTCTCACCAGCACGAGGGTCTCCACACAAATCAAGCAGCATTATCAAGAACGAAGCTCCTATGGAGCTCACAGGAGAACCGAGATCTTCGCCTCTGTACAAAGTACGGGTTTCTCTTTCACTTCAAATAAGTGTAAAGCGCGTGGAGATGACACAATGGTTCTAGCCACTTGCTCAGTTTTAAATAGAGAGGATTAAGCCAGTTGTACCTATTGGTCACAACAGAGTCAAAAAGTTTTACAAAAATAAATTATTTACGGTGAAACCAATCTGTGATTGGGATGGATAGTGGCTCACCTGGTGTAACCTGGGTCATCTGATCTGTAGGTGTTCATCAAGAATAATGATTGGTGGCAAATTCCTATTTAACTCCAAGAATTTTTTTCTGTGTGTCAATTTTTCAATTCACATTGAGCGTACAGCGGTGCCCCCTAGTGGACACTATTTATTTTATTCCCACGGTCCAATAGAAAATGTCAGCATAAGTTCTCAAAGGTTACTGATCAGTGTACTTGCAGTTGTGCCCAGTGGCAGAACTTGTGAGATGTTGACCCAGGTGAAAAAAATATAATTTGAGCCCCCTCATCCACTGCAACCCAATTTCCCAATATTCCACACAGCAGTGGGTGGCAGCAGTGGGCACTTTAGTCCTTGAGGGGGCCCCATGGGAATGCACCTACTGCACCAATGGTAATACTGCCTCTGGTTGTGCCATATTTAATTCATCTTACATTAAGCTCCCATCTGTTACTGAAGCCTCCTCCTACCAGCTAGTAGAACTGCTGTGGCACTGCCTTAGTTCAGTGTTTCTTATCAAGAATATATTATTATTTGGATGTTTTTTAGCCTGCAGATAAAAAAATGCCCATTTCAATCAGCAAAATATACCTATTGCCTACTCAGAGTGGAACCATATTCTAAGTAGAACCAAAGTTCATCTACCACTTATATTGCTGAATCCATGTCTTGCCAAAAATGATGTCTCTATCTGTAGTGTGTGACTTTGTCTTCTTATGTACACAGACATCAAAGATTGTATCTGCCCAGCAAAGCCTGGAAAACTCCCCCGCCAGTGGGTCTTTTTCACCTTCCGTGTCCCATCTACCATCTGAGAATGACCCACAGACCCCAATCCAAGTGCAGGTGTTCAGCCCAGAACCTCTTTCCACCATCCAAACTCAAGACATTGCTCAACCAAACAGTTTTCAAACCGTCTCCTCACCCAGCCAGAGTGAGGATTCCATCATGGTGCAGACACCGGCGTTTCAGGCCATGGAACCGCAGCCCAGAGATGCATTGCAGACAGACAGAGCTATGGTTGCGCTCTCGCAGATGGCTGAAGCCACACAGCAGTCTCAGCAGCCAGCACTACAAGATCAGGCTCAGGCATTGCAGCAACAGATGTCTACTAGTCTGTTTTCACAATCTAACAATGTCAACCAGATGCAAAACACCATCCACCAGTTACAATCTGGTAGCTTCCAGTCTAACGTATCCGGCAGCAATTCAGACGTTGACTTGGTGCAGCAAGTCTTGGAAGCCCAACAACAGTTATCATGTGTTTTGTTCTCTGGGCAAGGCGGGAGTGAAAATGAGCAAACTGCAATGGGACAAGTGCAAGAGCAGCTCAACGCTGGAATATTTCAGCCAGTCGGATCAATCCAGAATAATCCCAGTCAAGGGATCTTTTCTTCCCCTGAACCTGTGCATAATCGATCAGAGAATGTTCTCTCTGGAAGACCTGACAGTCTTCTCCAACAAGCTGAGAACTCCCTGTCCACTCAACAGCAAGCCATGGAGACCAATGCAGCCATGGTCATGGAGATGCAACAAAGTATGCACCAGGCACAAGGACCAATTCAGTCAGACATTTTTCAAACTCAAAGTCCTGGCTCAGGATCTATCCAACCACCGGTGTATCAACACCAGCAGGGCTCTCATCTAATCAGCGGACTCTCCACCAGTGAAGAGATGCAAATGCAGTGTGACATGTTTTCCACACCAGGAGTCTCCGGGAATGATGGAAGTACAGGCCAACAGCAGGTATCTACCTCAGGCTCCAATATCTTCCAATCTTCCAGCACGGCGGACAGTGACAATACCACAGCCCAGACAGAGCAAATGCAGAACAGTGTTTTCCAAACTATGGTTCAGATGCAGCGTGGAGGAGATGGACAGACACAGGTCAACCTCTACTCGGCTGCAGAAGATATGCTTGGTGTTCAGACAAGCGGTGGTCAGCAGCAAGGTAATGGACTATTCCAACAGGCTGGCGACATGATGGCCCTCCAGCAGGGTACTTTTTTGCAGCAGTCTCCTCACTCTCACGCTCCACTTTACCACTCCCAGAACACAATATCTGATAACCAGAACATGGCCCAAGAAACACAAGGAACACTCTTCCACCCTTCGGGTTCCATGGTGCAACATCAAAACTCTTCTGCACAAGATCAGATCCAGACTCCACTCTATCACCCGCAAGGCACAATATCTGCTCCACCGGAGCAGTCGGCCAACAACATGTTCACCATGAGCTCCTTACAGAGCAGTCAAGTGCCTCAAGAGAAGCAAATGTCCTTCTTCTCAAACCAGAACTCCCTCCCACAGCTCCAGGCAGCTCAAAGCCCTGAGCAGCAGGCGGCATTCCAGCAGCAGGCCCAGTTGTCTCATATGCAGAACTCAATGATTGCACAGGAGCAGCAACAGCAGTCGCAGCAGAACTTGTTTCAGTCCCAGAACCAGCAAAACTCTATCTTTCAGACAACTCACTCCATGGTTGGTATGCAGAGCAGCCCTTCTCCCCACGAGCAAGCTCAGAGCATGCTCTTCGCCACACAGAGTTCTATGGCCAACATGGCTTCTCAAGAACAACAGCAAAACATGCTGTTTAGCCAGACCCAGGAACCGATGGCCACCCAGGATCAGCAGAACCAAGCCCTATTTCATGCTCAAAACATGGAGTTTCAAGCTCAGAGCCCGGTTACTTCTCAACATGAGCAGCAGCAGACTCCCATGTTTCACAACTCTCCACAGCTCCAGCTGGTTCAAGCTTCACCAACTTCTCCAGAGCAGCAGGTGACTCTGTTCATGTCCTCTGCCTCCATCTCAGCCCTGCAGAACAGTATGAACCAACAGGAGATGCAGCAGAACAGCATGTACTCTCAGTCTCTCCAGGGAAACACCCCTCCACAGCAGCAGCAGCAGGCTGCCATGTTCCACAGTTCAGCAGGGGGCGCTATGAGCCAGATGCAGAGTGCATCGGCATCCTCTCCACAAGCTACCGGAATGTTCCTGTTTGGAATTCAGAATAGTGAGTAGCGGCTTTCACTAGTATTTGCCTTACCTATTCTTAGTGGACGCATCCATTTTCATTGCTGAGCAATGTTCACTCAACAAAATGGCTGCCTTCACTGCATATTGGGGAAAGGCCCTCTTTTATAATCGATTTATTAGATGCTTTTGTAATAGCCATATAAGATTTATTGGTACTTGTTTCCTAGCACGGCGCCCGTCGTGGGTCATCTCATACCTTAACTTAAGGTATGCGATGGACGCGACCGACGCAATATTTGGCTATTTTTAGCCTTTATTGTCGGCAATGAGAAAATCGCGTTGATCGTGTCCATCGCATGCCATAATAATGGCATGCGATGCGACCGACGCGATCAATGCGATTTTACATAGGGAGCAATGTTAAATTAGCCGGCAATTAGAAAATCGCGTTGATCGCGTCCATCGCATGCCATTATAATGGCATGCGATGCGTCCGACGCGATCAACGCGATTTTACATAGGGAACAATGTTAAATGGGCCAATGGCCCAGATTTTTGATTGTATAGGCACCCTAATGGGTAATGTGTATGCTAAATGCCCCCCCATTGTTAACGGCAACCCATGATTAACGCTAACCCGAAGCGTAGCGAGCCCGTGAGGGGCGGCGGTACGCGTCCTCCGACCTTCTCATACCCCCACTATCCACGTCGGCGTGGAGTTGATTTTATATAGTGGGACGAGCGCAGCGAGCCACCGAGCCCGAAGTTTGGTGAGCTGATGCGTAATACCTGTGAAGTAATTCGTGTACCCTCGCGGGGCTCGCTGCGCTCACCACACTATATAAAATGAACTTCACGCCCACGTGGATAGTGGGGGTATGAACAGGTCGGACGACGCATACCGCCACCCCTCGCGGGCTCGCTGTGCTCGCCACGCTTCGGGTTGGCGTTGATCGTGGGGTGGTGTTAACAATGGGGGGCATTTCATCCATGAGGGTGGGTATACAATGAAAATTGGGGTCTGGGTGGCATTCTACATTGGGCCCAATGTAAAATCGCATTGCGATTTGGTTGCATGCAATGCGATCAACGCAATTTTTTGGGTCCCGATGCATGCATTTAAAATCGCTGGCGCCGTGCTAGGAAACAAGTACCGATTTATTTAATAATACCCACTCTCCCTCAGATTGCAGTCAGATGATCTCTTCATCTGCGGGATCCTTGAATAATCAGATGATGGGCCTGGGACAGCCGGGACAATCTCAAGGAGACGGACAGTCGGTGTCTACACTCTTGTCACAGCAGATGGCTGAGAATTCCTCAATGACGACAGAACAGAACATGGAGAAGATCAGTAATTTATTGGTGTCTCTCCACAACCAAGGGAATAATATGTCCGGCTCTTTCTAAGTGGCAAGTGGCCAACAGTGGCCATCATCCTAGATCTGTGTAAGGCTGCTTTGTCCTGTAATAGGTGCTGGTTGTAAAACTGAATGGACCGTTTTTGTTAGTTGTATTTTCCGCTTTTTTTTTTTTATTTTTTTTTATTAAAGCACATAAAGGGTTAGAGAACATTTTTTAGGAAAAAGGTAAAAAACTAATAATACAGAATTGGAAATATTATAAGGATTATGCAATATTACTGTTTAGTCTGCAGGCTGGCCAACATTTATTTCCAGAGGACAAACAAGGGGGCTAGTCTGCTGGTTTTTCTGTATTTCTGAACCCAAGCGGTACATGTTTTTCTGTGTGAATTAATTTATCTTGACTTAATACATATGACTCCTGATTTCTTAAGGGGAGATTCTCTAATTCTGATATTGGGGGTTCCCACATCCTTGTTGCTGAAAATCCATAATTTAAAAACCAATAAAAGTTTTTGCCCACCAAAAAAAAAAAAAACAGTCAAAATACGACAATGAAAATACTGACAACCATTGCCCGACAGTCAAAACAACGACATGTTGAAATGACAACATTTAAAATATCGACCGGTCAAAAAGTCATCCTGAGTTTTTCATGATTTTTTTTATTTGAAACCGACATGTTCTTACTTTCTTATCCAAGTGGGCATATAGTTAGATTATATAGTTAGATTATAATAGTGTCGACATGCGAGGGGATGTGACACATTTATTACTGTGTCCATGTTGAGCATCTTGACATAGATACAAAAACAATCCCCCAAAACAATCATCCTGACTTTTTGACCCGTTGACATTTTAAATTTCGGCATTAAGGCCATGTCGGCATAATAAATGTCTGTATTTTGACTGTTGGCCATTGGTGATTGGTATTTTGATTGTCTGTATTTTGACGGTCGGGAAATCCTACTGAACCGAAAAATTCATGTGACACGAAGAGTCCCACAACTGTTAACTACCAAGTACTTGTCTTAATAAAGTAGTGGTTAGGGCAGTGGTTTACCAAACTTTTTTTTAATCATGGAGCCCTTGAGCATCAAAACTATTTCACGGCACCCCTAGGCAGAATGTTAATTATTGATTATGTTTATATGTCATCCTTAGGGTCAGTTACATGGTAAGAGACAGGATTCGCTACTGTTTGTCCAGGTTATCATTGACCGCACTGGTTTCACCTGTGAAACCACTGGTTTCACCTGCACTGGTTTCACCTGTGATCATAAATAATTATACTTGGTCCTGGGCCACCAACTCAGGACACCCCTGCAAGTGTCCTGATGCACCCCAGGGTGCCAGGGCACACAGTTTGGGAAGCACTGGGTTAGGGCATGTAGTCTCCTGGCTGCAACCTTGCAATTTGACATGTGATACCAGTCCGACTTGCGTCATCCTCAGTGCAGAGTAAAGGGGTTCAGGGGTACAATTGAAGTAACAATCTAGCTAAAAAAAATAAAATCTCTTACTGATTTTGCCAATGACCTAGAAGGCTGCTCTGTACCTGCTCCACCAATAGTCACACGCATCTCATCTTCTGTTTCAGGAGGGAACGTCCTTATTGGCCTAACAGACTGGATTATTCTGTGTGTCTCCTACGATCCAAGTAGAAGAGGTCCGAAGTGTTGTTGTGTACCCCCCTCCTTGTTCTCATCTATCTACAGTATTTATCAACCAGGACTAGAGAGCTAATAGAACTCATTCTCCAGAAAGCTACAACCCAGAAACTCCTGCGGTGGCTTCCTGCAGTGGTTGTGACGTTTACCTCTTATTTCAGCCTTGTCTGTTATGTAGTGTCTATGTATATATATAAATATGTACATAATGATAAATATATATAGTTACACTCATATATATGCTCCTATATTTTTCCCTGAAGGAATCCATGTATTTGCCCTTCTGAGAAGCTCTCTCATTACAGGGCAGTCCGCATAGCATACCTTATGAAATGGTCCTGCATCTACAATGTGCCGCTGCCAGTGTGTCTCTTCTCTGGGGCCCCTTCGGCAGTGGGACGCTGTTTTCCACGTGAGTCTTTGCCATTATGTAAAATGGGTTGCGCTCCCTAGTCTATCCACATTCTTCTTACATGTGGCAAGGGAGTCCTCCTATATTTAATAAGTAATGCTGCACTTAATCCTGTTTTCTGTCGCCCCCTAGTGGGTGCAGGATGCTGCGACTATTATTTTATTGAGCCATGTAGATGTTCGTTTCTAAATCTGTTTCTACCGGTAGATGGCCCATTTCCCTTCCTGTTCTCTATGTGTGTGCGTTTGTATCCTTGAATCTCTCCTAACCGGAGACATCGGATCTGGCGTTGGCTCCTTTCGGCCCACCATCTGCCCATACCACAAGCTAGTGGAGGAGCATCATGGGATTGGTGCGGTTCGCCGGCAGCTAGGGCGCTAAAAGCATCCGGTCCATGATTTATTGGTTTCAATACTGCGGGTTTATTACCCATATGAAGGGAACTTTTTCAGAGCGAGGCCTGTTGCAGGCCATTTAATTTTTTTTTTAATACAGTTTTCAATCGTTCAAGTTTTTTGGATGGTTTTTATCTAATGTGTGTTTCATTTTTTTTTTGGAAAGTCTTTTTTGTATTTAGTAAACTGGTATTTGCTACATGTACTGAACAAGTATGTTAGCAGAAGTATATATAAGGTATATAAAAAAAAGTTTATATATATATTATACATAAGATATTAATTTTTGCACACATTTGTGGGAGGTTACTGTATGTCAGTCTTTGTCTATGTTGCTCCTATGTGAAAGGGGGCAGGGGAGAACTGGAAGTGCTGCTGTAAAGGAGTTTGTATTTTGGGGGAGGGAGGCAGGCCGAAGAAGTCCTTTTTATATCCCCTCATTGCTTTTTGTACAAATATATATATATATATATATTTATATATATATATATATATATTCCCAGCAATATGCAGTTGTCAGTGGACCATAACATGATCTGTCTGATATAATTCTCCTCTCTTACCGCTCAGTCTACGCCACCTGCACACCACCACTTGAGTTCAGTGGCGGTGTGCGGTGCCGGCGGAACTCAAATGTTTTTTAAAGGGGCAGTCATTTTACAAGGCAAAACCATGCCTTTTAATTGATGGCCCAATATCACTAAGCACTAAAACAGTCATTTAAAAAGCAAAACCATTGCTCTTTGGTGTAACAGAATTTAAAGTATACAATTTGGGTACGTTTAACGAATAATATAATGCCATTAACTACTTGGTATTGCACAAACTCTCTTACTATTGATGGGAACCCTCAATTATTGGATAGGGGGCAAAATTGCATTTGCTTTTTAAATAAAGACATATCAATGTTATGTGTTCTATGACATATATCAGGCGCACTGATGGCCGTTGATTCATTGGCACAAAATGCTAACCATATAATTCTGCTAAGCAATTTGCTTGCATCTGCAAAGCAGCCAGTGCATACAGGATGCAGTACCCACTGTGATGCACAAAATGGCACTCAAATATTATCAATCTAACATACTGTCAGCGCTGTGTGGTGCTGGTATGTCCCCCCGCATTACAGCAAACAGATGTAAATATGGACAATATCTGTAGTGTCTCTTAAAGGTATATTTTGATCTACTGTGGTACATTCTAATAAAAAAGTAGGGGAAACAAATATCTATTTTTTTAAAACACACTTCCAGCTCCCATAACTTTCCCTAAACTAGAGAAAATTACATACATTATGTATTGAAGTAAATGGAAGGAATAGGGGAATATATATGTAGGGTTACACTAATTACTTGGAAGATAATCATGGAAAAGTACATTTATTTATATGTATAAAATTGTGTCTATTTTAGCTTTTCTAATATTTAAAAATATAATACTTAAAAAAAAAAAAACTACCAAAAAAAAAAAAAGTATTTCACCAAAAGAAAAAAAACGATTAAACATTGTTTAACCACAAAATAACTAGAGATGTGCAGGTTCTAATTTACTCTGATTTACTCTGATTTCAAAGCAGGATCTTATTGGCTATCCCAAATCACATGACAGTTGTTGACAGTTGATAGCCAATAAGATCCTGCTTTGAAATCAGAGTAAATCAGAGCCTGCACATCTCTAAAAATAACTAAACGTCTGTCTATGGCTAAAGCTGCGAAATACCTTGGGTGTTACAGGGCTTTCTAGAATTACTATTGCTAAATAGTACCAGTAATCTCGGTTCTAGGTCCTGCAATCTCATCACAGTCTGGGTGGGGGTATACGGGGGAAGGGTTGGGATCTAGCACTTTCTACGGGATACGGTCGCTAGCACAACACTATGAAGGTCAACATATATTAGATCCACCGCTAAAGGTTGACATGGCTAAGGTGGACTGGGTCGGAATGTTGACACAAGCATTAGGTCGACTATCAAAAGGCCAGCATGAGATTTTCACTCTTTGTTGAGCAAACTTGTGCCGACCGGTGCTAATTCATACCTTACCATCCACTGGGGCGTGGATGGAGAATATATTAGTGTGCACCGAGGCACCGTGCTGGAAGCATGGCGAACACAGTGGTACACTGATAGTGTCCATGTTGACATACGTCAAAATTCAGGACAAAAAAGTGAAAAACTAATTTCGACCTTCTGACTGTTGACCTTTTTCTTGTATCGACCTGTTGACCTTTAGTGGTCACCTATTGTATGTCGAGCTTTATGCAGTCAACCCTATGGCCCATACCCCTTTCTACTTGTCCTAAAATGTACAGTGTGAGAAGTAAGGGGTTAGCCCTGGAATCCCAGTGCTGTGAATGCCAACAGTTCCTGGGTAAGTTTATTTTTTACCGGCAATGACCTTCCCCCTAGTGCCTAACCCAAAGCCTCTTACCCACCTCTGGGATTTGTCTGTAATCTCAGCCGGCATCCTTCATTAAGATGGCGCGCGATTATATAGAAGTAGCTCTATGTTCTAGATCGCCATCTAGTGTTCTTCCCAGTAATTCTCTTTCCAGCGCAACATCACAGGGAGACATTTTCTGTCTGTCACTGCAGCTATTTCACCACAAAAATACTGGTAAGTTGCCACCTTGTGATACGGAAACTATTTGAATAATTAAAGTTTACAGCTCTCTAGTTCTGTGTCCGTAATTGGACTCAAGTAAGCCAAAAGCTGGCCATACATCTACAGATCGATTGTTAGATCTGACTGGTTGGATCAAACACCTGGTAATATCTAAATTACAGTTTTTGGCAGTTTTCCAGCATTTCAAAGCAAATCGTCAACTGTCCTTTGCTCTCATCCATTACCAGGATTTTGTTCCAACCAGCCAAATCTGACAATCAATCTGTAGATGTATGGCCAGGTATAGCCCAGGGATCTCTAGTATTACCCATTCATCCGTTCCACCTGAGGATCAGTACTTGTTGCTGCAGTTGACTATTACTCCTTGGAGGCTTTGAGCGATGGTTTTCAAAGATCAACAGTAATTAATGCCAAATAAACTTGATTTTGCAGTAATTACTATAACCATTTGAAATCCAGTCTGCTTTCAAAATCCATTGCATATTAAAGCTACCCATTCTAGTGACCAACATAAAATCACTACATGTTAAATATTGTATTTAGTTAAAACCTAGTGTGAGGTGTATCAGTGACATCATGTTGATGTTGCAGAGTCACAACTGCATGCTTCATCGGGGAGGATGGAAAAAAAATGGCAGAATAAGGTTATTAATGCAACTCAATTCTTTTCCTGTCCCTCATCCACTGGGCCATCAATGTGGCAAGGTCCCTCAGTGCACCAATCACCTCCACATTGAGAGGCAGCCTGTCGTTTCATTTGGAGCCTTGGGCGCCTCCTGTGATTCCCAGCATTTTCACGTATAGTGGGTCAGCCCACAAAATGGACGCTTCCAATGGGCGCAGGATAAATACACCTTTTAATGTATTACAGATTTCACTGAGATTCTAGCCTTAAGCCTTATAAATGAAGACCATCCTTTGGGTGACTGGAAATCAGCACTTACGTCTTCACATACTGACCTGTATTGTGTACACTGCCTTTGCGGAAAGTCACAGTAATGACTATGACACAGTAATGACATTCAACACTGTTCTATCCCTGAGGCAGACCAATCAGCTGAGGAAGGCAGATAACTCATTTCTTACATTCATTTATAGCCACAGGATACTAAGCAGTTTATAGTATGTATATTTTGTGTTTTAACAGTTTCAAGTTTGTTTTATTCATTGGTTACACAAGATACAATAGTATGACATTAAACCCTCCACTCTAAAATACAACTGAGGCGTAGAGCCTTAAGCTGGCCATATATCAGAACGATTCCAGGCCCGAAAGCACGATTTTGATCGTGCGATGCCTTGTGTGTGTTTTGAGTCCACATCGGGAGGTGTGTCGGTACGATACGCAGGTCGTGAGATCAATCCTTAGATCTTATGTGCTGCACGTAAGATCTGAAGATGCTGCTAACGACCAGTATGCTTCGAGTTGCATATCGTGGGTCTGGGAGCTGCTGGGAAAATCGGTAAACGACTCAGATCTGATGCTGGTCGTTCTGATGTATGGTCAGCTTTGGACAACAAATCCCAGTCATCTTGAACTCCTAACAGGCGGATACACAAAAAGGCATCTGTGGCATTTAACGCTGATTCCTGTTTGCTACGCCAATTATACATGGTGGCTCTTGAAGACATATGTGTACTTTATTTAATGTGTAATTCCAGAGTGAGAAGTTTCAGCATTTGTGGTCATATAGGGGCACAAGACAGACTTGCAGAGCAGGTGCTTGTTTCTGCCGGCGAAACCTCTTCATCCTCCTTCCGTGAGTGGTGCAGTGCGCAGCTCTGACGTAAAGGGCAGCAATTCATTTTATACCAGCTAAGCAGAGTTTGTTCTGTTGAGGGGCAGAGGTATTTTTATTGTTTTTAGCAATCTTGTAATAACGTGTTAAATAAACAAAGGATATTTTGCTTTTATTGGGACATTTGTATACTCTTTGCAATTATATTTCTGTAAAAAGCTCAAATCGATAAATAAAACAATGAAAGTTTTCATTCTGTGTGTGGTGTGCTTCATATAAGATTCTGTCATTGTTGGGAATGTTCTGCTGATAAATCCAAATTCTGTGATCAAAGCCCTAATTGTATTTTGTCAGGATGAACCATGGGCTCTCATTTGGGTTGACGTACAATGCAGCGGTATTTCGCCAAGCCAAGTAATGCCGGGTGTGCGAATGCCCTCCCCTTGCTGAACACCGAATGTCCCCACAGGCCTGCGAATGGATGTTTTACATAAATATCCATTTGCAGCCTTGCGAGTGGGCCCGAAACTTTTTTCTTTATTTTTGACGGGCCTGCTAATGTAAGTCACTTTCTGGTGCCTTAGATTAGCGGCGCCCTGCTCTGTGAACAGGGTGGGCGGCTGACAGCCAGAGCTGTCAGCCGCCCACCCCCAGGTGGCAGGTAGCCACCTCCGTGTTTTAGACCTAAATGAAAACAGAAACCTGCTGAGCTTGGCCAGTCTGCGATGGGCACACAGCTTACTGATGATTGGACACATCACTGCTGGTGTGGAACATCAGATGATGATCTGATTGCTTTAGCAAGCAGATCTTAACAAATGGAGCTCAGACCTCAACCTCTACTGGATGCTTGAAAGAAGTTATCATTTTATTAGTGAACCATTAGACCATTTTTTTTATTGTTTTGGGGTAGATGTATTAACCGTTATGTATCCTGCACATATATTATGCAGAGCTTTACAGTATATCAGTCATTCACGTCAGTCCCTGCCCCAGTATAGCTATGGGGTATATTTACTAAAGTGTGGGTTTACAGAAGTGGAGATGTTGCCCTTTTGCAGCCATTTAGATTCTGCTTACTGTAATGTTTATCTACCACTTTCTAGAACACAGGTACTCGGAGGGGTTATGGTATTATAGATCTACATTGTCTAGGTGTACAATCAAAAGGTAGACAAATAACGGTCGACACAAGTCTAAGTTTTTATTGTTGTCTGTCGACATAGACATCATATAAGTGTATCAAGCCCCCTACACTCTCCATGTTTCATACTCGATGCCTCGCTGCACTTTGAATGCTATTATAATCTAACTCTATGCTCACATGGATGGTAAAATATGAACAAGTCTGTTTCTTACAACAACAAAAAACATGAAAAATTCATGTCAACCTAAAAAAACAACTTGTTGATCTATAGTTGTTGACCTTTTGATTGTCTATCTAAAGGTGCCCATACACGGTGCGATGATCGCACCCTGTATGGGCTGGATTGCATCGCAACGCATGCGTTTTGCATGCATGTGATCCGCAGGCAGTACAAAAAGTATGTACGCAGGAACGTGCATCGCACCGTGTATGGGGGCCTTAAAGCCTGGATACTCCCAGGATGCCACACAGTTCATGTTTTTCAGGTCAGCTGTGGATTTTATTTTAAAATGTGACAGATGGTAACACACAGAGCTCCTGCCCATTGACCTGGAAACCATACACTGTGTGGGGTCCTGAGGACTAAGTTTGAGAACCACTGATCTAGAACAGTGGTTCCCAACCCTGGTCCACAAGTACCCCCAACAGTGCACATTTTCCAGGGTCCTGCGCAGAATTTAAAGTTAAATAATTAGCTCCAACGGTGGATATTTCAAAATGTGTCTGAATAATGAGTGCACCTGCCGGGTGTCCTGGAAAATGTGCACTGTTGGGGGTACTTGAGGACCAGGGTTAGGAACCACTGATCTAGAAGATACTAACTAGAACCTGATGGTTGTTATAGGAAACATCTCTACTAAATTGTGGGTTTTATAGAAGTAAACATATACCTACAGTCACTCGGCGGTGGTCTCCTCTTCAGGGAGAGGGCAGGGTTAGGGGGGAGGCGGTGGAGACTGGTGAATAGTGATGCACCCCCTTCCGACAGATGCTGGGGCCTGTCAGCTGGTAATTCACAAAGCTGAGAGAGGCTCCATCTGTATAACATAACCCTTGTGCCTTTCAGACTCCTTTAAATTTAGCTTGTGCTGAATATCGTGGCAATGCCGCCTTATTGTTCCAGTTTAGAATGGGATCTTTCATTTGCACTCATAGTTGCTATGACGTTGCTGTATTCCCATTTAACTACTTCAATGAGTTCTACTACACATGGCTGCAAATAGCTAAAGATGAGGGGGGGGGGAGAATAACAGCAGGTATATTGGGGGTGATACTGAATATTTGTGGCATAGCACTCACATTTTTATAGGCCTCTAATTCCTCTCAGGTGGCAGATGTCCTATTGGCATTGAGCATTCAGAGTTAGTGCCAGCAGAGACAACTTCCAGTGTGACAAGATCCTTAATGCCCGTCACCGTCACACACAACCATTTCATTAAACTATGATCTGGGAGCAGGGGAGGCATACCCCGCAGTGATGGCAGCCATTGCAGACTCCTCTCCAGCCCTCCTTAGTGTTCCCTCCCAACCGTGCAATAGCTTTAGTTATATAGCGCCTCTACCGCAGCAGCCGTCGTAGCCCTGTACATCATTTTTTTGTTTACAATCAAAAATATATATTCACTAGTAAGCCCGCTAAAAGCAAATGCTTTCAAAGCGATACTGCTACCTTGTGATTGCCTCTGTTTGTGCATGTGTGAGAGAAAGATGTAATTTCACTCGCTGCCAACAGATGGCAGAGTTTCGAACTATATATATATAGGCAGGTGTGGTGCGGCACTCTCGGCATAATAAGACACACGAAGTCAGCTTGTGGTCAACGTTTCAATTTTATAGGCAAAATTGTCATCAGGAATTTTGCCTATAAAATTGAAACGTTGACCACAAGCTGACTTCGTGTGTCTTATTATGCCGAGAGTGCCGCACCACACCTGCCCATATCTCTACCTGTGAGGGCACCGGCTCAAGTTACAAACCTGTCTCTGGGAGTGCCGATTCTTGGACAAATATATATATATATCTCAGCACCCCGGGGAGATTTTCAAAGAATATATATTTGTGGAAAACGA
Organism: Crinia signifera; assembly: GCF_055691185.1. Classification (NCBI taxonomy): domain Eukaryota; kingdom Metazoa; phylum Chordata; class Amphibia; order Anura; family Myobatrachidae; genus Crinia; species Crinia signifera. The sequence continues at coordinate 26,421,129 of NC_139227.1, forward strand.
CCAACGTTGGTTGTTTTCCACAAATATATATATTCTTTGAAACTCTCCCCGCAGTGCCGCCCATTCTTCCCCAGCTATCTATCCTACCCAGGGAGGGCACCGGGGCCCATTGCTCTATAAGCAGAGTGCCGGACCGCCAGTACCATCATATCTTTCAATAATAAGTAACTTAGTACAGGTCCAATCTGTGAGTGTCAATGTTTCAAACGTTAACTACATCTTTCCTTAGGATACAGTGTACTTATTAAAAGTAGCCCAGAGTTAAGTTCAACTATGGAACATAAAAAAAAAAAAAAAAAAAAAAACAACACACGGCCCAACTCCTCCAGAGACCGGACAAGCTTCAGGAGCTGCAGCTTCAAAGGTTTGACTGATTGTTACCAGAAGGCATTCTCTCCATGGGAATACCTGCATAGCCCTATACTGACAAATGCAGAGTCCAAACGGGTTTATCCGGAACTGTAGCCAGGCAGAAACGGACAGGTCATGGATCATCCATTTCACATGTTACGCACAAGGCAATTTGGACTAAGGCCTGTAGCAAAAAAATCTTTTGTCCATGTTCTTGGCTTGTTCTGGTCTGCTACATAATCTATACTGTAGTTGTTGACGACAAGGACGTCCAATCTCCTAAAAATGCTTTAACAGCAGGTTTACAGTTACACTGCTTTCGGCAAGAAAGTTAGCATTCTTAATAGTACAATGTACGGGCGCCGGATGACCTCCCGACAGTTAGGATTCCGACCTACAGGGGCTATTTGCCCTTGTGGGGATCCACAACCCCTAGTGGGAGTATAGAACCTGGGGTGAGTGCAGCAAGCTGGCAAGGGGCTTCAATATGCTTGCACCCTTGACGGAGTACCGGCAGTCGGGATTCCAATGTTTATACTAACCGTCCGATTCCTGACTGTTGGGGCACTATACTACACCCACATCGTAGTGCCAGGATCATGGTGCAGAGAAGAACATAGTCTATATAAAACAAAAAAAAATCCATGTAAGCCCACTTCCCTGTGAACTGGTAAAACCTGACCTCACGTCTCTTGTACAAAGGAGGGGTAACTAGTTCTCTTAAGGTGCATACACACGGAACAATGCTAGAAGCGTTCCAACATCATTCACGAGCGTATCAAATCGTTCTTCTATGATTTTCCTGCATGCAGGAAAGATCATAAACCATCATTGATATTCAGGTACGCACATCTTTAATGATGCACAGAACGATTGGTCGTTCCCATCGAAGAAGGCCCACATTGCCCTTCAAATCATTCCGTGTGAGCGGGGCTTTAATTTCACACTTCTTGTACCGTTACCATTCAGATGACCATGGGAGGCACTGAGCATGTCACTGCAGGGGTGATTGTACAGGATGAGGAGTGGGTTGGAGGAGGAGGTGCTATGTGAAAAAAAGCAGGTCAGAGAAAATGCGCTCAGCTTCAGGATAAGAAAGAAAAACAAACCTGTGAGGATCCTGATCTTATGACAGTAAAATTTAAAGGTCACCTGGCCTATTGACTCTATACCACAGAGTATACAGTATTAGTTAGATGTATAGAGAGAGAGGACAGTGCTCTTTACAGATGAAGCAAGGCATCACACTTTACAGATGAAGCAAGGCATCACACTAAAGGGAAAGTATTGGTATTAATTACCTTTTATATTTAACAGCTCTCTGCCATCTCCTCCTGGATGTCTGAGCGATTTCTAAAGCTGAATATGGACAAAACCAAACTTATTATCTTTCCCCCACCCAGAGCTATGCCCCTATCTATCACTGTTAACAAAACCATCATCTCCCCGGTTCCCCTACTCCGCTGCCTGGGTGTCACTCTCGACTCCTCCCTCTCCTTTGCACCCCACATCCAAGCCCTGGCCCATTCTTGTCAGTTCCAGTTACGCAACATTGCTCGCATCAGGCCTTTTCTCTCACAGAGTGCAACTAATCTGATCATCCACTCATTGGTCATCTTACAGCTTGACTACTGTAATGCTCTCCTCACCGGCCTCGCTCAGTCCCAACTGGCTCCTCTCCAATCTGTCCTCAATTCTGCAGCCAGGCTTATTTTCCTCTCCCGCCGCTCTAATTCTGACACTCTCCTTCAACAAAATCTGCACTGGCTTCCATTCCCCTAGAGAATCCTCTTCAAACACCTCACACTCACATACAGGGCCATCTCTAATTCCATTGCTCCATATACTGTATCTCTAACCTCACCTCCATTCATACACCCTCCCGCCCTCTACGGTCGGCAGATGACTGTCTCTCCTCCACCCTGAGCACTGCTTCCCACGCTAGAGTACAGGACTTTGCCCGTTCTGCACCCCTTCAGTGGAACAAACTCCCTCGCTCCATTAGACTCTACCCGACCTTGCAAAGCTTCAAACGGGCACTGAAAACTCACCTATTCATCAAAGCGTACCCTTCCACTGCATAAACCAGCTGGTTCTCAACCCCTTGCCTGTTTACATCCTGCTATCTAGCCACCACCCACTTGCACCTCTTGTAATCTGTCTGTCTCCCCTTCCTACTAGATTGTAAGCTCCTCCGAGCAGGGCCCTCTTCCTTCCTGTTGTCAAAGCCCTCTTCTCTTCACATTTCACTCACAGCTCTCCCATACTCAAACACTCAGTGACCATCTTCGTCTGCATACTAATCTCCATCATTGGCCACAAGCCTCTTATAGTATGTTGATTGAGTCCTCACTACTTATATTTAAGCTGTAATGTGTATTGATCTGTGGCGCTCTTTATTTGTACTCCTATTTTTGTTATTTATTCTATGTTATGCCAAGTTTTGTCTCCCTGTACTGTTCCTTTGTACGGCGCTGCGAAACACTTGTGGTGCCTTATAAATAAAATAAAAAAAAAAAAAAAACGCAAGTACATATTGTAATCTTTTTATAAAGTTCTAGGTAACATGAGAGCAGCCTTATCTTACAAAGTAAGATATTACATTTAATACCATCTCTGGACAAGGGTAACCCATGTTGATGATATAGTTCTTGTAAACCAGCAAACCTATATTGTACCTGTATTAGAACAGGTGTGAAGTCTTACAGGCTCCAGATTGGAGAACTCAGCCCTACACAGATGTTTGCTACATGCAGATAGTAAGCCATAAAACAAGATTCTAGAAAACTCAGGCCTCCTTTATTTTGGGGTATAGCTATAGACATTGCTCAGAGCCAGGTGCCCACAGCTTTCACTTGGTTATCAGGTGGTAAGGGCTTGTTCACGTGCTGCCCAACAGTCAGGCCAAACTTCTTGTCCGCATTTTTCTCCACCACTTCCTTTTTCAGTTGGAACCCTCCAGCAAAGGACAGGTCAAAGTCCTCGTTGGGCACAAAGCTGATGGGCTTCTCTTCCCAGATCTTGTCCAGACGAGTCTGCCATGCCTCCAGGATCAGGGAGCGCTTCTCAGGAGGTGTGTGAGCAATGCTGTAACTGATCTGGGGCTCCAGCACCTGGAAGCCACAGAAGTGTAGAGTTCCTCTCTGTGGGAGGGAAATGGGGAACGGTCAGAAGGCAACCTGCAGCAATGAGTCCAGGCACGGTTATATGTAAGCCATAGCCCCCTGTGCCATAGCACAGCACACACACACACACACACACACACACACACACGGGAAGTGCAATTATCCTGCCACCAAACATTATAAAAAGGATGGAACTCTGGGAGAAACTGAAGCATTATGGGGAAGATAGGTCATACTCCATTACTAAGAAGGTCATAGGCTCATTTTGTATATGTTCATCCCTCAATACTTATATAAAAACAGAATTGCTTAGGAGGTTAATGGAAATAGAACTACAGTAGGGTTCACAGCAGCTAATAGAATGCTCTAAGAGCCGTAAATAAGTGCCAGTTCTATGGGCCCGATTCAGACCTGATCACTAGGTTGTGTATACTCACAGCCTAGCGAACAGGTAAGCACCGCCCCCACCCGAATCCCCTCGCTAGCATGCAGCCGTCCGGATGAAGAATCATTCGATGGTCACTGATCAAATTATTTTTATCTGTTCGTGGATAAGAATATATACACTGCTCAAAAAAATAAAGGGAACACTAACATAACACATCCTAGATCTGAATAAATGAAATATTCTTATTAAATACTTTGTTCTTTACATAGTTGAATGTGCCGACAACAAAATCTCAATGTAAATCAAATTTATTAACCCATGAAGGTCTGGATTTGGAGACCCCCTCAAAATTAAAGTGGAAAAACACACTACAGGCTGATCCAACTTTGATGCAATGAGGCTCAGTAGTCTGTGGCCTCCACGTGCCTGTATGACCTCCCTACAACGCCTGGGCATGCTCCTGAGGAGGCGGCGGATGGTCTCCTGAGGGATCTCCTCCCAGACCTGGACACCAGCATATGGTCTCACAAGGGGTCTGAGGATCTCATCTCGGTACCTAATGGCAGTCAGGCTACCTCTGGTGAGCACATGGAGGGCTGTGCAGCCCCCCAAAGAAATGCCACCCCACACCAATACTGACCCACTGCCAAACCGGTCATACTGGAGGATGTTGCAGGCAGAAGAACGTTTTCCTTGCCGTCTCCAGACTGTCACATGTGCTCAGTGTGAACCTGCTTTCAGCTGTGAGGAACACAGGGGACCAGTGGTGAATTTGCCAATCTTGGTGTTCTCTGGCAAATGCCAAACGTCCTGCACGTTGTTGGGCTGTAAGCACAACCCCCACCTGTGGACGTCAGGCCCTCATATCACCCTCATGGAGTCTGTTTCTGACCAGTTTAGTAGACACATGCACATTTGTGGCTTGCTGGAGGTCATTTTGCGGGATACGGTCATTAGATCTACACCAACTGGGTCGACACCACTAGGTCGACAGGCAGCAATGTCAACATGGAGCATTAGGTCGACATGGAGTTTTTCACTGTTTTTTGAGCCGACATGTGCAGACAGGCAGTATTTCATGCCCTACCATCCACAAGGGCATGGTGGGTAAATAAAATAGTGTGCCAAGCGTAGCACTTCAAACTGTGTCAACATTCAGGTTAAAAAAAAAAAAAAAAAACTGAAAAACCCCATGTCGACCTTTTGACTGTTGACCTAATGCTTGGGTTGACCTAGACCCATGTTGACCTAGTTGGTGTAGACCTAACAAGCCACACCCCCATTTTGCAGGGCTCTGGCAGTGCTCCTCTTGTTCCTCCTTGCACAAAGGCAGAGGTAGCAGTTCTGCTGCTGGGTTGTTGCCCTCCTATGGCCTCCTCCACGTCTCCTGATGTACTGGCCTGTCTCCAGGTAGCGCCTCCATGCTCTGGACACTACACTGACAGACACAGCAAACCTTCTTGCCACAGCTCGCATTGATGTGCCATCCTGGATGAGCTGCACTACCTGAGCCACTTGTGTGGGCTGTAGACTTCGTCTCATGCCACCACTAGAGTGAAAGCACCGCCAGCTTTCCAAAGTGACCAAAACATCAGCCAGAAAGCATCGGAGCTGAGAAGTGGTCTGTGGTCACCACCAGCAGAACAACTCCTTTATTGGGGGGTCTTGCTAATTGCCTATAATACCACCTGTTGTCTATTCCATTTGCACAGCAGCATGTGAAACTGATTGTCAATCAGTGTTGCTTCCTAAGTGCACAGTTTGATGTCACAGAAGTGCGATTGACTTGGGAGTTACATTGTGTTGTTTAAGGGTTCCCTTTAGTTTTTTGGGCAGTGTACTTACTTCTATCCTAGATGGAGATAGACGAAAAGGAGCAGCGACAGGCCTGTGTTCCCAGGCGAACGTCCAGCGTTTGTAGGGGGATGCCCATAAACACTGCCGGGTTCCTCTGCTGTTGTCCCCAGACCTTTTTGTCTGGAGTGGGAACTAATTAATCTTTCTAGTTAGTAAAGACACTAAAGTAATATCCCAAGTTCCCATACAACATTCCCTGAGGAGAGCGAAGACTGAATGACAGGGTTGCCTAACCTCCCAGAATGGCCGGGAGGGTCCCGAAAATGTGGGCAAACCTCCCGGTTTCCCGCTCCCCCCCCCCCCCGATCGCGGCTAAAACTCCCCCGCCGCACCATTTAAATAACCCGATATGCTTATCTCCGATGAGGGGGCGGGGCTAAAGTGTCATAATCACATAATTAGCCCCGCCCCCTCCACGGAGATGTGCAAAACGGATTTTTAAGCATGGGTGGGGCTTAATGACATCACGCTCAAGCCCCCGCCCCCATGGGCTTCTCCCAGAGATTTAAAAAGTCGGCAACCCTGCTGAACTAGTCTTCTCCAGGAAGACTGTGGTGATAAAGGGACAGATGCATCAAGCTTCAAAAGGTTATAAAATGGAGAGTAATGAACAACCAGCCAATCACCTCCTCTTTTATCACTTTAAAACTTTAATCATCTGGCCTCGACTGAGGAGCCCCACAGATCTGCCCTATACGAAGCCTCTCACCAGCAATCTGGGTCAACTGATCCACTGCTTCCAGAAAAGAAGAAGTCCAGCGACCAACCATAATGATCCTGGGTGGAGTGTTCCCCATGATCAAGAGACAGCTGTCAAAACCAGTCTGCCTCTCTGACCTCCCTAACGTACAGAGGGCTGACCTTGAGAGCATTCACCCCTTACAGTAGGGACGGGGAACCTTCGGCCCTCCAGCTGTCGTTAAACACATCCCAGCATGCCCTGCTACAGCGTTGCTATTTGGCCATGCTAAAACTGTTGCAGGGCATGCTGGGATGTGTAGTTCAGCAACAGCTGGAGGGCCGAAGGTTCCCCATCCCTGCCTTACAGCATATGATGGATGAAACAACCAAAAGCCTGACCCAGGATGCAGCAGGTTAGCGCAGTCACTGGCCAACATTTATGGTGGGTATACTTTACCTGCCAACAGAATATTACACATGGTGCCAAGTAATGACCACTCCATAGGGGTATGGGTCATTGGGTCGACCCAATTTAGGTCGGCATGCATTGAATTGACCACTAAAGGTCAACATGTGAAATAGGTAGACATAGCTAAGGTCAACAAAGGCATTAGGTAGACAATGGGAAGGTAGACAGTCAAATGGTTGACAGTTTCACAGGGTGTCGACATGGACACCGTGTACAGCATCCCCTCGCATGGCTCGCGGCACTCAGATCACTATTTTATTCTCCCACCACGCCGTGATGGACGGTAGGGCATGAAATACCACCTGTCGACTCAATAAAATGGAATAAAAATGTCGCCCTTTTGAATGCTTGGATCGACCTTCCAACTTTAGCCATGTCAACCTTCAGTGGTCAACCTTAATATGGTCGACCTAAGGACCATATCCCTTCCACAGACGTTTTACAACAGCAATGACTAGAAGCAGTGGCCATGACTCATAGCACATCTATCAAACATGGTTACAGTCACTTACTACCAATGCTTGATGTCGTTTATTACATAAAATGATGGGATTTTACCTGCAAAGGCCACAGAATGACATTGATGTCACCATTGATCCCTGTTGGGCTGTACATGGATTCCGTCCCCCCGGTGGTGAACGACAGAACTGCTTTTTTATTCTGCATACATAGAGAAAGTAGGTGATGTCAATAGGTTTTTTAATAACATGCATCTATAAACTATGGAAATCAATTCTAACGAGAAAAAAAAAAAAAAATAATACATACATACACGATGACTGAAAGGTTGTTAATGTAAATGAGAGGATGAATCCAAAAATATACTGGGAAGTTAATTGGCTCCCAACAAAAAATAACCCCAGAATGTCTGTGTGTGTACATGTGATAGGGAATATAGATTGTAAGCTCCACTGGGGCAGGGACTGATGAGAATGTTCAAATATTCTCTGTACAGCGCTGTGGAATATGTGTGCGCTATATAAGGAACTGTTAATAAGTAAAATACCCTGAATGTTGGGCAGAGTAATTTTAAAAGCGTTTTGGCTGGACAATTCCTTTAATTACTGCTGGCCCCCATAGCAGCCATTTTTGTCCAGTTATATAGATATTAACATTGTTATATTATGAATTTAATAAAACACATGTTAATTATCCTGTGTTGTTCTAGATCCCAAGTCTGATTGTATTGTTGTAACATGTAGACAACCTTGCCAAATAATTCCCTGAAACAGCGATATTGGGCAAATACATAAGTTGTAAGTGCAATCCGGTACATTCCTATAGACCAATACGCAGCTCACCATACACACTGCTGGATACCGTGGAAGATCCTCGGCTTAGAACTTACCTTGAAATGACCATTGTCATACATTGACGACAGAGAGTACGCAAATCCCTGAGTTAGAACACGATCGAACCAGCCCTTGAGTACAGCAGGAGGCCCGAACCAGAACACTGGGAACTGTCAAAGAAAGAAAGTCTGTAAAACAGAACGCCATAGGGACAACAGATAATCCACCAAATACAAAACTTGGGAATGACGGGGAAATGGCAGGGGGGCGGGGGCATGCTGCATTCCGCTAGGGTTGTCTCCTGTCCTAAGGAGCAGGTCGCTGATGACAATCGGGAGTGCACATAGGGACCAATTCACTTATGGGATGTATAGCCTTGCCAGATAGGCGCTGGGCTCCCGGATGCACTCCTTTTGCATATAATGTACCCTGATCTGATGCGTATGGGACCGTGTATGGGAGTGACATAGCAGGTTAAGCATATAAAATTTATCATTTTTTCACCCAATCAGCTAGATGTGTCGGCAATCTGGTGAAAAGTCCCCAAATTGTATAAAGTGTATGGGCACCTTTACCCTAAGGCCAAGTTACCAAAATGCTTCCAAATGATGACATAATCCTGCACAAACAGAACCGACTACGGCGCGCATATCCGTTACATAACTGCAGTCTCTCCACCTGAAATATGACCAGATCCGCCGCTTCCAGTTTCTTCTGCTCCTCTACGATGTCCTTGCTAAGTCGCCCCTCTTTCCAGGCTTGCGTAGACTCTGCACCGTATTTGAAGTTCTCAGGATCCTGGGGATTTCCTGTGCAAGGAATCAAAGTTAGTTAGTTGTTCACTGGATGCGCACGTTCTTCCTGTGTCCTTAAATGTTGCAGCGATCAAGATTCACTTACACCCAATTTCCATAAAGGTGACCCACAACCTGTGGCCCAACCAAACAAAGTTCCTATAAAGAAACATCTTATAATGTATTAGGTCTGTATCAGGTAAGTACATTGGCATTCCGGGTACGGGTCAACCCAATTTCATTAATCGTTCATTCTGTCAACTAAAGCATTAGGTAGACAATAGGAAGGCCGAGTTTTACATTTTTGTTTGTCATCCAAGTGTACCACTGCTCTCACCATGCCACTATTTTATTCTCCCACCATGCCACAGTGGATGGTAGGAAATGAAATAGTCTGTCGGCACAAAAAAAAAAAAAAGAAGGGGGGGGGGGGGGGGGGGGGGGGAGAACCAGTGTTGACTTTTTGACTGTCTACCTAATTCTTGTGTCAACCCGATGACCATATCCCATCATTCCTGGATGTATTTAAGAAAAAAAATAAATAAATAAATAAATAAATCTCTTATATATTTAGCCAGATCTGTCACTCAAACCCAGTCTCTAACGGTGGGCGGGGCTCCACATACACACAGACCTGGCCAACGTCATACACTGCCCTGGCTTCTACACCAGGCAGCTGCAGCAAGTCACCGACAACCAACCCCCTCAGCGCAAACACCCCCACCCCCCCCTGCCCCACGGGTGCACAACACGCCCCCAACCCCACCCCCTTCACTTTCCAACTTCGCTCTACCGCCCACACCGCCCCTCCCCCCGCCCCTCCCAGCACAAATACCCTCCGTCCGAGGACGCCCCCCCCCAAACCCGGGCAGAAGTGTGTCAACACGCCGTCCAAGCATCCCCCCACACGCGGCCGGCTCGACGGAAGGGCAGCAGTGCTGAGGCTGCCTCCGCACACACTGTCTGCAGGTGCACAGCGCACCACCAGCCCAGCTACATTATGCGGTGCTGGCTCCGCCCATATTGCCCGCCCCTTGCTGCACGCCGTCCAAAGGCGCATCCCCCCACACCCGCCCGGATCAACACACGGCGCTGGCTCCGCCCACATTGCCCGCGCATCCCCCCACACCCGGACGGATCAACGGATGGACAGCAGTGTTGAGCCCAGAGAGCTGCCTCCGCACACACTGGCCGCCCACAGACGCCCGGATCGCAGGTGCACAGTGCACCGCTAGCCTGCCGCCTGCCATTGCTGCCTCAAGCTGACCAAAGCTGCCGCTGCCCGACGCTGTCCTGGACACCTCCAGCCCCTGCACTCTGGATGACCTGCTGCCGCTCACCAACAGTAAGTACTAACCCACTGTCACCCCTGCTGACGCTGACCACCACTGTTTAGCTCCCTAACTCCCATCCCACCACCCCATACCACTACAATGCCTCTCCCACCATGGGGTGCTGGGTGCCATAATAGGTGTGCTAAAGTAGTAAACAGCACCAGTACATGCAGCATTTACTACTTTAGTAGGCTTATGGCACCCAACACCCCATACCACTACACCACCAACGCCGCTTCAAACACACCTCTCCTCCCTTACCGCACTATCACCCCTGCATGCCTCCAATACTCACTACTACTACTACTACACACACACACACACACACACACACACACACACACACGCATACACGCATGCATGCCTCCAATACTCACTACTACACACATCATGCCTCCAATACTCACACACACACACACACACGTGCACCCACTCCCAGCCCCTGCACTCTGGATGACCTGCTGCCGCTCACCAACAGTAAGTACCAACCCACTGTCACCCCTGCTGAGCTCTCTAACTACCATCCCACCACCCCATACCACTACAATGCCTCTCCCACCATGGGGTGCTGGGTGCCATAATAGGTGTGCTAAAGTAGTAAACAGCACCAGTACATGCAGCATTTACTACTTTAGTAGGCTTATGGCACCCAACACCCCATACCACTACACCACCAACGCCGCTTCAAACACACCTCTCCTCCCTTACCGCACTATCACCCCTGCATGCCTCCAATACTCACTACTACTACTACTACACACACACACACACACACACACACACACACACACACACACACACGCATGCCTCCAATACTCACTACTACACACATCATGCCTCCAATACTCACAACTCCATGCCACATGCTTCACACTCTACACCACTCACAAAACACACAACCTCACCTTTTACACTCACATCTGCAATACACATGCACCTCACACTACTTCACCTAACACATCCACACATCTATTTACACTCTCCATAACCTGCTGCCACCAAACGACAATCTCCACCACCATATGTAAGTACCACCCACCACCCCATACCACTACACCACCAACGCCTTTTCTAACACAGCTCTCCTCCCTTAAACATGTAATCAAACACTATATTGTGGGGGTTTAAACACACACACACACACACACACACACACACACACACACTACACACACACACACACACACGCATGCATGCATGCCTCCAATACTCAAAACTACACAAACACACGCATGCCTCCAATACTCACTACTACACACACATCCATGCCTCCAATACACACACACACACACACCTATCCATGCCTCCAATACTCACACAACGCGCGCACCGACCCATGCCTCCCAATACTCACAACTCCATGCCACAGGCTTCACACTACTTACACTATGTCTCTATTATCTCCTGCACCCTACACCACTCACAAAACACACAACCTCACCTTTTACACTCACATCTGCAATACACATGCACCTCACACTACTTCACCTAACACATCCACACATCTATTTACACTCTCCATAACCTGCTGCCACCAAACGTCACTCTACACCACCATATGTAAGTACCACCCACCACCCCATACCACTACACCACCAACGCCTTTTCTAACACAGCTCTCCTCCCTTAAACATGTAATCAAACACTGTGTGTGTGTTTAAACCCCCACAATATACAAACACACACACACATGCATGCATGCCTCCAATACTCAAAACTACACAAACACACACGCATGCCTCCAATACTCACTACTACACACACATCCATGCCTCTAATACACACACACACACACACACCTATCCATGCCTCCAATACTCACACACACACACGTGCGCACAGACCCATGCCTCCCCATACTCACAACTCCATGCCACAGGCTTCACACTACTTACCCTATGTCTCTATTATCTCCTGCACCCTACACCACTCACAAAACACACAACCTCACCTTTTACACTCACATCTGCAATACACATGCACCTCACACTACTTAACCTAACACATCCACACATCTATTTACACTCTCCATAACCTGCTGCCACCAAACGTCACTCTACACCACCATATGTAAGTACCTCTCACCACCCCATAACACTACACCACCAACGCCTCTTATAACACACCTCTCCTCCCTTAAACATGTAATCAAACACTATATTGTGGGGGTTTAAACACACACACACACACACACACACACACATGCATGCATGCCTCCAATACTCAAAACTACACAAACACCATACCTCCCAACAGTCCCGATTTTATCGGGACAGTCTCGATTGTCAGGGCCTGTCCCGATGTCCCACCCGCGGGCAGCAGTGTCCCGCGGTGTGGGGGGGCTGTTGGGAGTCCCCCCTGTCGGCTGCTAAGCAGCGGGGAATAAACGCTGTGCGCATGCGCACAGCGTCTATTCCCGCAGCCAGGGGGCTGGGGGCATGGCTAGAGGCTCACAGAGCCTCTGGGTCATGCCCCCATAGCGGCAAAATGGGGGCGTGGCCTCGCGGGGAGCCGCGAGTATAGGCCACGCCCCCTAAATTAGGCCACGCCCCCCAAATTTCCGGCGCGCGGGAGATGCGTCCCGAGTAGCCGGAGACAAATGTTGGGAGGTATGCAAACACACACACACACACACACACACGCATGCCTCCAATACTCACTACTACACACACATCCATGCCTCCAATACACACACCTATCCATGCCTCCAATACTCACACAACGTTTACAAGCAAAGCTTCACACAACACAACCTGTTCTCAAACTCTTTATACAAAATAATTCTATTCAAATACATATATCCAACAACTACATAAGGTAAAATTTCAGAAACCAAAAATTCTTCATAACACTATCACATACTACACCCCCCTTTGCAATTCTAAGCACTTTCATTTAAAAACAATTAGGCTCTCACTCAAATGCACTTCACGCACATTATTCAGAAACAATTACACTACATCTCACACTCACATATTTCTACTTCTAATGGGGCGAAGCCCCTCACGACGGTGTGAAGAGCGCCGGAGGGCGCGATGAATCACCTAGTATATATATATATATATATATATATATATATATATATATATATATATATATATATATATATATATATATATATATATATATATATATATATATATATATATATATATATATATATATATATATATATATATATATATATATATATATAAAAATGTCCTTGGTAAAAAGAGAAGTCAATGAGATGGTTACAGAAGATGATAGAGTAACTGGATTATAATGACCATATTACTGTCATACAACATAGAAAAAAAAAACATCAAAAAAATAAAACCATAGTAGAGAAAGGTTTTTATAGCAACTCTAAAATCCAGGAACAAACTCCTGCAAATTCGCAACCTGCAAATTCGCAACAGCAATCAGGCCCAAAGTGCGTAAACACTAAGGGCCAGAGGTATCAAGCTTCAAAAAGTGATGTGGAGAGTACTAAACAACCAGCTACAGATTTGTACTTATAATTTTTCCAACCCAGCCTGTAACATGACAGGTAGGAGCTGATCGATAAACAACCAGCCACTCTCCATGTTATCACTTTTTGAAAATTGATACATCTGGCCTTGATTGATTTGCATGAAAACATTGTTTACAATGTCGTCATTGTGAATATGGTTTAGAAAATAGTCCGATGTATGTCCGGCTTAGCGGTGATTATTGCGTTAATATTTTTTCTGCTGCATAATTGGGGCAGACCATGGTAATTGTTCATACTGGTTAATTATAATCCGTAGTACTCAACACCAGCCCGGAATTCCACATGGTCCACATGCCGCCCACCCATGTAGAGTTTAAATGGGGAAACAGTCCTTATTTTTGTATGACGGGTAGATGGTCACTTGTAATACTAGAATATAATGTATTGGCATATAGTGGTGCAGTACGGGAAGCACCATGCACAGTGGCGGCTGGTACCTTTTTGCAGAAGGGGGGGGGGGGATGCTGCTGGTCACAATACCGGCACAACTCCCCCTGCCCCCGCTTCTCCTGTCTTCCCGGCACCTGTACTATGATGACAGGCGCCGGGACTGGGGCATGCGCAGTACCAACCTCGGTACTGCGCATGCGGCCAGCTTCTATGGGCTGTTTTGGCAACAACCCATAGAAGGGAAATTGCGGTCACATGTGCAGTACAGACGTGGGTACTACGCATTGTGCGGACTCCAGATTTTATGGACTGGCAGCCCTTAAAGAGGCGTCCCAGAGGGAGGTAACACCTCCCAATGGGACTGTCTTAGTGACTGGCAGGTTGGACTTCCAATAGCAAGTCACTGCCAGTCATAGTGAAGCTAGCCCATAGGTTAAAAAGAAAAAAAATTGCCACTGGCCATGCAGCTGTCATGGTCACCACAGGCATACCTGTAATATCATCACGGGAGAGTAGGGGATTGAACTTCATGGCGTAGAGGTCAGACACGGTGACTTCCCAGCCTTTGCGTTGCAGAGCTTCAACGGCTGCCTCCTTCATGGCAAAATTAAAGGAAGTCCGCTCCTGGTGAGCCAGCACTACAAGAGCTCGTTTACCTGGAGACAGATACAGCAGAAGCCATTATTGGGATGATCAGCAATTACATATAAATTGTATACATCAAACTTCTGCTGCAATAAGAGTGAAAGATACACAAAATGAGCAGCCTGTTCCAGTATTCAAATGGGGAAAAGATTATATGGTCACAGCTCAGCCCCTGCACTGTACTGCACAGCCCACCGCTCACTCATACCCCGCCCACCACTCTACCCCACTGACCTTACCCGTACATGGTGGGACATATCAGGCTCGGGTATGTCTGTTCTCCCAGTGTGACTCGGAGGGGGCAGCGCATATCTTGGTGGTTATTCAGAGCTGATCACTGTTGTGCAAATTCACACTGGGGAATCAGTTGCCAGTTATTTAACATTTTGTGATCCTGAACATGAATATGCCATTGTGTGTGTCAAACATGACTACCAGCTACGTTATCACAACAAAAAAATTATTGTTATGGTTGAAAGAAGGTGTCGGGGGGGGGGGGGGGGGGAATTACACATGTATTTGCAAATATGAGCATGATCTTAACATCCTACTACATGTGGTTTTTAAATCTGGTTACAGATTGTGCTGGGGGAAACAATTTTTATTTTTTTTGCCCGTAGCAACAAGTTAGATTCGGTCTTTCATTTTCTAGGATGTAACAGACAAATGATAAACCAAGTCGGATTGGTTGCAATGGGCAATAAGCTTCTAATGTACAATAACATAAGTAAATGTACTCCTCAGGGGATTCTGAATTCAGTTAAAGACAACTGTGTACAAATTCTCGCTGAGATTTGTTTAAAACTTGTGGATAAGATGCGGCAAAACCTCAGAAAATGCAGTTTTGAGAGGTTGGGCAGTGTTCTGCATATGCACGAAGCTTGGACGCAGTGGGCTATCTTCACATGGGCGTTGCCCTATAGAAGCCTATGGGCTTCTATCGCCCTGCCCTTTGCTTTGAGGGATCCGACCAGATAACTCCCAGCACACTCTGTTGCACAGGCAGATAGGACTACCGGGTTTAGGACCCAAAGGACAGTACTTACTTACCAAAAGAGCTGTCCGTTGCCAATATCT